>NC_052638.1:15294069-15614069 GCF_016161935.1 Mauremys reevesii | reverse complement strand
AGGGGTTGCAAAACTAGTAAAATGGCGAAGGTCAGCGAGTTGGAACACAACAGTCTCGCGACCTTGAAACCGGTGTGTTTTGGAGAAGCTAAGGAAGCCGCGAAAGGCCGGTTCGGACTGGTGCAGATAGCACAGGGGACGGGGCTCCCTGGAAGAAACGCCCCCAGAAGAATCCGGGGCTTAAAACTCTCCCAAGAGTTGAAGCAAGTCGGAGATTTACAGCGGACCCTAGACGACCTGTGCACAGGGCAGAACTCTCGTCTACCCTTCCTCCTCTTCTTCTTACGTTACACCCAGGCTAGACCAGCCTTGGGTTGTGTGTGTGTAAGTATGAAAGTGGGTTAGGGCTTGGGCACTAATGTTTTCTTCCTCCCTCTGAGTGACACGGGGTGCACCCAGCACTCACCGCTGTTATTTGGTTAATAAAGCTTTAAACTTAGTCACTTAGTGTGCTCCTTCATCACCTCCTCTAAAAATCCTGGCCTCAGCCTGATCACCTGAAGCCCCAGGCAAATTGGTAAAATAAATCTGTCACAGAAGGACATTAATTTTGTCTCTTAAAATGTTGAAAAGTGTTTGAAAAGATGTTGATACTAATACAAAATTTTTCAAACATCTGTGTGCTTTAATTAAGCTAAAATGAAAACTTTTTGGCAGAGGAACTACCAAAATCTAATAACTTGAATGTCTTAGTTTTAAAATTCTAACCTGTCCACAGGATGTGCCAACAAATTCAAGTGTGTGCGACTATGTGATCTGCCTCTTACTTGTTTTAAATTGCATTCCTGTACGTGATCATTCTGCTCCTCCCCCAGTACAGATAGGGTACAACGAGAATTATTTCCCAGACCAAGTGTTGGGAAAAGTCTTCTTATTTATAAATAGTTAGCTTGTAATTCTGAACATGTAAAAGAACATGGTCTGTGCCCTCATTGCACAGCTAAGTGTGTGAGCTGGGCAAGTCTGCGGAAAGGAATAGTCCCCACCAGACCACAGAGGGGTAACACAGCACAACTCTCAATTCTCTGGCAGGCACTGAAACCCCAATAACCACCTCTGCCTCCCAGTTTCATGAGGAAATTAGGTTAGTGGCTCCACAGCCCTTCCTTGGCCTGCTGCACCCAGGCCCCTCCTTCATGCTAGGTACCGGAGTTACTATTGTCTCTGCCTAAAGAACTTATGATCACATATATAACACATGTATTTACTATTTTTTAAAAATTATAAATATATGAAGTACAAGTCAGCCACTGATTTTGTAGCCAGTCTAACCTTCCATCCACATGGAGAAGGGTTGGCTGGATTTGCCTCACTGAGTTTCATAAAATAGATTTTATGAAAAGAATCATTTTATTTGCTAAGGAAGCTCCAACTTTGTGGGCATCTTTAAAAACAACAACAAGATGGGCCAGGATTAATTAACAACGTTTTTAAAAAGCACAACAAAACCCAGGCGGGGCCTGATCCTGCCTCCCTTGCTGAGGTCACTTAAGAGTTTTGTGTCTGATTTCAATGGCAGCAGAAGCGGTACCCTTAGAGCAGTAATAACACACTTCAGAAAGTTCCCCTTACATTTCACACCTCACATTGCACCTGAGGATTAAGGTTAGTTGGTATTTCTGGGCAGCCAGCTTGTCATGATGTTTTGCCTACCACAGATCATATCACAGCTTGGTCACTTAAAATGTGAAAGCACTTTTAAACCCTTGGACAAAGATATTCAATAATTTGTTAACAAAATCATCTCCTGCTCTAACAAAATCCCATTGCTGTTAGTCAAAAGGATTTTTGAACTAATACAGTGACAGCAATTAATCTCACATTTTACAAAGGTCAACAGTTTATCTTATTTTGTTCTGTGATAGACTATTCAGTGCTAAGTTTTTGTGCTTTTATTTTGTTTTGTTTTTTGAAAATATATAACAGTAGATTTTGTTTTCTGGTGTTCTGGTTTACATTAGATGATCATTTTAGTTTTTTATGCAAGACATATGGAAAAATTCATCATTGATTTACTGCACATTTCCTCACACAGTCAAACTAATGTCTGATCACTACTGAAGGAGAAAAGCCTACTTGGCAGTGAATGCATAAGCAAATTTACAAACATGTGGACGTGTGCAGCCTTGGGCGATAAACTAAGTGATAGTCAAAATATAAAACAATATGTTGTTCCATCTAACAGTGAAATGTAATGGGAAATTTCAATTGTGAATTTTTCCATTTTAGATATCATTGTAACTTGAACAGGTAAACTGAAATATAACACCACATCTCTCCAATAGTTAGAATTATGCATTTTCCTTTTTTAATTTTGTTTCTGTTATAAGGAAATTGTGCACATTTATTTTACTGTAGGTGCAGAAGAGGATACTTTTGTTTTGTATAGTAATAATAAAAATGAATCCTCTGCTGATTGGCCTGGCCAAATATGTTTTTGATTCAGATCATTCTTTTGGGTGAGATATAAAATCCCATTCCTGAGCGCTTGTGTCTATTAAATATCTCATCACACGATATTTAAGCGTAGAGATTATTTATGTTGTCTTTTCTACCTTCCTTAATTTCTCCCCCCATTTTCATTCAGATACAGTATATCTTTAACTTTCTGTTCTAAACAGTTTTGTGCTAATCAGACAGCTCTCTATGTGCTAACTCAGAGGTTTAGCAGTGTGATGGTAGGTAAAATGATCCCTCTATATTCTTATCTAAATCAGAGGATTGTGAAGTTTAAATGTTTGTAAAGTGCTTTAAGATCCTATACTAAGTGATGTACAGAAGAGTTGCAGTTTATTTTATTTGTTCAGATTCACTCATGTAACTGTATTTTAATGTTTGAAACAAAGCTATCAAATAATTTTAATAAAACTATAACACATTAGCTCATCATAGATCTGTCCTACGTTTAAGGGTTCAACTGAGTACAAATTCTGTCCCTAAAAGCTTCTGGGGTTCTTATCAATGACTGCTAATCCTGATTTGAGAGGTATTTAGCCACAGAGTGTGGTCTGCAGATTGACCTGCGTCCACAATGGCTATATGGAGAAGATGGTTAACTGTGATTATAAGAAAATTCTAATAAGCACGAGCAGGGAGTCCTCCCGCATCCAGAAGAAAAGGGGGCTTTCTGAGGTTAAATGGCAGCAAGGGACCATCTCCTTTAAAACATTAATAAGAGAGAACCATTGCTCAAGGGCATATGTTCGCCTTAATCAAAAAGAGGTCTCCAATGGAAGAAAATAGACTATTTAAATAACGAACTGAATTCTTTTGCTAGATCGTCTGCATGTGTGCAGAGTAGTTAATCCATCTTTTAGCAAGATTAGATGTCAGGTTATCCATGTGAGTCACAGTTAATATGTTAAGGCTGAACAGAGGATGTGCTTGGAGAACACTCATGTGTACCCACATGGAGGAGGCTGACTTACAACACCACAGTGGAACGCAAACCCTGCTTTTCTGCTAATGCTGGCCAGAGCTCTGCAAACAGCCACTCGCAGGCTCTCTGTCATACTGAGTTGATACAAGCCTTGATGTGGATTTGGACATGAATATGCATGCTTTGCTTATGCCACACACAGCCTTGTATTTAACTCATTCTTAACTCAGGGGGATATCTGCAATTACTCATTTGGACAATAAATACTAAGATACAGAATAAAGTATTTACATTCCTACCGTATTATTTTAAAATACAATATTGGTATCCCTTCATATGTGTACACTGTTCTGCTGAGAAGCAAACTTTCAGCTAGAAGCCACAATAAAAGAACAGACCTGTGTCTTTATTCCATCTCACAGTGGTGTGGTGTGCTTTGTTTGTAATCAATCAAGAAGGTATGGAAGCAAGTTTTTACATGCAGCTAATGGCTGTTAATACACTATATAGACCCCACTGTCACAATCCGGGGTCAATATGTACTGTCATTATGTCTTCCAGACATCATAGGTAGAAGGAAATTAGCTCTATCTCCAAATTAGCAGTGGTGGTTCATCTATAACAGTAGCCACCTTCTAGAGCTATAATCTGGTGTAACCCTGTATCATGTTGCACAACTGGGCCAGGAAATAAAGACCAGTTTCTTATCAACATCCTGAGTGTCATACTTTTCTTATACCCTCTATTCTCATTACATCTGTTGCTCCATTTTTCATTTTCTCATAGGCCGAGGAAGCCTCTCTTTTGTATGGCTTATATACCTATACCTCTTCTGTAATCTTCCATCAAAAGTTACCAAGCTAAGTAAAGGTCATATCCTGCTCTGAAATAAAACTCTAGTCCAGCCTAGATAGGGCACATCAGCTTTCAAGAGTGATGCTGGTAGCTTTAAACATACAGGTCAGAGATCCCTTTAACAGTCAATATGCCTGAGTTATACACCAAGGAACCTTGAGATACCTAAAGCAAAACTTAAGAGACTTTCAGGACATTATAGGACAGACCTCTTTAGTTATATTAAACACACAATAGTCAATATATACAGTTTCTTTAGGAAAGAGAATGCTCAGAGTGTTATTGGATATAAAAGCCTTCCTTGGAGAACTCATGTGTACTCTGAAGCCAGATCTCTGTGAGGAACCTTCTGATGACTGAAGGGAACAACCTGTGTCACACCCAAGCCTTGAAACTCCCATGTTCATACTGCAGGTAGAAGTCTTACTGATCACTGTAAAGACATTTTTTAGTTTGTTATTTATTTATTTAATAAATAGTCAGAAGGAATTACGTTTGAACACACGCTCCTTTATTGCAATAAAAGTTCTCTGAACATGTAACATCACCCACTTGGATTTGGGTAATTCTTTTGAGCAGGGTATTGATGAAGCACTCCACCAACACTGCTCAATAAGGCATACATTTTTAATGGCGAGACTAACCATGGAAGTTGACCACTGCAACAATTTACCAAGGTTAGTGGTGGATTTCCCATCACTGACCATTTTTAAATCAGGATTGGATGTTTTTCTAAAAGATCTGCTCTAGGAATTATTTTGAAGAAGTTCTATGGCCTGTGTTATACAGGAAGTCAGACTAGATTATCACAATGGTCCCTTGTGGCCTTGGAATCTATGTTCCCAAGGAATGGACAAGGCAAGGAAGCCTTCTTTTGAGAACTTCTTGCCAGATAATGAAAGCAGTACTACCCCAAATCATGTCCAGGCACTGAAAGCCACTCAGGGAGGCACTACCTGAAAGACTAGGTGACCTTGGTACATAGCACTTCAAGAGCTGGGGTTGCAGGATGGATGAATGGTGTCTGGAAGAACTGGGGCTCTTGTGCGTAGCCACTATTATTAGTTGTGTATAAAGAACAGCTAAAATTAAAACAGAATGTTAGAAAGCCTTTCCACTGTCTCTGCTTTTGGCTGCCTGTATTTGCATTCAGCCATGAACCATCCAAGGATTTTTGGCTTGCATCTCAAATACATGGGCCAGCTGGATTCTACAGGCTGCATAGCATGTGCGTCAAAGCAGGACCCAAATATTTGGCAGCCACAAGTTTCATGACCTGCCTGTAAGAATATATCATCTAGATTTCCTCAGTAGTTCTGTTTCCAGTATATATGCTATGTTTATAATCTTCTCAAGGACACTCAATTACCATTTGGGTATAGTTCACAGCCACTAACATGTTAGGAAATCCACTGAAGTCAACAAATGTTGCTCTGACAAACTATCTTCAGCTGTATTGGGGAAGTGAATTGTGTCCCTAAAACTAAGACACAAGGCATGAAACAGATGGCTGGCTTTATGAAGCTTTTTGTAAAAGATCCTAGGATAGGGAATTAGAAGGCCTGGAATAGGTAAACAAGCAACCAGGATTGCATAACCTCCTTTCTCCCTTTGTTGCCAGTTGAGGCCCTAATAGATTTTTTTAAAATTATGCTTTTGTACTATGAATATCAAAGTAGGGACTGATGTTAGAAGAGCATCTCGGAGCAGAGGCCATTCTGGGAAGATAAACCCATTTGTTGGTGACTGGTCCCCTCTTGCCTTTAAAGCAAAATACAACATGAACACAGACTGAGAAAAGTTTGCATGAAAAATGGAGGCAAACTTGTGATAGTGAGTTTCAGTGAGTAAGATCTTAAAGAAGAAGAGCCCTGATACTGTCCCCGGTTAACACAATGAACTTGCTGTCCTTTTGTGCAGGACGCAGTAGCGAAATATTATGTAAAATGCACATCGGGCAATTTACACATGCACTTTAGTGTGTTTCCAAATGCCATATATCCACCTGAAGGACACACTTATTGAAATCTCTAATTTTAAACCATGTAAGATAACATATAAGGTAATTGAGTCTGCCATGGTTTCAGAGAACTGATGATGAAGAATTTTTAAAATGCTGATTAAAGCAGACCGTGTATCCTAAAATATCCTTCTTCCCTAATACCTGCATTTAAATAATAGAGTGCAGTAAAAACTTCATAAATAGGTTTTTACAACCATATATTTTATTAGTCCATATTTAGGCACTATTTTAAAAACAAAATTTGATGTACAGATTGAATAGGAAAAATGGCCCCTATGCAAGTTTTATAGAATGTATATTCTGCCTTCTTGGTATTAGAGCAGGTCCCATTTATTGTATATCTCTGTGATAATGGCTATAATGAGAATATAATTTTTTTGTGTGATGCCAAGGGGGCCTATTTGCTCAAAGCAGAGAAGGCACATGACTCTTAGACACCATTTCAGGTCCTCGGCTATACTCCTGGCCATGTCCAAACAGCTTAACAAACTCTTTAACTTAACATTTAAAAATCTCCCATTTGCAACCTCACTCTCCACTTCTTTTAGAGCAGAAATTTAACAACTTTGCCCCTTGCAGCAGCATTATGCTAGGGTTCACTGAGTACACCTGCCACTCCAGGGCATCTGGCAAGCACACATACAGATCTTGAACTACAGCTCACCTTAACTCTGTCCCTGGGAGTGGAGCAGACTTGCCACTCTGTGGGTATCTGGCACACCACTAGAACACCATCATTGCCATTTAGGTCACCCACCAACCCATGTCCCTCCCCAATCAAAGCCATAACTGGAAGAAATAAACAAAGGAAATGCCAACCTGTGACTAGAGAGATTAGACACCTACCACCAATTCAGTACAATCAGCAAACAGCTACATCACAGGGTTCCACAAGAGACAAACCCTGGGAACTCAGCTGCCGTGATTTTATCATTAATGAGTTGTTCAACTTGGTCTGCTTTAAAGAAACAAACTAGTTGACACAGAAAGCTCAGCTCTCCCTCCTTCCCCCATATGCTCTGCTCTTCTCCACGGATCTGGTTTTGTTGTGAATGCAGAGAGAAGGTCCAAAAAGACAACACCCCTCTTCCACAGCCCATTTACACAAGTAGTAGTCAGGGAAACATTGACAGCAATGAGGGTCACTCCTGTGACTATAGCCCCTGTATCTCCTGGATGCTAAAACATTTAGAAAATAAGAAGGCATTATCACTTCATATGAAAATTAAGTTGGGATACAGTTAAACCCTGTAATTTACAGCAATATATTCTACTGATCAATAGCTATGACATAGGACATATTTCCCCACAGAAACAAATTCTCCTTGATTATTCTTTCTGTATTTATATCTATTTTAAAGTGTACATTTTACTTAACTAATACCATAAATAAATAAGAGCAACTGGATTATTTCATGCTGATGGATGAGGGCGTTTCCTGGCCTGTACTAGATCTGCAAAGCACCATTGCAGATCGAGCAATATTTATATATAATATACATACTTGACGAGAATGAGGAATCCATTTATTCAGCACAGATGATAGCCAAATACTAGACTAATACAGGTGATGTGGTAAGGGACGGTGTGTTTTATGTTTTATTTTGATCCAATAAAAACTTTCCTTAAATTCTTTCCTCTTCACTTTACATTGCAAAACTACATTGAAGGGGAGGCAATACAATAAAAACCAAAGGAAGAAAGTACATTAAATCAATCTCTAGCCTCTCACTACATAGGCTTCAGGCTATGTTGTACTTTTTCTTTTAAATGTCTCCATGTAAAATCAGATGTTAACTCTCTGAGTGAACCCATGTGCAAAGTCTTTTTTCATCAGATTAATGGCTGTGCAGCAACAGGCAGTTGAAAATGTTTCCACTTACATAAGGTATTCATGACTTTTCTAAAAACTTCACATTATTGCAACTACTTTTCAGTCAAATACTTTACATCTACTGAAGGGGGAAAATTAGCAACAAGCTTTAATGGAAAACTACCGTAGAAATGTATTGACACACGTAGAAATTTGTTTCTTGAAACAGGACCTTTCTATTAATTTGACAGATGGGTTTTTGCCTTGCTATACATTTTAAAAAGCAGCCTTCACCCTGGGATATGTCAGCATTGCCTATAATAATAACTCCATTTATCTTTGCTTTCATTAATATTCTCTCATTCTATTTGTTGCCTTTCATAAACTTCAAATTCAAGGCATGATTATGTGAGGCCTCCGTGCACGGAACTACTCAATGAAGACCTCTGTTCAGGGTGCAACAGTGGAAAAAGAAATCCAAACAATATTTTAGGATTTATAAAGAAAATAGATTTATAAAGTATTATGAAAAATAATACAGAAAACATTATAATGCCATCATTTTTTATATGTACACACAAAGTGATATGTGGTACAAATACATACCACATATACTCAGTGACACAAAATATGTATAAACTCAGTGGTATATCTTCACTTCCGGTCACCTAATTTCAAAAGGGACATACCAGAAATAGATGAGGTTAAGAGACGAGCAATGCATATTAAGACAAATTGAAAACAAAGGGATTGTCTACCTTACAAAGGAGATACATAAGAAAGGATATGATAAAAGTAGACAAAATAATGAATGGCTTAGAAAAGGTAGGACAGAAATTTCCATACATCTTGTCTTATACAACAAGGAAACATTCAATGAAAATCAAAGGTAGTAAATTAAAAAGTAATAGAAGGAAATACTTTTAGAAACAATGCACAATTTGACTGTGAGACTCATTGACACAAGGTATGGTAGAGGCATAGAGTTCAGCAGGATTAGAAAAAATTAGACATTTACATAGATAGCAAGAATCTTCAGTTAAACAATAATTAAAAAATTAAACAAATAAGAACTTTGGAAGGGATATAAGCCTCCGGCTTCAGGGTTTTAGCCAACCTCTAACTATTAGAGGGTTAGGAGGAAATTTCCCCTCGGAGCTGATAATCCTGTAACTGCCTACTGCATTATTTTTGTCCCCTGGTATTAGCCGTTGTTCGAGATAGGATACTTGACTAGAGGGAATCCTGGTTTGATCCAGTCTTGGAATTCATACATGGACTCTCTTTTTTATTTAATGCAAATATGTATATTCTATGTTTATAATCCTCCCAAGGAGACTTCATTTGCATTGAGTACAGTTCACAGCCACTACCATGTTGAGAAATCTATGGAAAAGAACCTAAGTGATTCAAATAGAGTATTTGCTTTCCTTGCAGCTGACACATAATGGGCCCCAGCTTTCTTAATAAAATTTATTATTACCTTTTGGTCTTTTCTGTCTTTATCGGTGTGCTGCCTCTCAATTAAGCCAGAAAACCAGGGATCCTGTCTGTGCTGTATATGGCCTGGTCTACACTAGGAGTTTATGTCGAATTTAGCAGCATTAATTCTACTTAACCGTGCACCCGTCCACACCAGGAAGCTAATTAGTTCGACCTAGAGGGCTCTTTAGTTCGAATTCTGTACTCCTCCCCGATGAGGGGAGTAGCGCTAAATTCGACATGGCTATGTCGAATTAGGCTGTGGATGGAAATCGACTTTAGTAGCTCCGGGAGCTATCCCACAGTGCACCACTCTGTTGACGCTCTGGACAGCAGTCTGAGCTTGGATGTTCTGACCAGCCACACAGGAAATGCCCAGAGAAAATTTGACACGCTCCGGCGCCTTGTGGATGTTCTGCTGGACCGCAGGCAGGAGGACAGAGCCCCCCTGCACTGTATCTGCAACCGCCCTCCCCTGCCACAAAGTCCCAAACCCCCCTCACCCAAAGTAACAAGAAGGAGGGGCGACAGGGGCCGTGAAAACTGTCACTGCACTCCTGCAGAGTGCACAAATACAAGAAGGCTCTCATTCCCTAAATGTTGAGAAGTCCTTCCCTTCCTGGCTCACCGAAGCCCCAATCCCAGTTTCATCCCCTAACTGTGTAGTTGATTATTAAAAGTAGTTTGCTGTTAATTACTATTTCCGTCAAGTTTTTCTACAGAAGACTGTCTGTGAAGGGGAGGTGGGGGAAGGGGGTTGTTAATTGCATAGGACAGTCACCTTTACCAGGGTACAGACACGGGGGCAGGATCAACAGCAGGTCACACACACAGTGCAGTCAGTAGGCACCCTGGTCGGTCTGGGAGGTGTTTTCCATGTTCTGTGTGGGTGGGGGGTACGTGACTTTGTGGCATGGGAGGGCGGTTACAGAACTTATGCAGCGGTCCTTGTCCCGGACCACAGAGCCACACAGCAGGGGAATCTGTAACCGTTCTCCCCCGCCACAAGGTCACGTAGCCCCCGCACACAAAGTCCCGAAAAGGAGGGATGGCAGGCTCCGTTGAAACAACCAGTCCGGCACTGCAGACCGCTCTAGGAGCAGGAGCCTGTCATTCCTCGAGTGTAGAAGCGGTGTTAACATCACTGCACACCCTACCCACCACAGTCTGCGTCCCTGTTTCAACCCTTTAACGCAAATTCATTAATAAAGAAAACGTTGTTAATTAACAATGTTCCATTAACTTTATTTTTAAACGTGTGTTGGAAGGGGGGAAACGTGGTGAACGGGGTATGTAACCACAGAAGAAAGTCAACAGTAACTGAAGCAGGGGCAGGTTCAGATTCTCTGTAAAGAAACTGAACAGTCACAGGTTACCCTGCTCCCTGAGGAACCTAGCTTTCAAAGCCTCCCGGATGCACAGCGCTTCCCGCTGGGCTCTTCTAATTGCACGGCTGTCTGGCTGAGCGAAATCAGCTGCCAGGCGATTTGCCTCAACCTCCCATCCTGCCATCAAGGTCTCCCCCTTGCTCTCACAGAGATTGTGGAGCACACAGCAAGCTGCAATAACAATGGGGATATTGGTTTCGCTAAGATCCGAGCGAGTCAGTAAGCTCCTCCATCTCCCCTTGAGACGTCCAAAAGCACGTTGAATGATGACAGTTACCCAAGACCACCCTCGGCACATTTTTCCCCCCAGCATGCATTGTGGGGAAATCCCAGAATTCAAATGGGCAGCGGGGACTGTGGGAACTGTGGGATAGCTTTCCACAGTGCACTGCTTCCAATGTCGACGCTTGCCCCGTTAGTGTGGACTCACAAAGTTGAATTAGTGTCCTTAGTGTGGACACACAAATTCGACTTTGTAAGGTCGATTCCACAAATTCGAATTAAGTTAAATCGAACTAATCTGGTAGTGTAGACATACCCTATGTTAATACCACTTCTGGTATCTAAGAATTCCATGACACTTTTTGTTGTCGTTTAACATATAAGAAATGTTACACTTGTTTTCTTGGCCAAATTCCACACTGATTAATTACAAGGACTGTGTAAACCCTTTGGGGTTTGATTTGTGAATTGAACTCCACAGGTTAGCTCATGGGGTTGAAAGAAAAACAACTCCATCGATTTGAATTTAGGCTCAATTTCAATCAACTTGAACCTTCAAGAGAAACCATTCATGGTTGACTTCTCCCAATGCCAACCCCCACCAAGGCCCCGGAATCCTCACAAAGATATTTAAGGAACATTCTGTGGGATGGGCAAATTTAGGTAGGTTGCAGTGATGGCTGTCTGTGGAGAAATGAGATGCACTGGGTCCCCAGGTATGTGAACAACCTGAGACCACGTTTGCTGAACTTTTGTGAGGTTGGACTGAGTTGCATAAACAGACTGAATCTGACACAAGACTATGTACCTTTGTAGTTGCAACTGATTTTTGTGTATAGCTCTAGCTATTATTGTCTATCTACCCACATTTCCCCTGCAGTTTCCATTGGGATGAGCATTTTTTATCGCTCTGTCCAACACTCCATGTTGTGTAGTGTTGCAGTGCCCACTCCTATTGCCATATCTCATCTCAGAAGTTGCTTCAGTGCCCTTGTATGTGACATGATTACTATGAATATAGGCACAAAATGGGAATTGTGTATCCAACTGCCATTGACCTTTTATGGGAGTTTTGGCCTACCTAACACTTGCTCCTTTCAAAATCTCCCTGTTTGCTGCATAGTTTGTTGAAGGCTTTAGGGTGCTATTATAAATGCACAATTAGATTATTATTGATTATTATTATTATTATTTGTGAATATTGTTATTTTATAAAAATTACCTAACAGAAATAACAGTATTTTAACGTTGGTAAAAACAATAATTTGGTATCAATTGTCATTTGTTGGAACGTTGTGCATGGCATGATTACTGAATAATTCAAGATCCCTACATGCAAATTTCTCCCATAGACATATAACTTGAAAACATAAACGTTGGCAATTGTTTTGTTATCATTGTAGCTATTTCAAGTACAATTTGTGTGGTACAAATAAGAACATATACTAACATTCTGACTCATGACAACACTTTGCAAACTTCTTAGAAGTTTGTCTCATCAGCCTTTAAGGTTCGTATTCATTTAATGGTTTGCAAGCATGCAGCTTGTTTGTGATAATGACATCTCTCATGAAGTATCCAAAGGTAATTAAGATGAAGTATCTCTTACTGATTTATAGAACAAAAAGTCAACTTTAAGGTAATATGGAAACTTTTTTTTTAAATTGAGTTGTGTCCTTTTTTAAAATTCTTTATGGTGTAATAAAGAAGGCCAGAAATATTTTCTTAAAAACGTCCTACATACAATTAGGAATTTCAAGTCTGGTCCTTCCTGGAGGTCTTTTTGGGATCTCTAAAACATGTATTATGAGCTCTCATACTTCAACTGAAGGGGTGACAAAATTTATAACAAGGATATCCTTTCTCCCAGGTGTTCATTAGACACTGCAATTAAATAAGTGTTAAAAAAAATCAAAGCTCTTTAGGAGGCCATAATAACCACCACCAGAGTTCACGGATACTGATTCTCTGCCAAGTGATGGAGTATTAATTTTTTGTAACCCTAATACGAGACTAGGCCAAGAAACAAGGATCAATCTCCCACAAGTGTTTCTGTGCATCACATCCTTATTGCACAGCCTATCTAAAATTCACTTTCCTTTTCAATCAATCAGTCTTCCATCTCTTGTCTTATGTGATGTCAGAATTTCACAAGTTCTCTAGTCAGAGAGTCATTCAGACTGACAAACCTGGAATTTCTGTCATAATAAATAAGCCGAAAAATAATTACTATTAATTAAAGCCTTGTCAGAATTGATATTTCGGGCATTGCTGTAGTTCCATGGGTACAAACACCCAGAGTAGACATACTGTACTGTACTGGTATTACCATTATTTACACTCGTGCAGCTTACCTCAGCCCCACAGCCTATGCAGGGTAAACTGCACACACGTAAATCACAGTACACACCAGCAAGTCTACTATAGGGGGTTGCATCAGTGTAGCTACAGCGTGCCTAAAAACCCAGTGTAATTAAACAATAAATACTGACCATATTAAAGTGCAGTTCTGTACTGAAAAGTGACTATAAAAATAACATTGTGAGTTTAAATTTATTGCCCCTCAATGATTCCATTTCAACTTTGTTCCCTGTGCTAATTAAAAGATGTTTTTACTAAATGTCATTCCTGCAAATTCAAGTGCAAGTCTAGATGAGCCAAACTGATAGCTATTATCCTACGTACATCACTTGAGAACTAATCATTGGCCTTAACATGTTCTCTGGGCCTAGGGAAACTAGTCATGGTTTACACCAGTTCAGCACATCTGCGTTAGGGGTTTGTATTGATGCAGCCACTCCATGGTTAAAAATTCCATTGTTGACAAGATTTCTGAAGAGATTCAAGCCTATTTTCCTGTTCTGAATTGAATGCATTTCTTCCCCAAATATCCCTACTGCACATATGCTGCATATATCTGAGACTTTGCAAAGTACATTATTTCTAAAATATGGATCTACCGTTAATCAAAATGATTGAGTCTCAAGTTTTCAAATAAAATATTCTGTATGTACATGTCATACAAGGACAGTAGGGGGCAACTTTCCCCCACAAGTCATATTTTATGCACTGATATAGAATATAACAATAAATAATGAAATGGGGTAATTTACAGTATTTACCAAGCTCATTGTGTGGTCTGTGATGACAAGGTAAATGTAAGGTTTCATTTTTAAACTCATGTTTTGTTATCCAGGCATGTGCTGAGGGAATAAGTGGTTTAAATATAAGAAAAAAGTAACCTAAGACAAACAAAGAAACTGGAATCTAAAACCCTTTTAGAAATGAAGGAGAAGGAAATTTACATCCCTGCAGTTCACTGTTACAGGATTTGCTTGAAACTGGTTTCACTAAAAAAAAAAAAAAAAAAAGGTTCCACATTTACATTTTGATAAGCAATTCCCCCTGGAGGAGCGAGTTCTAAAATTTGCAGTTTAAGACTCTACGAAAACAGAACAGGAAAAGATCCCTCAGAGTTAATATACCTGGTAATGTTTTCTCCTTCATTAATATGAGATTAGCATGCAAAATCAGAATGACTATAGTTACCAATAATAGGATGTAAGGTCTGTATGATACTGTGCACTTTGAGCTAGATCCTATATCACCGAAGAAAAGAAAAGTTTTGCCATGAACGTCAATGGGTACAGGATCAGGACATGAAATAATATATTTTCCAAACAGTTTTAGTGCTGTCCCTTGGTGTATACTTATATTTTCAAGATTATGGGATTTTATAGCACTGCCTTTAAATTTACAGTTCACTGGTAAAATGGCAACATCTTTTTTGCGGGGGAAGAAGGGGACGAGTGGGCGACCAGGGGGTTATAATTGCAGCTATTTTCACTCTAAAGACTGCCAATTAGAACAGTGCAAAATGCTTGTAATTAAATCACAAACCAGGTAATTATGAACCTCAAACTAGAGTCAGGTTTGCTGAAACATTCACAGAGGGTGATGACTATTCCTAGGATGAGTTTTAACAAATCTGGGCCAAACCATGATTTCAGATGAAAGCCATGTAAATCTCAGTGACTTTGAGCCAAAACCAAGTAAAACTTGGCACTTTCAACTTAATTTTGGGATACCCTTGAATGCAAAACTCAGATTGAAGCAGAAAAATGGGTTGCACAGATGCACTCAATAGTGTCACAAGACTCTCCTTTCCACTAGTTCAACCAGAAGTTATAGGCTTAAAGCAGGAACCAGTGGATAAAATTCTATGGCCTGTATTAGGCAGAAGGTCATACTAGAAGATTGTAATGGTCCTTTCTGGCTTAAATATCTATGAGTGAACTATGAACTCCCAATCCCACACCTCCTTGACCCGAGAGAGACCATTCTGATTATATTTACAGACCAGTTTCTAGCACAACAGCTTTAAGATGTTTATCTGAAACATCCCTGAAACTTTTGAAGTGCAACAAATACAAATCTGTATATCTGCTACCGTAGCTACAATAAAGGGGCAGTGAACATTTCAACAAAATCTCCCTGCAGACTCCCCCTGCCTCTAGCTTTTAAATTCAACCATAACTATATGCTGCTGGAGGAATGCACAAGCCTGACTTCTTGGTAGCCATATTTAATTCAAATAATTTACATCACTTCTCTGCTGCAATTCATTTGCCTATTCAATAAAAATCACCAAAACAAACCAATAAAAAAACCTTAACTATGACTCTCCCTGTGTCCTAAAATATATGGTCAGGTTACACTCTAAATTACACCCATAAAACCTAAAACTCCTGTTGCAGTTAGCACAGTCCCAACTGTATTTTTTCTTCACAACTAGAGCATTTAACATAAAAAGGATTAGTGGACGTTGAATACCCCGTAGCAGTTCCTGAATTGTGACCTACATTTACATGTAAATATTCAATGAGTACAAGCGTGATGGATATTGACAGAGTAATTTAAAAACAAAATCATCAGAATCATCACAATGAAAAGAAAATAAATTCACTTTTTAAGTAGTATCTGAATGTGACTAGATGGAATTTTAGCAAATACTAACAACAACTGGGTCAAAACTAGAAAAAGATATAACTACCTTATACCATCATTTGTGTAGTCAATGATTTTTTTCTCTGGAGAGGTGTAGTGCTGCTCTGTCATGAAACCGAAAGTCCAGTTTAGCCCTGTAAGTGAAAAAATTGTTAGTTGATTATTTTCTTTCAGGGACTGACCATTTGCCCACTCTGAGATATTAGGGCTGAACATAATTTCCTTCAAACCTTAGAAGCAAGTCAGATTTATCCAAGAGGCTCTGGGGCTTGGTCTCGAGCTTTCTCTGCCCTGGAGCCAGACAAGTACTTCCAAAGTTGTATAGAAACTCTACATTCCTATTAGTTGGTTAAATATGAATTTCTTAACAGTAACACACCTTATTAAGTATATGCATTGACTCAAAGGCCACCATGGAAATACCTAAAGAAATTCTATTGGGTGGGGATGAATGGGGAAAAGATCAGTTCTAGACAGAGAATCATTCAGGGAACAAATTTCCCATTGTGCAGCCTGGCTAGTCTTCATATCTGAGACTTTTGGTACCTAAAAAACAATAAGGAAAAGTCAGGAGGGAGGAAGGATGATCCAGTCATTAGGGTACTAGCCTAGGAATCAGGAAACCTAGATTCAGTTCCTTGCTCTGCCACAGGCTTACTTGGGCAAGTCACTTAGGCCTGGTCTACACTAAGGGCGGGGGTCGAACTAGGGTACGTCGCGTAGCTGAACTCGAAGTACCCTAGTTTGACTTACTTACCCGTCCAGACGCGGCGGGGTCGAACTCCACGGCTCCAAGGTTGACTCCGCCACCGCCGTTCACGGTGGTGGAGTTCCGGAGTCGACCGGAGTGTGCGGGGAGTTCGAACTATCACGTCTTGATTAGACGCGATAGTTCGAACTCGGAGAAGTCGAACTCACCGCGTCGACCCGCGCGGTGAGTATGGACCTGCCCTTAGTCTCTTTATGCCTTGGAGATGTTAGTACTTCCCTATTTCACAGGAGTACTGTGAGGTTAAATACATTAAAGACTATAAGATGCTCAGATATTACAGTAATATGGGCCACATAATTACATATGAGAGATGAACAGAGAGGAGGTGATAAGGTTGGACTGAAAGGAGAATGTTCTCCCATCACTAAAATGAAAAAGTAGTGCAGACCCATTATAGGGCAGTTCCGAAGCATGATCTGCAAAGATATGACTATCAAACTGGAAAAACATCATGAAGGTGATGATGGATGACAAAGGGGCAGATGATTGGACAACAATGTTTCATACCAGTGTGAAACATAATGTGTGGGCTCTGATCTCTTCTGAAAGAGCTTTATCTATGGCTGAATAAACGCTGGTAATATAGCCTTTGATCCATCTAGCTATGGAGGATTTCGATACATGAAGGCTCATTATTTTATCATGAAAGGAAACAACTGAAGATGTTTTCTGGGAATGGTCAGTTCTATTAACGTAAATTTTCACTGTTCTCTCTTTTAGAATGTGCATCACCTGTCCCTTTCTCTTTTGAGCAAAACAAAAGAAAAATTATTGACAGAGAACATAAGGAGCACATAAGAATGGCCATACTAGGTCAGATCAATGGTTCATCTAGTCCAATATCCTGTCTTCCAACAGTGATCAATGCCAGATGCTTCAGAGGGAATGAACAGGACAGAGAAATTATCAAAGGATCCATCCCCTATCGTCCAATCCCTCCTTCTGGCAGTTAGAGGCTTAGGACACCCAGAGCATGGGGTTGCATCCTGGACTATTTTGGCTAATAGCCACTGATGGACCTATCCTCCATTAACTTATCTAGTTCTTTTTTTAAACCCAATTATAGTTTTGGCCTTCACAATGTCCCCTGGCAAAAAGTTCCACAGGTTGACTGGGGGTTGTGTGAAATAGTACTTCCTTTTGTTTGTTTTAAACCTGCTGCCTATTAATTTCATTGGGCATTATGTGGTTCTTGTGTTATGTGAAGGGGTAAAAAAAAAAAACGAACTTATTACCTTTCTCTACACCATTCTCGATTATCACTTCAAAAGTTTTTTTTTTCCTGCTGATGATAGCTCATCTCAATTGATCGGCCTCTTACAGTTGGTACGGCTACTTCCACCTTTTCATGTTCTCTGTATGTATAAATATTTTCTTGCTGTATGTTCTAGTCTATGCATCCGATGAAGTGGGCTGTAGCCCACGAAAGCTTATGCTCAAATAAATTTGTTAGTCTGTAGGGTGCCACAAGTACTCCTGTTCTTTTTGTGAAAACATTGAGATAACGTTTAGTGAATATCTAAGTGAACTGACAAGCTTTTAAGCATGACCTATGTACAAAATTATTTAGTTTCTTAGGTTTCAGTCAATTAAATAAAGGAACAAATTAATCTGATTTAATTAAGTGAAAAATGAGCCAAATTCACCACAATTACGGGTGCAACACCACACACTTCTACCAGCTTATGCCTGTGATGAATTTAACCTACTGTACTTCTAGCATTTTAGAGAAGGCCAGACGTGCTTGGCTAAAGCAAGGCTGTTCAGTAAAGGTAAAATCCTGGCCGTGCTAAGTCAATGGGAGTTTTGCCATTGACTTCAATGGCATCAAGATGTCTTCCCCTATGTCTAACTTGGCTGATACCAGGAAGTAATGGAAATGTCGCTGAGAGTCAGGATGCCTGAAAATCATTATTAAAAAAAATAAAAAAAATCAACCACATTTATTTATTTATTTATCTGGCATAACAAAAGATAGTTTGACATACTGGCAGCTTTTAATTTTCTTAAATGGCTAAAGTGGCTGTTTGTACTTGTTTCTTGAATTAGCTTCCTAATTGTTAGTAGAATTTCAGATTTTACATAGGGATGTTTTTCTGCTGAGAACTTTCACACTTAAAACGCTCATCTATGCTAAAAAAACAAAAACAAAAATGCAAGTCTAGTACCTCATTAACATCCTTGTTGTGAGAACACCACAAAATTGATAAGCAAATAGCCTGTGCTGTATGTGCAACCAAACTACCTTCCAACATATTCTACTTCCACAAGTGAAGAAAGATAAAGTGCTTCAGCCAAGCTATACCCTCCATCAGGGCTCCCAGTTTCTAAATCACTGGGGCTTGTGTTTCTAAGATATGTAGGTACTTAAATATGACAAGTTTTGAAAATGTTGGCCTGTGTGTACATAAAATGATGCTCAATAATTATGTTAACATACTAGGATAAATGCATTTTAATTGATAGCACTTATGCATCTTAATTTTGAAGGGATAAAGATTTTATACCGCTGAGAGAAAAGTTGTTATTAAAAAATATTAGCAATTGTTGCTAGAAACACTTATGCACATACTTAACCTTAATCACAGGTACTCCCTTTGAAGTCAGTAGGACTATTCAAATGAGTAAAGTTAGGTACCTGCTTAAGTGTTTGCAGAATCAGGGCCTTAATTTTCAATATTTTGTTTTTTGCCTATAATAGTTTAGAAAATTGATAAGATATCCTATCAGTAGTATCTAAATTTTCAATAGCATAAACTTTCAAATCAGTTTTACAATGTCTTGGCTAGATTTAAAATCAATGATAGAAAAACAAGTGATTTAAATAATTGTTTACATTGCTTTGAATTAAACTGCTCCACCCTGTGGAAAGTGAGAGTACTGGGAGAATTCTAATCCAATGTTGAGGCCAAACAGGTTAATTTATACTTATCTGAACTTCTAAACCTTATGAATTTTAGTGGGCTTTGATACTTTATGTAGACTAATAAAAAACATGTTCAGACCCTTCCATCATCCAAGTGTAGAATCGTTAAGAATTTCATCAAGAATTTCATCATTAAGAATCTTGCTGATAGTTAACTGGAATTCTACATTAGCAAAACCTTCAGATGGCAGGCTTGTTTCTGTTAGAATACCAATAAACATGCACAAAACCACAGTGGCACAAAAATGTTGTTAAAAATATTCAAAAAACCAGACTAAAATAGCATGAAAAACAACATAACAACAAAGCAGCATATTCCTTTCTCCATATGTAGCAACACTGGGGCTTCCCTTCCATTCACAGTAGTGCCAACTCTCACCTCTGGCAGCAAGGCTCTCCAGCCCACCCTCGGCCTAAAGAACTGTGCTTCCTGCTGCCTAGTGTTATTTAACAGCAAGCACACAATGTTTGAGTTTCGGCATCTAATTCTCTATAGAGCAGTGCAGATTAATTTGCCATCCACCTTGCTTTTCCTTAGCTCACTCTTCACCCAACTCTTCCATTCCTTCCACTACTGCCTCTCTCTTTTCCCTCTCATTAACTTTTCTTCTCTGGCTCTTGTACTCTCTACCTTCTTCATCCCTTTCCTATCACTCTACCCCCAATCTCTTCCTACCTTTCTCTCTCTCTCTATTTCTCCTCATCCCAGGATCTTCCTTCTACCACCTCTCATTCCACCATTCTCATTCTCATGCCAACTTTCTACTTGCATAAAATGGAGCACCCTTGCCCCATCCCTACTCTGTTGGGTTGGGGTGGGGTGGGGGTGAGGGATTTGGGGTACTGGAGAGGGCTCGGGCTGGGATTGAGCAGTTCGGAGTGTGGGAGGGGGCTCTGGGCTGGGACAAGGAGTTGGGGTGCGGGAGGGTGAGGGCTCTGGCTGGGGATGGAAATGAAGGGTTGGGTGATGCTTACCTCAAGCAGCTCCTGGAAGCAACTTCATGACCCCCCTCCGGCTCCTACGCTGGTACTGCAGCCAATGGGAGCTGCAGGGGCGGTGCTTGGGGTGGGGGCAGCGTGCGGAGCCCCCGACTGCTCCTACGCATATGAGCCTTGCTTATGCTGCTGTTGCCAAGAGCCATACAGAGCCACGGTAGTCAGGGAGCCTGCCTTAGCCCCACTGCACCGCTGACCGGACTTTTAGCAGCCTGGTCAGGGGTGCTGACCAGAGCTGCCAGGGTCCCTTTTCGACTGAGCGGTTCCAGTAGAAAACCAGACAGCTGGCCACCCTTCCTCTGTCCTGCCTCCCCTCCCTGGGCTCTTAAGGAATACGTCTACACGGCACTCTAAGCTGAGGCCTGATTCAGGTTTGAGACTAAGTCCCCTTTCCATTCGCACACAAATCAGTCTGACTCAGGACTTGGGGTCTAGGACCCTGCTGGGGGGTGGGCCAGAGCCCAAGTCCCGCTGAGACCTGGGCTCGAGCCCTGTGGTTTTGCAGTGTGGATGCAGACCGGAGTCAGGGGTGTTATTTAACAGCAAGCACAGAACAGGCATGTTGGCACCCAGGTCCAGCATCCGTCAGCCCTTGCTTACAACGCAGCGTGGACGCTCAAGCACGGGCTGGGGAGCACTGAGTCCCACATGCCTGGGTGCCACAGACCTGGGCGTAGTCGTGTGCAGTGCAGGGCCGGTGCAACCATTTAGGTGACCTAGATGGTCACCTAGGGCACTAGGATTTGGGGGGCGCCATTTTCTTCGGCAGTGACTGCGGTGGCTGGATCTTCGGCCGCCCCAGTTGCCGCCGGTATTTAGGTGGAGGGAGCTGGGACAGGGGAGCGCGAGGAGGGCCGCCTACATCAAGTAAGCGGGGGGCAGCACGCAGGGGAACTCCCCGCCCCAGCTCACCCCTGCCCCGCCTCCACCCCAAACTCGCCGTGGCTGCTTCACTTCTCCCGCCTCCCAGGCTTGCAGCACCTAAGCTGATTGGCGCCGCAAGCCTGGGAGGCAGGAGAAGAGAAGCAGCAACAGCATGCTCGGGGAGCAGGTGGGGCCGGGGTGAGCTGGGGCGGGGTGGGGTGCGGCGGGGCGGAGGCGGGAGCTGCTGCTGTGGGGTGCCTCAGGGCAGGGGGAGCTACCACAGGGGTGTGCCTCAGGGCAGGGGAGCTGCTGCAGGGGTGCCTCAGGGCCGGGGTGGGAGCTGCCGTTGGGGGGTGCCTCAGGGCCGGGGGTGGGAGCTGCCGTTGGGGGTGCCTCAGGGCCGGGAGCTGTCACAAGGGGGCACTTAAGGGCAGAGCGGGGAGTTGCCGCAGGGGGTGCCTCAGGGCCTGGGAGCTGCCGTGGGGAGGTGCCTCAGGGCCGGGAGGGTGGGGAGCTGTCACAAGGGGCGCTAAGGGCGGAGTGGGAGTTGCCGCGGGGGTGCCTCAGGGCCTGGGGGTGGGGAGCTGCCGTGGGGTGCCTCAGGGCCTGAGGGGTGGGGAGCTGTCACAAGGGGGCGCAAGGGCGGTGCCTCAGGGCCTGGGGGTGGGGAGCTGTCACAAGGGGGGGCGCTTAAGGGCGGAGCGGGGGAGTTGCCGTGGGGGGGTGCCTCAGGGCCCGGGGGGGGGGGTGCCTCAGGGCGGGGGCGTGGGAGGGGGAGGGCGCAAGGTGGCAGTTTCGCCTAGGGCACGAAACATCCTTGCACCATCCCTGGTGCAGCGTCGACATACCCTTAGCGTCTCCCCATGCCCACTCCGTAAGGTCCCCACTCACGCCCAGTCTGCCCAGAAAGCCCCAGCGCTCGGAGGACCTGGCCGGGCTTCCGTCCCCCCAGCCATTCGACCCCTTTCCTGCCTCCAGCCATTCTGCCTCCCACAACCCCTGGCCCCAGGGCCAGCCCACGGGCCTGACAGGAGGCAGACGGCGGCTCCTTGGCACCCAGGGGAGAAAAGACAACAAGCATTCTGCTGCTGGCTGCATATGGGCCGCCCCTGCTGGAGGCAGATGGGAAGTGCAGCATTTTCCAGAAAGAAGAAGGGGGAAAAGCCCCTGCTCAGTGCTAGGAACTGAACCTAGGGAAGTTGCAAGGAGGCACTGGGGAGGCAGCATCCCCTTCCATCTCTCCCACATTTGGCAGAGTGTTGTATATGACTAGCTTTTAATACCACGTAATGTGATAATATCCATCTCTCCCCTTCCATCATTAACAAGACCTTGGTTCCTTCAACATAACATATGAAGCCATAAGTGTTGCCTCCATGCAATGGCGCAATCTATTCATTTTTCATTTATTTCCACAGAAGCCTCAGAGTTCAGAATACCCCATAGGATGTACAGTGTGGTCCAGATCAGCACTTTACTTAGCAATAAGGGAGACAGGAATTAAGCATTCGGGTCTTCTCACTGCACTTTAAATCCCTTGGAATCAACGGTCCTCATGCCAGGTATATCCCAAAGTGCTGGATTTAAAAGTATTGAGAAAATTTTTGAAGATTTGCACAGTGCCCTATTAGTTAGACTTTGGGTAGGATATGAGTGGGAATTTCACTGTAAAATAAATATTACCATTTATTTACACTATCTGATTTTGGTTTAAATGAATATAGGTGGGTTGCAATATATTAAGAATGTATGTTCTTGCTCCAGTTACACTTACTTCAAAAAAAATCATTAGCATAATTTGCTGAACTTGTGTTTTAAAATAAGAAACACAGGCAAATTGGGGCATAGACATGATCAAACCCACCAGAAATAAGTTCCAAATGGGGCTACTTTTGGTATGTTAATGTAATTGACTGTACTAGAAAAAACTATAAAAAATTGTTTTAAAATGTAGAAAGACTGCTAGCTATCATGTGTTTTATTATTTTTATTTGTTCCCTTTTCCATTTGTAGTGTCTTATGTGGAGTTTATGCATATTCTTTGATCGCATTGGGCAAATTGCCTTATGATAAATCCTGTTTTTAGTTCTTCTCTGTCATCGAAGCCATCATAGCACCTTCAGCTATGGATGCCTTATAATAATTAGGAATTAATAACAGACTAATTATTAATTGACTGGCATTAACATAAAAAAAACTTCATTTTGTTGATTTTTTTTTAGACAAACCACATTTTTCCTGGTAGTCTTTCACAGACACAATTCACTTCCTGTTGCATTAATGAATAAGAAAATTATTTTGCATTCACCAAAGATGCCAGTTTGACTAAATATAATATATATTTTTCAAATCCACAAAAATGTTAATCAGATTGTTAGAACATGTGCAAGCCTGTGTTGTGTTGTTACAGCTATTGCTGTCAGATTACTCAATAATTTGCATTTTGTTATGAGGACATGGGTGTGTGCAGAGGTTCCAAGCTCACAGCTCATAATTCCAAGTATTCCTGCATTAACAATAATGAACGAAGGACATGAAGAGCATTAATCAACTAAAAAAAAAGCCCAAGTGAAAATTTATCTGGTTCCTCTCTTACTCTTAACCCCCTCCATCCCCCAAACCAAATAAATATGTAAGTAAAGCAGTAGTAAACTGGAAAATGTGTTATTACTCAAAGTGTAAAAACAAAACAAAACAAAAAAAACCCCAAACCTGAATAAACCACACTGCTAACCATAAAACACTGTAGCTATTTTTTGTCAATTGCTTCACAAGTGTGGATGGAAATTTGACACCATTACTACAGTGAGCAGTAAAACATGTAAATCAACACTAAAATGCCTCCAATCATTTATATTTCTGTACAAAATGTTAAGTGGCTGAATCAATGTTAAATTAACTGTTAACTGTACATTAACATAGTATTATGCCATAACATGGTAGAGCTACTTCAATTAAGAGCCTGTAAGCATTTCCATTATCCCAGTTTTCAGAGTTCTTAAGCCACCTCTTTACCTCCGCAGACAAAATGTTCCAAACTGGGTGCTAATAATTTAGAAACAGATGTTTTGTAACTAAAACCCATTGACATTACGTTACTACTTCATCCTGCTAGGTGCTGAGCACTTTGATGCTGATTTAGGAAAGACCGTTGGGTTAAATTCTTATTCCATTTCAGTCAGTGGCAAATTTCTTATAGACTCCGAAGAGTCTAAGATTTGTCCTTAAGCATATAGTTAACTAAATATGTGAGTAGTCCCATTGACTTTATCTGAATCACTTATATGGATCACATTCCTCAGCCTCTCGTAGGATCATGCCCTCAATGAATTACACTAATTTCTAATTAATAAAGTTCACTTATTTGTTAAAAAAGACATGCCATTTTCAGTTCATTCTTTATTCTCTCTCTTTTAAGAGTATCTTTAGTTTACTACTACTTTCTCAACCTATAAATAGGTAAAATTACTCAGTATTAAAGGATACAACATAGAAGGCCAAATTCTTCCTTTGAGTAATAACTCGGTTGAAGTCAAACATTTATCTTACCTGCTTTCAAAAATGCATGTATAATTATTTCATGAGTTAATCAGCAATATCAAAAATAAATGAACAAAAGCAGTGCAATACCTTTAGCATACCTTGTCAAAAGTAAACTTTAAAAAAAAAATACAAGTCTTTGAATTGACTGTGGTTCCTATTCTGCAGTAATGATACAGAGACATCTGTAGAGATTCAGTGAGATTCTGCTTAGGTAATGCAGTCCATCCATGCACAGCTGCAGGATTGGGGCTTAGTTCTAATTATTAATGCCTAAAGTTTGAATGACCAATTCATAAAGTAAAACTAAATGTAAATATTTGTCCCTTTGTGGAACACTCAAAAAACTGGTTTGAAATGTCATACTCCTTAATACCCAACTATATACAAAAAATAAAGTTTTTCTTGCCTTCAAACATATTAATATATGTGGCACAATTATAGGAGGATTTGAATTTTTACACAATGATCAGTTCTAATTCAAACTGAGAAAAGTTAATGCAATAGCTGTTATTTGGCCTAGTTATCCGTTGTGTTTTTGTGGTATTATGCAAATGGGCTGTTGTACACTGAAAACAAAATCATGTTTTATAACCAAAAATATTTATATTAATAATATTGTATTTAGTTGTAAAAGTGCTATTGAAGTCAAGTTTAGAAAACCTCAAACTCTTCTCAACACAGATATAATTTCATGAGTCATATATAATAGTATAAATGCACAATAAAATAAGTGGTGATTCTTCGTATAGCATAACTGACTAACTGAATTAACATGATTACTGTCTAGATGCATGGGGTATTTTGTCCCTAAGTGTTCTATTCCTGAGTTACCCGACAATTTATATGAGAGGGAATGGTAGAGAAAAATTGTAACACTTTGGGCCTAACTTTGGCTTACCTGTGCATACCGACACAAACACCAGAAAGCCTGCAGGAACAGCAGCGCAGTTGTTTTAGTGCACAGCAAAGGAAACCTTCTGCAATCCTGGTTTCACTGTAGTTACAAGGAGCTTGCCATGCAGGCCATAACAAGTAAAGCAGAGGGGTATAATGTGGCACAGCAAAAGAGGTACGCGAGTATGGTTTGACTGTACATGCCCAACCCAACTTATCCATGACCTCTCTTTACACATCCCTAAACAATTTACTCCTTTTCTAAGGCCTTGTCTAGACTAGGAAAAGTGTGTGTGTGTTTTTTTTTTTTAATATATTAGCTAATATGTTTAAATTAAGTACTGTTAAAAATGTGTTAGCACCTAGTAGAGAGTTTAACATGTTTTTTAAAGTAGCACTTACTTAAAATGTGTTTACCAGTACATTAAAAACACAGTTTTGTTTTAGTCTAGACAAAAGTAGTTGCAATAGATGGAACCGTTTGCAGAAGGGGACTTTTTTCAGGCTGCTCACAGCTAGAGTCTATGCATATATTAATGATACCATTGCAGTTTCTATATGTACCTCTTTTGTGTTACTTTTCCTGCACTAGTTACAATTTGGACCCTGGATTAAGAGCAGGCTGGAAATACAAACTACTTACTGCAGGGGAAAAAAATATTACACGAGATGTAATATGGTCCAGTTCATTTGCTGGGAAAATCCACACTAAATAACATGTCTTATTAGTAACAATAGGAAAAGAAATTGCAATAATTTTTTTTTAAAAATCAGAAACTAGAAAATAGTCAACTTTACAATGAAATATGGTTAAGAACCTGAAACATATTATACATGTTAATGTTGGAGTCACTGAGAATAGTTACCATGATGTAACCAAATATCAACCAGAATATACTGCAGTAATTTACCATAGAGATCGATGTGTAATGAATTTGATAGCTTAGCCTCAGTTTCCAACTTCAGATGGTGAAGATTAAATGTTAAGGGTGTTACTGTAAATGTAACATGAACATGGCTGATGAACATGTAAGATGAATATGGTTGATTTTCTAATTTTACCACATGGTTTACTTCAGAGGAAAATAAGCATTAGTAATAGTACTGTAACTCAGTAAACAATCACAAAAAATCAATACAACTCACTTCTTTGTTTATGTGGAAGATATTTAGTATGGGTTGCAAGTATCGGAATAATAATATGAACCTCCTGGTAGAATACCACAACTACATTTCTGAAAAGCCACTTGGTTAATCTCAGTGTTGAATCTAGCTGTTTTAAATTACCAAAATACATAACAACAGTCTTAATGACAATACAGATACACAGTGCCAAAGAAAGCTAGAAATAGTGTCCAAAATAATGAGCTAAGAGCCAGCCCAAGTGACAAACATACATATGGCTGTTTACAAGGAATGGAGGAGTTTAGGAATGTAAATGCCTGCGGTCTCCAGAATGTTCCAGAGGATTGAATTATGAGGATTTACAAAGTCTGGATGAGAGCAATACTGCTCCTGTAGATGGTAGGCCCTAAAATGGAGGCATTCATCAGTTCATGTAGAATTTAGAGATATCTGTGGTCAAAATATATTCCATTGGCCTCATAATGTACATCAACAAATTAATATTGTATGGATGTCATTTCAAAGCCTCCTAAAGACGAAGAGGCATTAACAACACGATTAGAGCACAGATGGTTCAAACTGTATGCAGATATTCAAACTTGCTTTTTTGCATTATAGCTGCTTTTTTTTTTGCTGTTGAACTGTAATGAATTGTCTCATAATCTATTCCATCTTCTTGCCATTAGCAGGCTTTGAATGTTCACAAATAGGAGCAAAGAACTCATTTTCCAGAGGTTTAATCACACAAAGAGCGAATGCCTAATTCTCTAAATGAAATGGTCTGTGATCACTGAAGCAGAGATTTAATATATCACGGCAAATTAGGTAGATTTTAATAAATTACTTATCTCTCTGAATACTTTACATATGCTTATGAAGAAACATAGCCTGTTTGCAAACAGTGAAAACCCACAGCCTATAAAATCCTTTGAAGAAAATGACAAAGTAAATTAAAAAATGAAATGCATTATATCCTAGTTCTCCAGAGACAATCCTTTTGCTGCATTGATTCACAGCTCCATTAAAAATATCAATTAAATCTTTCATTGAGATTGGTTAAAAGCTAGAAAATTAACTTTCCAAGCTCCTTTCTAGCCACCGGTTATCCAGATACAAGGATCATTGTATGTGTTTGATGTAAGTTTTAAAAGTGATCAAAAAACACTTGCCTGTCCCTACAGCTCAAACTAAGCAGAACAGAATCTGATTGATTCTTTTATATTTTCTTTCTGTGCTTTGATAGCTGTTGGTTGAAACTGTAAATCTCTTTTACTGTATATGAAAATTGAGTCACCCTCCCCCTCCTTCAAATCATGGTAATCATAAACAACTACTTATAATGTTAGTAGAAAGGCAAAAGTTATTTTAAAAAAAGCTTGCAATAATTTAATAAGTCTCTGCGACTAGCCTCATTCTTTATATTTAATTGATAGAAACTGCACGCATCAAAGAAAACGCATACTGAGATTTAATGTGCATAAAATGGATATTAGCATTTTAAAGAGGCAGATTAACACATTAATCCAAGTAATTTTCATATATTGCTTCTAATAAAATCTTCACAGTATAAAATTCTTAATGAGGCTAATCACAGGCATTGCATTTAGTGGGGTGATTAGGGATAACATAAAAGTATTTTTAATCAGTTTTCTAAGGCGTAAGCTTTTTTATTAAAAATTAAAAATTCAACTTGCATTTTTATTACTGTTTTATGTAAGAAAAAATGTTGAAAATGCAAATAAAGCACATCATTCAATCATGTAGGTATTAATTATTTACAAGACGTTGTCCATTGTGGAGGGAGTCTTAGCCTTAGGGGGAAATATAAAAACAAACAGACTGAAAAGTATACAAAACTTTACAACTATAAATCAAGCATCCTTTTCATATAAATTATACATTAAATATACTGTAGTAATTACAAAAATCTCATCTTCGAAGAGCTATCAAGAATGTATTTACACTGGGAGAAGCAGCATCTGTAGGCACACTTTTCTTTCATGCCTCCTAGTCATCTTTGTGTTCCTCATAGACTGAGCGCAGAGCATGGAGGGCCTCCACTGTTACTTTGAGCTTTCCAATTACTGCACTATCATCTTGTGAATCGAAAACTAGAAAGAAAACATCAGACAACAATATTAGCAATTTAATTTAGTTTTTGTGTTACAATAATTTCACTTTAGCTTTTGGGAAGATTAAAAGGCACTCATACAAGGTTAAAAAAATAGCTGTCAGTTCTAGTGCTCAATCCTGCAAGATGCTGAGTACTATCCACCCAACTGAAGTGAGGGGGAGGAGATGGTGTTCGGCACCTTACAGGATTGAGTCCTTCCAACACTAAGATGGAGAAATACTTTAAATTCCACCTCAATAATGATTGGTGCAAGGTTTAATTTTCAAGCTAAGAAAGCAGAATTTATTATATACCTTCCCAAATTGTTCATTTTTCATAGTAAATAAATATCACACGAGAACACATATACATTTAGGGTTTGATCCTGCTCTTGCTGAAGTCAATGAGTGTGTTGCCATCAACTTCAGTAGCAGCAGAATCAGACCTTTGTTATCTATGCATTAGTACACAAGCAGATGAAGTGTGAATTGTCTATGTTATAACACATTTTTAAAACATTGACATCTTTGTCTACATTGGGTGCTTAAATGGTGTTTAAAAACTTGACATTTAACATTTAGCTAACACATTTTAAAATAGGGGCATAGGACCATCAGGAAAATGTTCTGACCCATGTGGTAGGTGGAGACCACCTTCGGGAGGAACAAAGGATGTGGGCAAAGCTGGACCTTATCTTTGTGGAACACCATGTACTGGGGCCCAGAGGTCAGGGCTCTGAGTTCCAAGACCCGCTTAGTCAACGGGGTGCCATCAGCCGGGCAAGTGCCAAGTTCAGGTCCCCCTGTGGGACAGGGGGGTCTAACGTATGGAAGAGAGAATCCAATCCCTTAAGGAATCGGCCAGTCCTGGTATGGGAGAATACTGTGTGCCCCTGCACCACTGAGTGGAAGGCCGATATGGCCACCAAGTGCACCTTGACGGATGAGGGCACCAGGGCCTGTGCTCTAAGGTGATGGAGGAACGGAGGGTGGGGGGGAGCGTGTGGCACCCCTTATACCGTGCCATGGAGGTGCCACCCCAGGGGTCGCTGGGGCACTCTCCTACGGGTACTGCTAGGGAAAAACTTCCGACACCAGTGCACGTGGAGAGCACGCATGCCTATTTTGGAATAGACATGAGCAATCAATCAAAGAACCACCAAAATTTGGCCCTTTGACACCACAGAAATGCTATAATTGCCTACAATGGATAGATAGCTATTTGTAGTAGGATATTATTGACAAAAATGTTGAATATAAAATTAATAAGTTCAGAGGCTTTACTAGCATTTAAAGAAATACTCTGCTTCTACAAAGGATAAAAATATACTAGTGAGTAATTAGGCCTAATCATCTCAGATTTTGTAAACTGATTAATCTAATACTTTACTAGTAATACTGTTCAGATTTTTTCCCTACCAGGGACTGTGCAACTCTTAGTTAGAATATAATCCTAATTATATTAAGTTCTTTAAGTTTTAGGCAATACTATTTATTTTCAGGAATAAGTTCTATGTGCAGATGAACTGTGACAATTTATTAAAGTGATACTTATGGTTCAATATTATAACAATAATTAAATAATTAAGTATGAAACCTCTCAGAGCAGAGAAGAAAAACTCTAGTAAAATTTTGAAATGAATGGATGTCAAAAGTTAAAACTAAGAACTCTGCTAAACTTACCATCAATATCTTGCTCAATTATGTCTTTTTCTTTCTGAAATATCTCCGTTAGACTGACGTAAGCAAAGCCAATGTCTTCACACTCAAGATCTTGTTCATCTTCTGGAGGGTCACTAACCACGGTAAATCGTATGCTGAGAAAAAAAACAAATTCTCACTCTTGAAATGATCCATAACACCCAATCACTTGGGGACTAAATCCAGACGAAACAACAAACAAATATAAAGGCAGAGCATATCTAGAAATTCCCAATTTAGTATATAAAACAACTCGATCAGTGGTTCTCAACCAGGGGTACACATACTCCAGGGGTATTCCAAGGGTACATCAACTCATCTAGATATTTGCCTAGTTTTACAACAGGTTACATAAAAAGCATTAGCAAACTCAATACAAACTAAAATTTCATACGACTTGGTTATATTGCTCTATATATTATAGACTGAAATGGAAGTATAATATTTATATTCCAATTCATTTATTTTATAAGCATATGGTAAAAATGAGAAAGTCAGCAATTTTTCAGTAATAGTGTGCTTTTGTATTTGTATTTTTATGTCTCATTTTGTAAGCAAGTAGTTTTTAAGTGAGGTGAAACTTGAGATATCCAAGATAAAGCAGACTCCTGAAAGGGGTACAGTAGTCTGGAAAGGTTGAAAGCTACTGATTTTGATTAGTGCTTCTCAACACTTTCCATAGCAGGACTCAATTTGTCATAGCACATCATTCAGGTACACCTCCACTGCCTTCCCAGCTGGCTGAGATATGCCTCTCTTTCTTCAATTAGCAATATGGGAAGGACTGGTCATTTGTGACCCCAAGTTAAGATCCCCTGTTTTCATAAGGTGACACCCAATTGTTGTTCACATGGTAATATATTAAGAGAAGCATAACTGTCTACAGGATTGAACATAGCTCTCAGAGCCAGGAACTTGTACATTCTTAGCTCATATTGTTCAATCACTTCACCATTTTATAAATTAGGAAATTGAGGTACAGAAGTGATTATTCCCATATAACTCTCTGTGCTTTTTATGAGCACTCATGTATGTATAATGCTTTGAAAATGTAAAGCACTATTGTGCTTTTTACTGTGATGACCTTTATTTGCAATTTGTTTGAAATTGCAAATAAACTTTGTCTTCAGGTGGAGGGGGAACCTGGAATAATCAATTTCCATGTTATGTTTTTAATCTTAGCTGGCATATGTATCCTTCAGGCTGAAAATGATTCATTAAATATCATCAGAATTTTGCTGGTTAAATCTTTCTGTACTACAGAAAGCCATCAAGCAGAAGATCTGCTGCTTTACTTCAGTGTTATACCACATAATAAACTTTAGCCACATAACAAAATGCAAAGGTCACTCATTCTCTTGGCATTATACTGAATCATGATAAATAGATGGTAGAGATATAGGGGCTGGGCAAACCAAATAATAAATCGGCCAGATAGCAGAAACACTAGCCATATTCAGTGAAGCAGTAAATCAACTGCAAAATATTCAGCTGTAAGATATTTGGGAATTTCATCTGTAATAGTTACAAGAAGAGAATATTCTAGCTAAGAAAAACACCACTATTTCTTGTTCCAAAACAACAACAAAAGTTAGAATCCAAAGCCTGCTGCCCCAGAATAACATCTCTGTAATGGAGTGTTATATATTTGGTGTTCAAAGCTGGGTAATAACTAAATCCAGCAGTCATGTATAAATACACAGTAAGTGCATCTCCATATGGATTTCCGGCATTCATTAATTGAAGGCATTGAGTCCTTCGTTAGTTACCATGGTCAGTAAAGAGTGATTCTTGTCATAATCAATAATGCTATGATAATTTCATAAGGGTACTAAGACACTTAGTACAATTTATATAGAAAAAAAATAAGTTCTGATCTTCTCTTTACCTGTTCTCACGCTGTTGCAACTGCATGCACTGAATGCCTGATACATACCTGCCAAACCTTTTTCCCATTCTGTTTCCTTTTGCTGTGCCCTACCCAGGGCCAGCTCTAGGTTTTTCGCTGTCCCAAGCAAACCTCCCCCTCCAAGAGCGCAACTGCCGAAGTAAAAAAAAAAAAAGGGGGGTGGTGGTGGTGGTGGCCGGAGTACCGCCCCTGGAATTGTTCCGCCCCAAGCATGTGCTTGGTTTGCTGGTGCCTAGAGCCGGTCCTGGCCCTACCTCCCCATCCCTGTCTTTTTGCCATGTCCCATTATCAACATCCACAAAAGAAAAAAATCTTAATTTCCCTTTTTTTTTTCCTCTGCTCTCATGCTGCTGCCCTCATTCCCCTGCCAAATATAGTTAATATTTTATCCCCATTACTGTGTACCCACTGTAAGTTTTAAAAAAAATCTAAATATAGTGTATTTGGTAAGACCTCTGAACACAATTATCTAATCCAAATAAGGGAATACTTGCCCATCCCTAATGTCTAAGCCCAACAGCTATACAAAATATTTGCATATCTTCTGCAAACTTAAATTTCAGTCACTGCAGCCAAGTATTACTTTCCTTCTAAACATATAATTGTAGTGTTCTGTTGGAGCTGACTTCAATTAGTGGCTTGTGCAGCAGCCAAAAACACTGGGACTGACCAAATGACAGGAATTCAGAGCTAACTTCTCTTTTGATACATCTTGGCAACGCTGTTTAAACCATGAATCCTTGTAAACTTTACCACGTAAAATTTTGTTCAATAACCATGATCCAAAATGAGAAAATCAACTTACACAAAATCCAGGCCCATTAGAGATGATACCTTAAACAAAAAATAAACAAATCCTCCTAAAAGCCCTTAACAGTATTAGCAACCAACTGCAACATGCTTTTATAGTGTTGTATTTTTGTGTTCAGCTGCTATAACTAATAAATATTTAGTTCATGTACTTAAACGCCTGTTTTTAGCTAACAACAAACATAAGAAAAAAAGGGGGGACAAAAAAGAAAAATACCTCAGAAACTACATTAAGAAGGCAGAAGATCTGGCAGATTATGATGGATACAACTCTAAAATCTTTGGCATAGCACTAAGCAACAGGAGCAAATAAATAAAAAAAACAAAAAGGAAAAATTGGAATAATTCTTGGATGCAAAAGAGAAGTATCAAATGAATGTCAAAGAAAACTATTTAAACTCTCTAAAAGACAAAGGCTGTTTGGAATACTGTGCACTTATTCTTAAAAGCACAGAATGCAGCTGAAGTGATTCAGCAACTATGGTTACTCAAAAACTTTGAGAAATCAGTTATGTGATTGGGATGGTAAAGATAGAGGAGGGAATTGTGAACCAGCACAGTCCTTACCTCACTGTGGCACAGAATACACAGTGGCCAAACTCAATCTTTATAGGGTTCTTTTTTATTGGCAGTTAAAATAGCAAAAACACAATATAGCGGTAAGATTTCTTATCCATGTGAGGGTGTTCCTAGTGTTTCCCTCTAGATCAGGAATTCTAAAACAGGAGGTCGCGAGGTTATTAAATGGGAGTCATGAGCTGTCAGCTTCCAACCCAAACCCTGCTTTGCCTCCAGCATTTATAATGGTGTTAAATATATATAAAAAAGTGATTTTAATTTATAAGGGGTGGTGGTGGTCACACTCAGAGGCTTGCTAAGTGAAAGGGTCACCAGTACAAAAGTTTGAGAACCACTGCTCTAGGTTCTCTCTCACAGACTCTAGTTCCCTTGCTCAGAGAACCACTCCCTACATTCCCTTTCTGTGGTTTAGTAGGCTAATCTGCAGTACTACCAATGAGTTAGCAGCAACCAGTCGGCATTTCCAGGCAGGGTCCACTACCTCCTAACAGGGTAGGCAAAGACTTTGCCACCTTATCAAAGGTATCACTGAGAAATATTTTGTAAAAATTCCAAGGGAACAGAGGATAAAGGAATTTTAAACAGAATTTCTTTAAACAAGGAGTACTCCATATACAGGACTACCATTGGCAGCAAGAGGAAATTAATACATTATTATTATTAATTATTGTTCCAAGACCCAACTCCACAGTGCTAAGCACTATACACACCTATGAGAAAAAGATAGTTCTTGCCCCAAAGAGCTTACATTCTGCATACAAGACAAGAGACAACAGGTAGAGACAACTTACAGACAAGGGTTTTTAGGGTGTGAGGGTAGTGGGAAGAGAAAAAGGTAACAATGAGACAATTATTGTAAGTGTAATGGACTGTGATCAATGGGTGTCAGCTACTTAACCACTGTTGAGTGATTTGAAGACTTCATGGCAGAGGTGGATTTCAATTACAACACAGAATACAAAGTGTACAGTGCTCATTTCGTATTATTTTTTATTACAAACATTTGCACTGTAAAATGATAAACAAAAGAAATAGTATTTTTCAATTCACCTCAGACAAGTGCTGTAAGTGCAATCTCTTTATCATAAAAGTGCAACTTACAAATGTAGTTTACTGGTTACAGAACTGCACTCAAAAACAAAACCATGTAAAACTTTAGAGCCTACAAGTCCACTCAGTCCTCCTACTTCTTCAGCCAATTGCTAAGACAAACAAGTTTGTTTACATTTAAGGGAGATAATGCTGCACACTTCTTAATTACAATGTCACCAGAAAGTGAGAACAGGTATTCGAATGGCACTGTTGTAGCTGGCGTTGCAAGATATTTACATGCCAGATACACTAAAGATTCATATGCCTCTTCATGATTTGGCCATCATTCCAGAGGACATGCTTCCATGCTGATGAAGCTTGTTAAAAAAGTAATGCGTTAATTAAATTTATGACTGAACTCCTTGGGGGAGAATAGTGTGTCTCCTACTGTTTTACCCACATTCTGCCATATATTTCATGTTATAGTAGTCTCGGATGATGACCCACCACATGTTGTTCGTTTTAAGAACACTTTCACTGCAAATTTGACAAAACACAAAGAAGATACCAATGTGAAATTTCTAAAGATAGCTATAGCACTGGACCCAAGATGTAAGAATCTGAAGTGCCTTCCAAAATCTGAGAGGGAGGAGGTGCAGAGTATGCTTTCAGAAGTCTTAAAAAAGCAACACTTTAATGTGGAAACTACAGAACCTGAACCACCAAAAAAGAACATCAACCTTCTGTTGGTGGCATCTGAGTAAGACAATGAAAATGAAATGCGTCGGTCAGCTCTGAATCGTTATCGAGCAGAACACATCTGCCAATCTGCCCTGGAGGAAAATTCCTTCCTGACCCCAACTATGGCGATCAGTTAAACCCTGAGCATGTGGGCAAGACTCACCAGCCAGCACCCAAGAAAGAATTCTCTGTAGTAACTCAGATCCCATCCCATCTAACATCCCATCACAGGCCATTGGGCATACTTACCTGCTAATAATCAAAGATGAATTAATTGCCAAAATTAGGCTATCCTATCATACCATCCCCTCCATAAACTTACCAAGCTTAGTCTTGAAGCCAGATACGTCTTTTGCCCCCACTACTCCCTTTGGAAGGCTGTTCCAGAACTTCACTCCTCTAATGGTTAGAAACCTTTGTCTAATTTCAAGTCTAAACTTCCTACTGTCCAGTTTATATCCATTTGTTCTTGTGTCCACATTGGTACTAAGCTTAAATAATTCCTCTGCCTCCCTGATATTTATCCCTCTGATATATTTATAAAGAGCAATCATATCCCCCCTCAGCCTTCTTTTGGTTAGGCTAAACAAGCCAAGCTCTTTGAGTCTCCTTTCATAAAGACAGGTTTTTCATTCCTCAGATCATCCTAGTAGCCCTTCTCTGTACCTGTTCAAGTTTGAATTCATCCTTCTTAAACATGGGAGACCAGAACTGCACACAATATTCCAGATGAGGTCTCACCAGTGCTTTGTATAACGGTACTAACACCTCCTTATTTTTACTGGAAATACCTCGCCTGATGCATCCCAAGACCGCATTAGCTTTTTTAACGGCCATATCACATTGGCGGCTCATAGTCATCCTGTGATCAACCAATACTCCGAGGTCCTTCTCCTCCTCTGTTACTTCCAACTGATGTGTCCCCAATTTATAACCAAAATTCTTGTTATTAATCCCTAAATCCATGACCTTGTGCTTTTCACTATTAAATTTCATCCTATTACTATTATTCCAGTTTACAAGGTCATCCAGATCTTCCTGTATGATATCTCAGTTCTTCTCTGTATTAGCAATACCTCCCAGCTTTGTGTCATCTGCAAACTTTATTAGCACATTCCCACTTTTTGTGCCAAGGTCAGTAATAAAAAGATTAAATAAGATTGGTCCAAAACGATCCCTGAGGAACTCCACCAGTACCCTCCTTCCAGCCTGACAGTTCACCTTTCAGTATGACCTGTTGTAGTCTTCCCTTTAACTAGTTCCTTATCTATCTTTCAATTTTCATATTGATCCCCATCCTTTCCAATTTAGCTAATAATTCCCCATGCGGAACCGTATCAAATGCCTTACTGAAATTGAGGTAAATTAGATCCACTGTGTTTCCTTTGTTTAAAAAATCTGTTACCTTCTCAAAGAAGGAGATTAGGTTTGGCATGATCTACCTTTTGTAAAACCTTGTTGTATTTGTCCCAATTACCATTGACCTCAATGTCCTTAACTACTTTCTCCTTCAAAATATTTTCGAAGACCTTGCATATTACCGATGTCAAACTAACAGGCCTATAGTTACTCGGATCACTTTTTTTCCCCCTTTCTTAAAAATAGGAACTATGTTAGCAATTCTCCAGTCGTACGGTACAACCCCTGAGTTTACTGATTCACTAAAAAATCTTGCTAATGGGCTTGAAATTTCATGTACCAGTTCCTTTAATATTCTTGGATGAAGATTATCTGGGCCCCCTGATTTAATCCCATTAAACTGTTCGAGTTTGGCTTCTACCTCAGATGTGGTAATATCTACCTCCATATCCACATTCCCATTTGTCATCCTACCATTATCCTTAAGCTCCTCATTAGCCTCATTAAAGACTGAGGCAAAGTATTTGTTTAGATATTGGGCTATGTCTAGATTATCCTTAACCTCCACTCCATCCTCAGTGTTTAGCAGTCCCACTTCTTCTTTCTTTGTTTTCTTATTTATATGGCTATAGAACCTTTTACTATTAGGTTTAATTCCCTTTGCAAGGTCCAACTCTACATGGCTTTTGGCCTTTCTCACTTTATCCCTACATGTTCTGACTTCAATAAGGTAACTTTCCTTGCTGATCCCTCCCATATTCCACTCCTTGTAGGCTTTCTGCTTTTTCTTAATCACCGCTCTGAGATGCTTGCTCATCCACCTTGGTCTACAACTCCCGCCTATGAATTTTTTCCCCTTTCTTGGAATGCAGGCTTCTGATAGTTTCTGCAACTTTGACTTGAAATAATTCCAGGCCTCCTCCGCCTTTAGATCCATAAGTTCTTCAGTCCAATCCACTTCCCTAACTAATTTCCTTAATTCTTTAAAGTTAGCTCTTTTGAAATCAAAACCCTAGTCCCAGATCTCTTTTTGTTTATCCTTCCATCTAGTTTGAACTAAATTAGCTCATGATCGCTCGAACCAAGGTTGTCCCCTACAACCATTTCTTCTATGAGGTCCTCACTACTCACCAAACCAAATCTAAAATGGCATCCCCTGTTGTTGGTTCGTCAACTACTTGGTGAAGGAATCCATCAGCTATCACATCCAGGAAAATCTGAGCCCTATTATTATTACTAGCACTTGTCCTCCAGTCTATATCTGGGAAGTTAAAATCTCCCATGATCACACAATTCCCATTAGTGTTTACTTCATTAAAAACATTAAAGAGGTCTCTATCCATATCCAAATCGGATCCTGGTGGTCTGTAGCACACCCCAAGCACTATCTCAGGGGAGGCTCTAGTAGCTTTCTTTCCCAATGTGATTTCTGCCCAGACCGACTCTGTCTTATCCATTCCATCACTTCTTATTTCTTTACAATCTACCTCATCATTGATATACAGTGCTTCTCCACCACCTTTGTCTTTATTTCTGTCTTTCCTAAACAGCACATTGCCTTCAATACCTGTACTCTAGTCATGACTACTATTCCACCATGTTTCTGTTATCCCTATAATATCTGGTTTAACTTCCTGCACCAGTAGCTCTAGTTCCTCCATTTTGTTACCTAGGCTCCTCCCCTTAGTGTACAAACATCTTTAATTTTTGCCGTTTGGCTTCACTGACATTCTTTACCTGTGACTTTAGGCACAAACATTCTACCACCAGTATCACCTATTAGACTGGTATCTACACTACCTTTCCTCCTTATGTCCATTCTCATACCCACGGCTGTATCCTTTCTTACTTCGTTTTCTTCCCTCTCAATGTTAAATTCCGGTGTGGAGATTACCTGGACATCTCTCAACCATCTCCCCCAAATTCCTAGTTTAAAGCTCTCTTAATCAGTTGTGCCAGCCTCCACCCTAGAAGTCTATTTCCCTCCTTACTCAGGTGAAGTCCATCCTGAGAGAACAGTCCTCTATCCATGAATGCTTCCCAGTGGTCATACATCCCAAAGCCCTCCTTATAGCACCACTGCCTGGGTGATCAAGAGATCGCCATAATCTTATCACACCTTTGTTGTCCTTCTCTAGAAACAGGCAGAATCCCACTGAAGATCACCTGAGCCTCGATTACCTTAAGCATCTTCCCCAGCCTGGCATAGTCTCCCTTGATACATTCCAGTGAGAATCTAGCTGTATCATTTGTTCCCACATGAAGGACAATCAGTGGATTCTTTCCCGCTCCCATTAGGATCCTTTTCAGCCTCAGGTCCACATCCTGTATCTTAGCACCCGGCAGACAGCACACCCTTCTGTTCTCTGGATCAGTTCTAGTTACAGGCCTGTCTATTCTTCTCAGTAAGGAGTCCCCAATCACGTAGACCTGCCTTTTCCTGGTGATGTTCCGATTCTCCGGTCTATTCCCTGTTCCCTCTGGCTGCAAGTCCTTTCTATTTCTATTGTCCCTTTTAATCCTCCGCAACCCATCCCGTATCCTGTTGGGGCTCATATTTGGTGTTATCATCTCCATTGACTCTTCCCCACTTCCTGTAGGAATAGCTGCTCTTCTTTTCTTCCTTGCCCTCTCACCTTCAGTGACCACCTGCGGTGCCCCTTCTTCATTTTCCAACTCCACAAACCTGTTCCTGAGCTCTATTTCTCTTTCACTAGCCCGTCTTTTCCTATGCCTGGTTCTTAGTCACATGCTTCCACTGTCCACTTTCCTCACCCAGCAGTCTCCCCTTAGAATTCTTTGGTCCTTCAGCCTCCTCATGTCTTTGCTCCATCATCTGCTTGAACTCCCTTCTAAACTCAACCAGAGTTTCCACCTGAATCTCCAATCCTCAGATCTTTTCTTCCATCAGCTCTATCAGGCGGCACTTCATGCAGACAAAACTCTTATCAGGTCCCCCCTCCAAAATCATGTACATACCGCAGCTTCCACATCCAGTCATCTTCATTGTGTCTTCCACTGCTGCCTCTGTATCGGTCATAGCCTTCCCACAAACCAAACCACTACCACCCACAGCAAAACAAACCCCCAACAGGCACCAGAACACCAGCAGACCACCACTCACTCCCTTCACTAGCCTGTCTATTCCTCTGCCTAGCTCTCTTAGTCTTCCCCGCAAACTCCCACTGAAACTCCCCTGTTCACAGCTCTATTTGCTGGCTCCTGTGCCACTGCAGCTGTCTATGCCGCTGCCTGACTGGCTGGCTACCTTTGGGGGAAATGGGGAAAATGCAGGAGACTTGAGTCTTCTGACTGAGTTCTATGGTGTAATGACGAAGTCTTTTCCTGATAAAAAATGAAGAGTTTTCTGAAGATAGTGGAGCCTCATAAGAAGGAAAATTGTGTGGTACTCCACAATTGCTAACCTAAATGCGATTCCAGGAATGGCCCCATGTCCTCAGATTACCTATTGCTCATATGTTAAATACAGTAAAGCATTCTATTTACCTGCATATTTTCTTATTGGTTGGTAAGTATCAACTGGCATACGCTGAATGCCAAACATCACTGCAGTTTCTGACAATAAAACCATTTATTTAAGTATAGAACCAAAATGAACCTCAAGAACGAAGTTTTCTACATGAAGAAGTGGAACATTAGGAAAAATGGAGAACACTTGAGTTAATTTGAAAACATTATTTTCTAATGAACAGCCAGAAAAATCCACTTTTGAATATATGAACTGCCATTTTAAATTGCATTTGTTTACCTGTAAATATAGACTGGCAAAGGAACATGAAGATACAATGTGAAATTTATTATTTTCAGTAGCACTGTAATCATTGCCATGATTATAAGATTTGGTCACATCACAAAAGTTTGGCTTTGCAGCTTATTACCAAATATGTTATATTAAAATCTATGAAAATATCAATGTTAATGGGATTTAATCCCTGTATTTATATCGTAGATGTGACTTTAGAGAGTACTTTAACTTTTAAAGTGATCCAGAAGATCAAACACCAATGGCAACAGCATTTGGCTTCCAATACCGTAGAACCTGAGTTACGAACAACAGAGTTACAAACTGACTGGTCAACCACATACTTGGAACCAGAAGTACACAATCAGGCAGCAGCAGAGACTAAACAAACAAACCAACCCACAGTACAGTACTGTGTTAAATCTAAACTACTAAAATAATAAAGGGAAAGTTTTAAAAGGAAGACACACTGTTCTTTAAGAAAATGATAATGGATGAGAGTGGAGATATGCTATTTATCAGACTAATTTAACATGTAAGCATATCTTTACCAGGAATGTGTGTGCATCTTCTCATGAAGACCTAAGGATTTCTGAATTTCTTTCCATCTCTCAAAGGGCTTTCATTACTGTGATTTTTCTCCCAGAAGAGCAAAACTGGATGTATCTACCATCTTGGCCATATATTTATGGAGGTTCTAATATAGCACCCCATCACCGTAGTATTTAAGTGTCCTTACAATGTCACTTCATCACTGTTGCATGTGATAGGGTAAGATTTGAAAAGCTGCACAAGGTGATCTCTCCCCACCAAAACCAGAATCTGTACTCCCATCATAGAACTGGATTTATAATAACTCCAAAATGTTTGCCCTGACCAAATTGTGCATCCAATTTTGACTAATATTTATATCCATAATCATTTGATTTCCTGAATTTTAAAGCATTACTTTAGTTCCTGTTTTAGCTAAAAAAGCCCAGATGTTATTACATAAGGCCCTGTGATAGCAAACATGTTGAGGAAGCAGCTAAGCCAGTTTTAAAATGAGCAAGGTCCAAAACCAATGGCATTTGGGGAGGATCATGCCATGGGTTTCCTCTCCTAGCGGTCCCATTGTTGGAACAGGACAGGAGACTAGACTAGTAGCAAGCCTCTTGTCCTCATGTTGAGTCAGTGCAGAATTCATATATCTCCATAGTCCAGGGCTCCCAAACTATGATAAATGTCCCACCAACACAAAATAAATGTAAGTGAAAGCGAGCACAAAAAGAAGGGTTTTTTGTTATGGTGAGAATGCCATTGCTATTTCTACTTCCTTTCGTTATTCATAGTGGCTATGAGCTGTTCTGCAAGATTGCTCAGATACTGCTTGGCAAATGTCTGAAATGAACATAATTATTGTATTTGGCCTACATGAAATAGTTATTTACCTCACTGAATGTACCCTTGGTTAAAAAAAAAAAAAAAAAAAGACTTTTCAGTGCTGTAGGATTCTCTGGTATACTGTGTTCTCCAACTTGCTAATTTACATGATAAAACTGAAGTCCTCTGCTTATTTGTTGAAATGAAAAATTATTTGTATTTTGGAAGGTCAAAGTGCTTTTGATGTGATAGTACCATGCTCTTATGGGATCTGCTTTCTGTCTGATTTAATTAAAAATTGTCTTCTGGCCAAGGGATGGAATTCAATTTTAAAGTTAAATGGAAGGAAGAGAGACAGCTATCTTATTACTAAACTCTGCCCTTACATGTCACTGGGTATTTGTGAATGTGTAAATAATTAAATGACCCCAAACACAATTAGCAAGTATTCCACTATCCTGTAAATGGCATGGATCTTCACATCAATAGGTCCTCTAAATTTGTGATGGCTGGCCTCCGAAAGAAAACAGTATAAGTATTGTTGAGTTTTTTGTTTGTTTTTAGTAAAAACAAATAATATGTATGCTATCATCCAAAGAAGTTTGGACCTGAACAAACATAGTAAATTACAGTTAGCGCTGGTACAATTAATTTACGCTCAAACTTTGTCATTTATGTAGCTAACAGCAGTCTGCTACATAAACTTATACACAGCTTTAGACTAAATACAGGACTCAAGGACATCCTGTGGATTTCCTACACTCCCTAGAATACTTGGAGATCAGCAAGCAATGAATATATTATCTTAATTCATAAATGCACTTTTAAATCTGTCACAGATATAACATTGATAATATTCATTTACTTAACTTTCCCAGAACATTGTGTGCTGAACAAAATGTGACACAATGGAAATTGTTTTTACGAACAGTGAGAGAGGGTTGCATCGTTTCAAGGCACATGAAAAACCACTCAGTGAGGGACAGGCATGTCACCACATCAAAGTTTAGGTGGCTGACAAGCCAGTGTGACACATGCAGTTCATGTCACTGGAAGGCATATCACATGCCATAAAATGTAAAATACTATAGTAGAGCCCCAGCTCTGCTTTATACTGCAGTCAACTATAATATGCAGTTATAATATATAACATGGGAAGTTAAATCAATCTTAAGCTATCCTGAGTTGGTGCTAAGTTCTAACAACTTCTCATAGATATTTCTTCAACAAGAAATTGTTACAAGGTATGCCATGTCACAGACTGTATGCATGTATTTACAAAGACTTCGTCTGGTGTGTTTCACCACCAATACTTACCTGCCAGTATTCAACTCTGATTCTTCAAGTACAGACTTTAGGAATTCTCTCCTTGCATGGTTATTCACCTTATCCACGTGAATCACTGGAAAGCAAACCAAAACCCCCAAATGAATATGATAATTCGTTATAAACTAAAATTAGAATAATATTGTTTTTGGTATTTAGAGAAAAAAAGCTGAGAAAAAAACAAGTTTCCTTCTTCAGTGCTTCCTAAGAAATGCAACAATGAAAGCTAGAATTAAATCTAAACAGTCATGTGATCTAATGTCATGTCACCGCCACCTTTATGTGCACAATGTCAGAAAAGATAGAAGCAGCATCTAAGTGTGTCACATGGCTGTCATTTTCTCTTAATAGCACTGGCAGTCATGACTGTAAAAGCCAGTGGTCTTTATTGCTTTGTATATGAGAGGATTTACTGCATTTTCTTTCACCCAAGAAGCTAGTGATAATGATAATGTATGGCAGAATGCTTGTCCCTTCTGACAGCCTCGGTAATGTAATCCTCCTCTCCTGCCACAACACGCAATAAGAGAGGCATCTAGACCAGTGGATTGAGGAAATCCACAGCCTGATGTTTATTTAAAAAAAAAAAAGCTATATTTCTTCAGTTTAAAAACACACCCATCACTTAAATTTTTTGTACCACTAAAGTGACTGACAGTAAAAATCCCACTAGATAAAACCATGATGAGAAAATTAGAAAAAGGGTTTTAGAAAACTCCATATGTAGGTTTCTGGCATGGACTTCCTTCACTGGAAAGGGGGCTCTTTCTTAGGACACAGTAACAGTCTACAAGAATTAGAAGGGTTTAAGAAGGAAGAGAGAGGAGAAATTATTTAGATTCACTGCATGAAGGTGAAAATAGGAGTAAAGAAATTAAATTAAGAAAGATTTCAGGTTGAGAAACTTCCTGAAAAGATGTATTTAAGCGGAACAGGCTTCCAAAGGAAATGGTGTAAACCCCATCAGATAGGGACAATTTAAACCCAACAATTTCAAGCAGTGAAAATCATATTGTAGGGAACACACCTCCATTGACTTCCAGGGGTCAGGCTGGCTGGGAACTCCTAAATCTGTTCCATCTCTATGTATATGACAGATATTGTGTCTATTATGTTTTTCCTTTTTTTCCCATTCCATTCACATGAACAGTCCTAGTTCCCCTGCTGAACTCATGATTGCAGGACTCACCACTCCATTATTTCCCAATGGGGGGTGTTCTTGGAAGATCATGTGAAGGAGATGTGAACAGAGAAATGGCTTTCCTCCTTTTCCTATTTAAGGAATCTCTTCCTTACTCTCCCTCCACCACTAAGAAATCCCGCTTTACCCTCTCTCCCATCACACCATATTAAATACACACAGGAATACCCCTTCCTCTCTCCATCTCACATTAAGATTTCTCATTCCTCACCTCGTGCTAACAGGAGTCTCTACACTTTACACACTCTTGGGTGCCTGATTTCTACCCCTTCTACTCCACATGGTATGAGTAACAAACATTTACTTCAATGGGAATTATGCATCCTACTGGGGAATAGAGAGAATTGGGATCCAGAAGTTCAAATAGTTCTATGGAGGCTCAATCTAATTCCTCACAGATGGGCTTCTCAAATCTTTATGAAGAGAAAAATTGCTACAAAGAGCATGCTTTACAGAGTCCTGGGCTCTCCAGTGTTCCCAGTTAATTGTATGAACATGATCAGTGGAGCTGGGATTAATCCAAATCCATTTCCTGATCCCCACCTCTCCAGCAGGAGCAAAGAAACAAGCATCCTTATTAGTAGGAGTTACTTCCAGGTAACAGCCAACAGCATTGAGATCTGGAATCTTCCTGCAATCACATCATTTTTGAATCCTCTGGTTAAATGAAAGCAAAGGATCAATAATCTATAGGAGTCACCACAGTTTGTCAGACCCCTAAATCCTCTCAGTCCTCCATCTTCAGCATCTCTGCCTACTTATACTGGCAGTTAGCAAAATCAGTTATCATTGCCATCTGGTATTCCTCTGGGTGTGTCGATGCCTTCCCACATGTGCTATTTGCACAGCTGAAAACTCCAGGGACCACTGAAGGAACTGATGTGGAGGCAGCAGGCAGACAGGTGGACAACCAAACAACTTCAAAGCAGTCGCCACATCACCAGTGACTTTCCGCCCTGGCTGAAGTTTCCTAAATCTACTAATTCTAAATCTGAAACTATTCTATAATAATGAAAATCTATATTCAAAGCTGAACAGTCTGAATTCATTTCTCACCCATGGAGAATCTAGCATGTACAGGGTGTATCTTATGAAACCCAGGCAAGCCTGGGGGGAGGATGACTAACAATAGTGATGAGAAACTTTGGTTTTTAGATTCAGTGGTGAATAACTGCTTTCAAATACTCAAAACTCAGGATTACAACACTGCTCCAAAACATACAGTATCTCATATTTGTGTCCAATAGTTGGAGGACTATCTAACACTAACTAATGGCAGTTTGTATCCAGAATGATAATTTTCAATTTGTTCCAAAGTAACCCTAAAAACAAAGATTTTGAAACTCCTGTACCTCATTAAAGATTACTGGTATGGTGCATTCCAAGACAGCCACCATAATATCAGTACAGAAGATTGTGTTTAAGTTCTTTAATACTTGCTGGGACTGCTCTAAGAAGAGGTATTTACTGTAAATGCTGAAACAGGGGTCCCATCACAATTATGAGGAATCAGTGCCTCATCTAGTGTTGGTGTGTAGTTCATCTCTTTGAATTATATAATCAAGAGTGCTTTCCAATATTAGGGCTAATATTGCCTTAATGTTGTTACAGAATTTTACCAAGGAACCCATCTTCCTTTAGAGTTCAGCCCCTTCATTAATTTATTTTGAAACCAAAATGTATCCCACCATTAACCAGGAAATCAGAAGTTCTGTATCCTCTTCATCTACTAATGTAACTCCATTTTGTCCACATAATCAACTCTTCACTCCTCAGAGACAAAGGCTTCTGATCTGTATAAGTCTCATAAAAACTTTGGAAGATTTCATTAATCTTTTCCATTCTATTGTCAATTCCCTGGAAGGTTTATATAAAGCAAAGATAACATTCTTCAGACCTGCTATCATTTATCTTATTTCCTTACCACATTCTTGCCTTCTCAGCATTCTCATAGCAATATTTTCCATCCCTATGAAATATAAATGCTGTTTCCTTGTTATCAGTGTTTGTCAACTAAACTTGATCTTTTGTATTGTCCTGAAAATAAATTTTAGGTGAATTTAAGAGTCAAATCTCAATGTACCTACTTATTCCAGGTCGAACAAAATGTGGCCTTTACCTGGATCCTCAAAATGTTCCCCATATTTTTCAGACTGTATGAAATAAAAGCTAGGTTCACTCTGAAATGTGTACTTTGACGTGGCATTCATATAGTTAGCAGACACTAATTTTATTCTAAATGTTTCACCTGTATTGAAAAGTCTATGTGAATAAACTGCTTATTATGGCTCAGATCACCCCCTCGTGTGAAAGAAAAACTGTAGGAAGAAGCCTGAGATGAAGAAGAGGTGATTAAGTTTTACTCTAACTATTGCCTTACCTGGGATGGTTTTGGGGGGCTGTAGAGTTTGGAAGCACTCATGGATTTTTAGGAAAATTTTCTTGCAGAGCCTGTCCCAACGGACAGCTAAACTGTATTACCTCCAACCAAGATATCCATGCCAAAATCCAAGAGATTTGCTTCCCTCCCTGTCCTCTGAGTTCAGCAGAGCTCCATTTATGGGGAGCTACAGAGAATTACCGATAGGAGCACTACCCTGCTTCTGCCTAGAAATGGGGAATTCATTTTGTGGATTGGATCTTCCATGCACTGATCAACTGAGATTATCTAAGATATTATTCTTTTACAAGATTTGTTTTTACTAATTGTAAAGCTAGTCTGCAGCTATCTCATAATGAAATCACAAATGTTAAGGTGGTGATGTAAGTGTTAAATAATTAAAATAACTGTTCCTTATTAACCAACGATTCCAACAGATATTCTATGTCAGCTAAGACATAACAGCATTTAAAAAACAAAAACGTAACAACTGCTTCAGTTATAAATAAAATAATAAAAACTCAATAAGATTTTATTTACCAGAATTAATGATTTTTTAAATTACTTATGGATTTACTATGATTTTTTTCATACAAAGTCTAGAAGACTATTAGCTTGCCTCTAAGCTCAAAGTACATTTCTTTCTCCACGTGTAAATCTCATTTTTATTAAAGAAAATATTCAATTAACCCCAAATATTCTACATACTCAAATCTAATTAGGGATGACTAAGAGATGGAATAAAGCTATAGTAAACACACACACACACACACACAATTCATTACTATTAGATTATTGGCCTCCTCACTGACATTATCAAACAGCAAATTCATTAGGACTTTTCCCTTATATGCAAAGCCAGTATTAAGCAGAAATTAGAGGACCAGTTATCGAAGTAAAACACTAGTGAGAATAAATCAACCATATTGGAAAAGTGCTGCAAATTAGAACATTGTAGCCATTAAGACAAAAAGTATTTCTAAAGAATTATTTGCTAGGATATTCTAAGTTATAAAAACAGTTTTACATTACAACAGCAAATGGAAAAACAGGATTGTGAGATCCCAGGTTTTGATTAGTAAAGTTAAAAACAATTAAAGGTATTATTGCCAACCCCAATCATTCAAAAATCACGTCACAACCAAAAGTCATGATACTGACTTAAAAACCAATGAGATTTTAAAAAATAATAAATTCTGGATTCTGATGTTTGGGCCTTTAGGGTTTAACAATCATAAGCATTAGAAACCTTTAAAAAGTGGGTTTTTTTTAATATGGAGATCTACCAATCTCATAGAACTGGAAGGGACCCTGAAAGGTCATTGAGTCCAGCCCCCTGCCTTCACTAGCAGGACCAAGTACTGATTTTGCCCCAGATCCCTAAGTGGCTCCCTGATGGATTGAACTCACAACACTGGGTTTAGTAGGCCAATGCTCAAACCACTGAGCTATCCCTCCCCTCTCACATAATCACATGACTCCAGACCTGAGGATTTAAGAAAAAACACCCAATATTGACATTCATCAAAAAATTATTAGAAATTGCAGTATTATTAATACAGATTGTCAGTATAGTTTAAGAACTGTCCTACTGCTAATCTTTTTACATATATCACCAAACGATTTATGTTTTTTCCCATCTCTAGATCACCATTGTGATTCAGTTCCTGGCCCCATTGAAGTCAAAGGAAGTTCTGCCATTGATGTCAATGAGGCCAGGATTTCACCCAGTATGTCTATTTCTTTTTTCATTTGCTACCTGATGTTAGTCTAACAGTCCAACTTTACTGAATCAGCACTTCTAAAAATAGTGTAGGCCTCCTATATTAATGGCCCCATTAGTATGCTTTAGGGATTATAGGACATAAGATCACTCATTCTTATACCTGTTAATAAAGGCCATTATATATTGGTTATATACGGATTATATATTTTGGTTTCCAAAAAGAGAGTCATCTAACTTCGATTTGAAGGTATCTCCCCAGTTTGCCAAAACTATCACATCAGTTAACCTGTTCCTATGTACTTTAGTTAGAGAAGACCTCAAGAATTCAAATTTTAGACCACATCACATTTCTGAAGCTTGGATTGAGTAATAATATATTAATAGACTTTTGTAGTTAAATAGAAAAAAATACAGCAAGTACATCAAGTTTCAAGGTTGAGAATGTGAAGTCACTGAGAATTCAAGACTCACAATCAAAATATTAACAGCCTTTACTACAGCAGTAATAACTTCCTGTTTGGCAAAGACTATGCTTAAAACAATGCTGTGTGTTCCAAAGATATAGGCACATCTAATTATATGATTTCTCATTAAACTTGCGTTTGGATGTTGGAATTCTATGTGATTCTATTGATTAATGACTTTCTGAGTGGTTTTGCTTCTTTTGTACTATGATGGTTAAATACTTTGTTTAAAATATGATAAATATAATTTAGTCTCTGGTATTCTATAGGTATTTCCATTTTCAATAAATTAAATTGTTTACATTTTACGAGACACATTCTCAGCTGATGTAAATTGTCATAGCTTCATTGATTTCAAAGCAGCTATGAGAATCTGCACCAGCAGAGATAAACCCCCCTATCTCTCTCTCTTATATGGCATCTGTGCTATTTTCTAAAAGAATATTTAGAAATGGCAGATACAACTGGAATATCTACCAACTTTACTGTAATCAAGAAAGTTAAGGAATCAGAATTTATTAAACATTTTCTATAGGACTGAGTTTAATAGAAGACATGAGGGTGTTCACAAATATATCATACTTACCATTGCTATAATTGTAGTGAACCCACTGTCCACTTTTTGGTTTAGGAAGTGACACTGGTGTCTCTTCCGCAAGGAAACTGTAGAATCTGCATTCTACAAACAGTCGCTGTATTGTGTCATCCATTGCAACTCGGGAATCCGTGAGACTTAGGGATATAATCTCAATCCGAATTTTTTCTATTGACTGTTGAAAAACAAACAAACAATAAACACACCATATTTCTTGTAATGTCAACTTGAACAAACAAACATGTAAGTCACTGGGATGTTTTGTACAGTGGAACATGATTTATTATGACAGAGATATACTGAGGTTCTAATGCCCTGTGTTTGCAGTTAACTGTTTTTGCAATAGACTCCTCATTTGTATTTGAGGTTGAAAATACTTCCAACACAGTAGCAAAGGTGTTGTATATACGTTTATCATCATTTAGTAACCCACTCAAAAAAGTCCCAACAATATTCTGGATCAAACTTTTCCAGCTGGATGACTATCACTATATGCCTACTGAAGATTGCATTGCTATTAAACAAGATCTGATATAAAACGTATGATGTCACATGAAGTAATACAGTACTTACGGGTCATGGAAATTTCACATATTAAACTAACCTAGTCTAGTTAAATTAAATAAATGTTTAAATTGATATTTTGACACTACATTTAAGAACTCTAAATTGGCCTTCAACATAATTTCTTTTTCCTTATATTTTTGTCTTAATTTTGACATTTTTATATTTTATATTTGAAACTGTTGCTTTGTAATTTTTGTAATCTTGGCAGGTTTTTGTGTATGTTTGTTTTGTTTCTTAACTTTCTAATGTACTGTACCCTACTATGGAGAGTTTAGGTGTCAAACATAACAGAGGGGTCACAAACATTTCCTTGAATAACTCTGTAATTTCAAAGAAAGAAAAAACACTGTGATTTTAAAATTAGACTACACAGATGAACATTCAAAGGATGCAATTCTGTTCTTCAAAGAGCAAATAGAACTCCTCACAGTTCACAACTGTCAAGTTTTTCTTAACTTTTTTTTTTTTAAGTTATTTGCATTAAAGACTATTTCTCCTATATGGTGTTTGAAGACTTCTGGTTCTAAATTCAAACAATCTGAAGTAACAATTATAAAATTCAAAAATAAGACATGTTTAGAAGATCAGTTTTCTAGACTTCAGTGTAAGAACAGCAAATTCACCCACATCATGGTGGTTGCTGATGCATTTCAAAGCATATTATATAATTAATCACATTGAAAAGCACGAGTATCCTATTGTAAAAATATTCTTCATAAAGAAAAATTTTCATTGCTGTCAAGCCCCTTCAATATTTGATGAAGTAATTTTACCCCCTCCTTCAAAAGACATTTTCTTTTATTATGTATCCTAAGACACTTTAACTAAAAACCCAAATCTGAATATTTCAATAAGGTTGTTTTATTATTCAGTAGATTCATGGAAATTTTACTAGGATGACAGAGAAAATTCCACACCATTCTGTCTCCACTAATACAGGTACACGGCTTCAGCTGGCAATATTACTAGGATTAGCATAGAATGATGAAATATTTAAAGGAATTTTTTTTCTAAAACCTAATAAATCAAATGACTGCCAAATGTCATTAAAGTGATGGTCTTTGACTTGAATATGCTTTTCATATTCAAATTTGAAAAGAAAGAGATGAAAGCCAAGAAAGGTTACTCAGTTTCAACTAATAACCTCAAGCACTCTACATTCACATGCATAAAAAATGAAATTGGCTCTATTGTCTAATTTTACTTCAGAAACAACTCTTTTCTTTTTGCATTCTACAGATATATTAGCAGATGCATTTAAAGTGATATTATGAGGGGTGCTCCCCCCGAAAAATTATTTAGCAGTTATGTCAAACTAGTTTGTACACATACAATAGTTTATAAGTGAAAATCAAATATACTGTATTATCAAGTCTTTTCACATAAGTTAAAATTTTGTTTGACATACTTAGCATTTGTAATAGTATGCTACAGGAAAAAAACATTTATATTACTTTCTATTTTCAGACAGAGGAGAGGGGAAAATCCACTTATTGATGGCATATTGCTTTCTAATGTTTAAGGTGACAAAATTGTAAGTTGCATTGTTACAAAATTAAAGGAAAAATAAATGAATTGCTCTAGACTTTAAAAAAGAATATTCAGAGTCATGGTTCTATTATTATGAAGCATGCAACATAGTGTATAATAAAGAGAACATACGTTGATTTTTTTTTAAAAGAATTTACATTTGCAAATCAAACTATGCAACTGCTAAAGACTAACAGCTAGTATTGAAGTCATATTTCACTACTAATGCTAAAACCCACACATTTACTATAAATAAAAATAAATGTTACAACTAATATCTGCTATGAATGAAGTTTTAAACTACAGTTTTTGGGACTGGGTTGCAGAAAATTATATATTTATATTTTTCTGTTTCACTAAGTGTTAGATTTTTCTTTATTCTCCACAGCCCACCTACTAGGTTTAATTACAGTGAAAAATAACTAGTTTACCATGACCAATTATTTCCCTTCAAATAATTCTGCTTTGATGGAAATTAAACATTTTGTTGTTGATGTAATAATAAAACAAAATTTAAGAAATGTTTCAATGGATTATGAGTTGTTGCAGTAATGATAGAACAATTTGTGCTACTGATAGACTGTTATTAAACCAATGAAACATCATTTAATATTTCAGGAATTTGGCTTCCATTAATTAGTGTATGGTATTAGTATTAGCATAGTTCAGTTACATGTTGCTTCTAATTGTAAATAGGAGTATTTTTATTATATTTAGATACCTAAGAATGAAACAATATTGTTATCAGTCTGTGATCTATCAAGTCAAGTTTAATGCCTCTCTGGAGAGACCTTTGTAATTTAAGCTGTGTGCTATGCATTGCTGAAAATCCTCCTCAGAGTTCATTTCGACATACATATAGTGTTTGGATACTATTACAGAAATTTATATTATAGTTCCATGGAATAAAGAGACCGGGGCTTCAGTTCTCTTATACTTCAAGGGAAAAAACAAACAAACCAAAATACAGGCTAGATCCTCAGCCTTTGTAAATAAGCATAGCTTCACTGATTTCAGCTAGAAATAGGCTGATGAACTTAGAAGAATCTTTGAATTCCCACAGTGTGCTTTAGGACTGTGTTAGATGCTACTTCTTTTTCAAGAAGATTTATGTAATGTGCTGAATACTCAGATATCAGAAGTTTAGAGTAGTTGCAGTTATTTCTTGGCTTTTTCATTTACTTTTTTTATCTGAGCAAACAGCAAAGGCAAACCTGGAATATGTTTCTACGCACTCTTGGATGGCATCTAAAGCAACTAGTACACTATATTCTGCAGTTTCTTTACAGACTTTACAGGGTGAAATCCTGACCCCAGTGAAATCAATGGGAAAACTCCAAAGGGCCAAGATTTCACCCTCAGAATCAATAGTTTTAGGCAGTAACATGCTTGGATGTTTCTGGCCATTACGGAGTCATTTCTCATTGTCTGTCCATGCCAGAAGGAAGACAGGAAGTCATGGATGTGGTTTAATAAGGGCATAACTTTATTCACTTATAATATCTGGAAGAACCTGGCAACTGGGGGGAGGGATAGCTCAGTGGTTTGAGCATTGGCCTACTAAACCCAGGCTTGTGAGTTCAATCCTTGCGGGGCCCATTTAGGGATCTGATGCAAAAATCTGTCTAGGGATTGGTCCTGCTTTGAGCAGGGGTTTGGACTAGATGACCTCCAGAGGTCCCTTCCAACCCTGATATTCTATGGTATCTACCAATTGTACACTGCATGAAGGAGAGGAGTTTGTTTTCCACTATACAGATATAGAACTCAAAACCCCTTTCCTCAACTCCCTTAAAGGGGGCCAGAAAAAGCAGGGGCAGGGGCTCCCTGATGAGGAAACAGAGGGGCCCCAACCTCCACTTATTTGGCACTCTTACAGGATGCTTCCCTTCAAATAATTTTCCAATCCATTTTATTCAACTATATCCCTTCCATACTAAGTACCTATCTTCCACAAGTTTTATGTATGAAGTTGCAACACTATAACCTAACCCCCTGACTCTACTCCAGACTAGCTATGGCAAAGGCAAAAAACCCGACCACCTCAGCCAATATGGCAGTGAGGGAGTGAGGGGAATAATTCCTTCTCAGCCCCTCAAGGGAAAGGGCACAACATGTCCTTTTGCCAAGTTCATGTCTGGGTGGGTGCTGTCACCCCGATCCTGGTAAAGGAGTGCCTCTACAAGGCTGCACGGGATAGAAATACTTCCTCAGCGCTTCTAGTCAACAGGAAGAGCAATGCAGTGACATTGTCCTAACCTGACCCCCAAATGCTTCCTGCCCAGTACATTTTCCATCTTCGCCCCACCTGCTCTAAGAGAGGCCTTACGGGGCAACACCCTTTTCTTTGGACAAAGACCCACTCACATAAATGTTGCAGTAGGCACTTTTTTTCTTTTTACCAACCAACTTGTATTAATTCTGGTTATTTTAATTCTTCCTTTCATTTTTCTCAGTTTCTTCACTTGCAGCAACTAGTAGCAGACTTGTGAATTTAAATATGTCTGGGGAGTATATATCCAGGGAATATTGATTCAACCTTTCCTTTAAATAGATCATTTTGTGCATTGTTATGCATTTACTACTGTTCACATTCACTGATGACTGAATGAGAAACCACCAGCTAGTAAATTCAGTACCGAAAACTGAAGCCTGAAAAACAAGCTAAGCTAGCCAGCTTTACATAGAACCATATCAGATGTCTTTCCCCTCCTTCCTGAAATTTTAGATTCTAGCAAACCAAGCTTCCCAATAGTTCACAGCTCCATCCACAACCCTCTTTTCCATATGCAATGCCCCTGTTCCCCTTGTTAGCAACATCTCTTTCATCAATTACCTTTTAAAAAGGCAGAATGTTCTATAACTTTCTTATGGCTTCCTAACTGGCCTAACCTTGAAGTTCTCATCACACTTTTTAGTTTTTACATTTTAGAACACAGGCTGAAATTAGTATTTACAATAATAAACTAGAGATTAATGTTTCTAGTAAGAAAACACTTTCAAATAGGTTATATGCATACAAGTACATGTGAGTGACACAAGATCATTAATAAAAACACAATGATAAAACCCAATTAACACTGAAAAAAATAACTGGATTATTTTCTTTAAAAACCTGGGTTTTTCACAGCTCAAAATACAGCTAACACCTGAATAAGCAAAAGTGATTGAAAAGTAAATAAAACAGTGGTTTTTTTCACCTCTCTCTGACACTGTTGCCACAAGAATGCCAGTCTGATTGATTTTATTGATTAGAGATGCATGACAATGGGAACCACGGTTCTGTTAACAAACCAACAGTCTGGATCCAGTAGATACTCACTCAACAGATGACAGCAATAATTCCTTTGACAACCCTGATCCAAATCATGTGATTGAGATAAAAGATAAAAATTCAGTTTCTTAATAGCCCTTTCATCTGTCAGACCCTTAATTTAAGAAAGATCTCTTGGTTGGGATTTTGTAGAAACAATGGTCATGGAAATGAGAATTATCCTTTTTCAATCACTGCCATGGCAGCACATTAATACAAGTTATGCTTAGAAGGAATCTTCTTCAAATACTGCTCTAGCTTTCTCCCTTTCTGCTTTAACTAGTCATTTGGAAATTATGGTAACCTGTGGGAGAAGGTGGTATCCATGTGCCTTTCTTTATATTAGCTGTCTGCCAGATGGAGACTTGAACTATTACTATGGAAAATCTATACTCTTCTTGTGCCTTGGTGGCAACATTCTTCACAGAAAGAATTTGAGAGTAGGTTTGTAAGAATGGAGGCAGGAAACCTAAATGAGCACAACAAGTCAGAATCATATTTTTTTGCTTCAACTGAATTATTTAATTAAGATTTCATGTCTGTAAATTCATGTACAAATTTAAATTTCTACCAATGTATCAAACATCTCCATTTGATAGTTAGCCAAAAAATGAAATCTGTGTAGACTCCTGAGGTAAAAGTGAATCATGCAGAGTTTGCAGCTCTCTTATCTGTCAGAGTGCCAGTATTAGATTCTTTGTCAAAATGATAGAGTAGTTATCTTCATCTTACATTGTATTTCTCAGCTCTGACTTTTTAACTACTAGAGGTGAGATACTACATAAGTTAGATATAAAATAAGACTTGGATGAGGCTATACTGAATATCTCAACAAAGAATGAAATTCCCTTGACTGCAGTTTTTAGTTGTCCAGCTTGACACTTTATTTTTTCCCCTAAACACAAAGGCTTAATGTATAAAATCTGGGGTGAAGGAAAAAGAAAGATTTGGGCATCCAGCTCTCATATGAGCGAAGAAGTGGACTAGGACTAAGAAATTATTTCTGTAAATATGACTCATATGAGTTTCATTACGGGAGTACTGTTTTTCATTCTATAAAGAGAAAAATCAAATTGCACCTGGCCCTTGAATGTGTGCGGTAAGGAGCCTCCCCTATAGTGGACTAATTATGTTGTAGTACCTGAGCGCTCTTACATGGCAGCAACTGCTACCTGTAAATTGCCCTCCCTTGCTCCCCCTCCCCAAAAAGAGAGAGGCTGAAGGCAGGCAGGAAACAGGACCACATCCCTGCTCCTCATCCAAATTAGCCAGGAGAGCTGGACTGTTGCAGAAGGGACTACACACTGTACCTATTTAATGAATTATGCAGAGGGCTCACTTCTCTTGCACTTCAGGGGCAGTGAGATTCTGCACTGTTCCCTATACATGGGGTTGGGGGGGGGGTGTCTATAAGGCATAATTGAGCCCAGAATTAACTCACCATTTAACATTCTTTGTCAAGTTTATTTCCTTATAGAACACTACACAGAAATAGACCCCACTAGTCACAGTATTTCTTTAAGCACACATGAGAGGGCGAACTGTTTTTGCTGACGCACAGGGGACTGAATTGGGACCCTCCAGAGCTAAATGCATGAGTAGCTATAGAGTGAGGTAAAGAGTCAAAACTTTATAGCTAGGGGGCTTTTACAACTTATTTTTTGTGGATTGCATAGAGGGGGACCTCTAATACACACTCACCAACAGCAAACACATAATCAAAACTTTTCTACATTTGGTCTTATACACCAAATACCTTAGAAAATACTCTAAAAGGTACTGTGTGGATCTGAAACTCTACTTACTAAATGACCATTAATGACAGCATTAAACCTATGTATAAGCAGGGGGCATTTGCACTTTGCTCTTAATGCTGTTCTCAGACACACAGAGGATATCGTCTAAACTTCCTTCCTTTATGTGGTTTGCTTTTGCTGTTAACTTTACATAACATAAAACGCTGTTTCAGATTCCTCCTGAGCTTGGTTATGCTTAAGCTTTCCTCACACATTCCCCTCGACTCTGCCTCTAGTTGACAGTTTTTACTTTTATAATTCGTAATTTTTCTTTTTAAAGAGGAATAAATAAAAAAAGAAATATCTGGAATTATTTGACTTGCAGTGTTTACAAGCTTCAATGGCTTTGTAATGCTCCCTCCTCCCCTCCAAGTAGTGCTATGCATGCAGCAAAGATAATTGTTACTGTAACAGTGCAGTTGGAACCCACACTTCTGTACTGCAGCCTAGCACAAGGAAGAGAGTAATTTGATTTTTCAATGGTAAAACACTGACCACTCATTTTTCAAGAACTGGAAGAAGTGACAGTAAAGTACTAAGTGTCAACCTCAATAGCCAGTTAGACACCTCAGTACCATCTATTCACACATGAAAATGATTGCAAATGCTTTGTGGGCTTCAGTTACCTTTAATTTCAAAAGCTAGGAGGACTCCTTAGATATTATTGGATGAAACGCAAAGAGCTCTCACTTCTGTACTTTCTGTCTGTAGGAAGTTAGGCAATGTTGAGGTTACAGAATGAGTGTACCAGCTCTTTACATGATATCAAGGATAAAATATGTAGTTATATCTGATAAAAAAGAAACTGTAACACAACAAACCTGAATGCCCCACTTTGGCCTAGCTTTGAAGGGGGGGGGACTTATATTTTAAAATCTACGTATTTTGCAAGTTAGTTTCTTTTGAAAGAAGTATAAAGAAAATACATAGAAGGAATTATCAAACAGCACATTTTCAGTTAGAGTACATTTCAGTACTATGAAAAGTGATTATGTAAACAGCAGCTTATTATTCAGTACACCTGTTCCTCATTTACTCCAAGTCCTAATTAGTGACAAAAGTAAGTTCATACTACTTTCTTTTCCTGTCAGTGGAGCAGAGCCAATACAGCTGAGCGAGTGAGCTGGATTCTATTCTGAATTTATGTATCACCAACAGAATAGTTAATATTCCATTTAATGACTATTACACATGGTGTGTGAGAGCTGGAGAAAATTCAAATTCTAGACCATGTTTTTTAGGGCTATAGTTAGGGAAAAATCCAAAACCCTTTTTTTCTACTTGTAAAATTATTATGCAGCAAAATAAATACAACCTCACAAAGCTATTTGTACAAAGCCTTTTTTCCAGAGCAGAACTTGAGTATCATGCATTTGCCCTCCAGGCGTAGATTTTGGCAGATGCCTAAAAAAATATTTAGTCCTTCTGAATGGGTGACTAATCAGTGTTGATGTGCACCTATTATTATACATTCTATTTTTATTGTGCGTAAAACTTGATGCCACAGAACATAAAATAAGTCAGTCACCTAAGGGCTCCAGTTTTCCAGAAAACATTCATTTGGTACCAATTTAGGCATAAGTCTTTTGCCCAGTTACTGTTTCTTCACCCTTATAAAAAGTGTTCAAGAATTTAAGAAGGAATCCAATACACCAGTAATTAAAAATACTAATGTTTTAGGTCACTCTTTTCATTAAGGGTATGTTTATAAAGGGTTAATAAATTATTAATAGATGCTTTTAATAAATGGTTAATCAACTAGTAGAATCCAACTAGTCAATAGATTACTTATAACTATTGGCTTCCTTGTTAAAGTAAATTCAAATTATATCAGTTATTGTTGTATTCTCCTTTTACCTGGAATTTACCAAAAATATGCTATAATTTCTGACATAGCATTTATGTACACACTGTTTTTCATCTAAAGGCACCTTACCAAATCTTTATATGTCCTGTCTGAAAACAGAGAAACTGCAGCCCTTTTGTTAATTTCCATTTTGACTATACACCCATTTATCAGTACCCTTTAGTTTTGGTTTTTATTTTGTTTAAAATTTCCCAGGAATGTATCAGTGTTTATCAAAAAAAATTTAAAAAGTTAAAAATCAGTAAAAATTGAAAGCAAAGGGCCTTTGATGTCTGAAACTCACAGGTTGCAGTGGCCTCTATACTCATGGTGATGGTCTCGATACCGTTGCTCTGCGCCACCATGATGTAGCAGCAATGAGCCAGGTTTAGGGAGTTCCATCACTTCCAAAATTTGGGTGAAGAAACAAATCGGTAAAATCTCAATAATGTTTTTTTTAAAGCCCGGAATTTTTCAGAAAAAAAAAAGCAGCAAAAACAAAAAATAAATGGCCTTAAACTTATATTTCAAACAGTTAATTTTTTTTCTTCACTCTCACCTATCTTTGGTGCTGTCCTTTTCAGATCCTCAAATTCTCCTGCAACATATTTTGTTCTAAGATATTTCCCCAGTGGCATTTGGTGCAAACATTTTACCGGTAATATGTCTGGGGCAAGCTCTTCTAGTTGGTCATAGATTTCTGCAGTCTAGTCACAAGTTACAGTGGTGTAACCAAGATAATGGGCATGGTTTGGTTTACCGAGGCACTATGCTCTTCTTTCAAAATCTAGTCAAAATTGCTTACTTCCAAATGTTGCACCATTTGTGTTTTTTTATTCTGAAATTGGGTGTCTCTCTATGGCCAAAGACTATTATTAAGTCTTTTGTAAATGCAGCTTGAAGCAAGTGGACTCGTAGCACAGGCTTTGTGAACCATAAAGAAACCTATCATTTAGTGTTTCATTTCACAATTGTTTTAACTAAAATATCCCTGCCAATCTATTTAAACTCACCACGTACTTGCCAAGCATTTAATCATTTAGTTAATTTTTCCAGTGCAGTTTTTATGTGGTAAAATAAAGTTTGTTCTGGGAACATTAACATTTCCCTTAATTTCTTCTTCAGCTGTTTTTTTATGGTGATGTTATGTCTGTCAAATACTCAGTCTTTCCCTCTTTATTATAGTTAACAATAATTAAATTTTTCTTATGTGGCAGTCTCTCAAACTATGAAATAATGTTCAACCATAAACAAAGTTCTCTTTATTTTCATGAAAATGAAGAGTGTTCAGCTGTACCAAACAAAGGCATGTTAGCCAATACTTTAGCAGTACTTCAGCACTCTAACCAATTTTTCACATAAGGAAGAGATCTACTATGGGTTTTCTTTTCTTTTGCTCTTTGTCTAGGAACAAACAGTAAATAAATTAACCAGTCCTAATAACGTCAATGTCATTATCAAGAATTCTGTGTTGTATATTACAGTCTGACAGAGTAGCATCTTGCACTTTTCTCTTTTCCTAACTTTTAAATATAGACTTTCAAGGAGAGGTACAGATCAAAATAGCAGTCAAACCAGCTTTTTGATAGCTCTGTATTATATCAGAACGTGGAGACAGTTGTGGCAATGAACAGACTAATTAAATACTACTGATCAGAACAGTGACTGTAACATGTCATTAAAAAAAACCCAAAAAACCACAATGGTTTCCCAATCTTTTTTTAGCCTATAGGAAAACAGAAACTCTCACAAAGATTCCCAGAACTGGCTACAATATCCCAGGTGTGGCTGAACCTGAGATGTATACAGAAGCACTAAATGTCTGTTCTGAACATTCAGAACAAAAATCAAGGTTTTTTGTTTTTTTTTGGTGTGATTATATTGCATTGCGCATTCACATCTAGATTACTGTTCACTATTATCTAGAGATTTTTTCCAACATTATTGCTCTCCAGGTTTTTTTCTTCCATGTGAATATCTGTGTTTTCGGTTTTATTTTTCCTCAAAATGTACTAGCTTGTGTTTTTTTCATGTTGAAAATCATGTGCTATTTTCTACCCATATTTCTAAACTCACTTGGCACCTTTTATTATATTTCTGACCAATATCACTAGTAAATTTTCTTAAGCTCTTTGCACCATCTTCTAATTAATCAATTAAGCTATTAAATAAATTTTCTAATGCTATTCAAAACTTCTCCTTATATCACTTTTGTTGTTGTTGATGAAGGCTCTTTAGCCCGTTTTCCTATCCAAGCCATTTGAATTAGTTGTGAGGGGAAGATTTCATGATGTACTGTAGTATCAGATGCTTTACTAATATTTTCTAATTGATTTATTTAGTTGAATTAAGCTCATCTGGCAAGATTATTTCTTCATAAATTCATACAGCCTACCATTCACAGTCCATTAGTTTTTAGATGTTTAGTGGTGGTGGTTTTTATCTCAGCCGCTTCCCTCTTAATATTTGTTCCATTATTTCACTAGATTCAGAAGTAACATATACCATTTGATAACTCCTACAATCTGATTTGTTTTCAGAAGGTTGATTCCATATTTAATTATTTTTCAATCTTCTGGCAGTTGATCAGTTCTCCATAATTTTTCAGAAATAGCTGTCAGTGGTTCAGTAAGTTCACTGGCTAATTCTTTTAAATTCTGGTATATATTACACTTCAATTTCCTGACATTTGCCTTCTAGAAATCTAATACTCTTTTACTGCTATGCACTTCATTCCCGTTCCTTGCTATGGTGCATTCAATAAATTTGTGGACACTGGTACCTTATCTGTTTAAATGGGGTCCATCAAATCCTTTATCAGAGTAGATTGTTGAGAAGGTTGTTGAAAGATAATTTTGATATTACCTGGACTCTTCACACGTCTTTCACCCTTTCACTTTGGCTTTAGTCCTTTTTTGATCTTATTCACTAATCATGACCTCTTAATGATGGAGTATGGTCATAGGTTAATACTTATTCTCTTAAATGTGTCAGCAGCCTTTGAAAACACTGACCATGAAGTTTTAATAGCTTGCTTTCAGAACCTCAGTGGGGTAGATGGTACTGGCTGAAGGATTCAATTTCTTCCTTCACCATACATGCCAGTATGGTGTTCATATTTTCCCAATGTCTGACTGAGGCTGCATTTGGATGACAGAATGCTGGTTGAAGTCAAATCCTGGCAAGACAGAGGTATTACTAGAGGATACAAATCATGAATGAAATACAAGTGGAAAATGAAAGATGACTAAGGCTTATGAAATTTGGACAAAGTACAAGCACCAGCCTCACATGACAGAGTCAGGCCAAGATTTTAAAAACTGGTTATCAGAAACTCCTAAATCTATATTTAGGCACCTAAATAAGTAGTCAGATTTTCAAAAGTGCTGAATACCCATCAACCCTCAGTGAAGTTAGAGCTCAAGCAAATACAGCCAGAGTTACTTGAATGTGTTATAGTCCTGCAGGAGGGAAGGATGAGGGGAGCATAAGAAGGCAGCCATGATTTTAACATTGAATGTAATGATCCAGATCGTCAGCTGGTGTAAATTAGCACAGCTCCACTGACTCAGGGTTTGGACCAGTGTACCTGATTTTCAGGCCCCAGCCTCCACTTATGCATGAATAGCTCTGCATATGCACACCTATGCATCCATTTGGGGTTGTAACACCTGTATTTGCAAGTCATAAAGTCTCAGATTTGTGTGTGCAGGTGCCAGGTTTTACACGGGTAAGTTCTATCCAATCACATTAGATATTTCAAACTTACACGTGGGTGATACTGTATAGTATATGCACATGCAAAAGGACCTGTATGCACAAATGGAAGCCAGTTTAAGGCCCCAATGAAAATCAGGCCCATTACATCTACAGTAATGATAAAAATATATTCTCCCCTTTGATGTATGCATGTAATCATAAATGATATTCAATGCCAGTGCAAAATGAGCATATTAAAATGGAAATGTGTTTATTGCTTCTTACTATGTACATTTCACTGTGTGCATTATGGATGTTCAACCTTTCACAACACATTTTACTGAACACCAGAACCACAACCACCTGGCATTGCTGGTTCTTGTTATTTAACAGTAACTTCCAAATTAATTACATCATGAGATCTTCATTTGGAGAAACTGATTATGACAGTTTTCACTAAACTACTATTAGTGCACGCAAAATGCCCTTACCATATCTGCCATGAAGGAAAAAGATGTAAACATACCTAAAGGAAAATGGGACCACCATTGTATAAATTGCTTTTGCCAGTAATTGCCTTGCAGGCACATTTTAAAATAACTTGGAAGCTGACGGCAGTAAATTTTATTGTGATAATTGAAAACTATATTATAACTCAAGATGATAAAGTGCAGAGGTGGGGGTGAAAGGAGGAGGGATGGAAGAGAAAAGGCAATTGTTAATTTTTTTAGACTATGCCAAAGCAAATGCAAATTCCTAGTTTTGATGTATATTTTGAGGACCCGAAACAAGGCTTTTAATCAATGTATTATACATCAAATTGATAATGTTAACTTCGGATTATTCAAATCTATGAAATATTCATAGAGAACTGTCCAAAGTTTTACATTTCCCTGACTTTTTTCTCTATTAATTATCATGCCTGGAAGCTTTTTAGTAAAAGCAGCAGCCATCAGCCTGACTGAACCTGACAAGCTAGCAAGGCCCAATTATACTGGCACTCTCTGGCACTTTGATGTACTGGAAACGAAAAGAGATAGGGGCAAATTGTATAGCACATTATGTTAATGACTTGATTTAATCCAGCCACTAAACTTTATGTAGCCTGTTAAAAAAGATGCTAACACTAATTACGCCACTTTGGAAAGGAAAGAAGGGGACAAGCATTTCATACAGACAAAGTGAAGCTCATAAATGTTGTAAATGAAATGGAACAAAATGAAGTAATCTATGATTAATTATACATCACAGACATGAAGAAAAGAGAAAGAAGCAAGTAGTACAGCTAAGTACTGGAAAATCTGTTAGATTCCTTTTATGATCAACATACCTAAGAAAAAACCATGAACTGTCTGATTTGCAACATGCAAAAAAGAAATAGTATGATCTTAAATGGCTTAAACAGTGTGGCATGCAGTTCAGATTCACAGTATAATTAGCATGATCTGTAAAAATCAGAAGTTTTATTTACAGTGTTTTAATGATTGCAGGATATTTATCTCAGACATAAAAGTAAGGTACTGATTTTTTATTTAAAAAAATCAGTTCAATCTAAGTTTTATAAATTGTATTCTTTGAATTAACTAAGTTTTCAGATACAGGAACCCATTTTTCTCCTAATTTTGAATTATATGCTCCAGGCCACCAACACCAACCTTATTTCAAATCTATTGATGTAATACTTAGAAACTTCTAGGTTCTTCAGTAATCTTATCTACCTTCTTGCACATTTGCTTTGTTTCCTGATGAACAGATCAATAGGGAAAGGAAGATGCTAATGATCCATAAACTAATCTTTCTAAAACAGAAAATCATTTATGATTGTGCTTAAATCATTTTGATAAAATAAACTGCAGTACAACTCTAAATTTGTACATCAACTACATCATTGTTTGGCTTAATGGTGATGAGTAATTTCCTGTTTAGTTCACACTGTTACAGATTAAAGAATGTTATGGCATTCACTATGTAATTAAATATAATGCAGTTCCACCTATTAAAATTACTTAGGTATCTCTCTCTAATTCAGATACGTGGTAGTACTTCTGAACCTCTGTGAAAAGTGATGAATAGATGTGCAGCCAATCATGCATGAAACATTGCTTAATGTAGCTGGTTACATTATAGGATGTTGCTCATGCTTTACTGAGATAGTGTCTGACCACAAATCAGACTATTATTGACCATTGTAGATAATCGCATTTTGGAATGTTAAAAAGCCAAGGTCACTCAGCCCAAGTAGGTTATAACAGTGTGATATCACGCAAATAACCCTCTCAGACACAACAGGAAAAAAATCACTCAAGTACTTATTATACAGACAGCGGGGGGGGGGGGGGGGGCTGCTGAGCCGCCAGCCGCCGCGGCGCCGCGCCGCGCGCCGCCCCCGGCCTCGCGCGTACGGTTGAGCTCCTGGCTCCGGTTGCTGCCATGCGGCATGCCTGCGGCAGGTCACGGCGAGCCGGACCTGACCCTGCGGCCGCTGCGGGAGGGAGCCCGGCCGGGGGGCGGAGGGACCCGCCCGCAGTCATGCCGGCAGGTCCGCCCCGCCCCCGGCTCGGTGCTCTGCCGCCGGCGGCATGCGGCCCACTCCACGAGCCAAATGCGCCCCCGAACGCGCGCGCCGCGCGCGCCTGCTGGCGCTGGTGTCTAGAGCCGCCCCTGACAGACAGTTAGAAATCTTACAGTCAATTTTTTTTCGAGGAACTAACTTCTTTACTTTATAAAGACTCAACTTCAGGTCTATTCAGCTAAATTAAAATCTTTATTCTCCATGTCTTTAGGAGACACTTACCACATTTTTAGTAAAGAAAATGTACAGAAGCAAGTTTTCCAAACTTGTTCTATGTTGTGTGTGTGTAATTATGTGCAAGTCATTTTTATTATCTCTTGTGCATACAAACAACAGGAGAAACTACTCATGAAACTCTCCTTTGCATGCTAAAGTCAAGGGAATGCTCTTTTCACATGTGTCTATCATTTATACAAATGCACAAAACGGTACATGAACAAAGTTGCACTACAAAAATAGAGATTGTGAAAAAGCTTCTTTGGAAAAATGGCTGTTAGTGCTGCAGGAAGAAGAAAGATGAGGAAGGATAAGAAAAATGATCTGTGAGCATTTCAGCTGATTAAAAACTAAATATCAGTTTAATGTGTTGTCAACATCTTAAAGTCAATGGAAGTGAGGCAAGGGGCTGGTAAGGACAGGGTAGGTATTGTGGAGGTCATGACAATGGAAATTACTCCTCTTGAACAGTGGGCATGGTGTCTGCCAGAGAGAGAGAACTGGTGCTTTCTGTGTAAATAAGACAATCACTGGCAGGTTTTCTGCATGAAGTACAGGATGAGGAAGAGAATAACAAGAGAGAAAGTTTCTTGGAGATTCAGGTTTCATACACAATTACTCTCTATGGGCAAGCAATTAATGCATGAGTTCTGTTTTAACTCAAAGTGGCACCAGGCTGATGAAAGCCTCTAGCTGCACTTTCCTTTTGCACAGTTTAACAAACAATAAATGAAAACCCCCCACAATAATATAAATCATAAATGGTAGCGCCTCTGTTTTCACAGAGATCCCTTTCATGGTTTCAGGTCAGCCCAACACAGTATTCTTTCAAGGTGTTGAGTCTAAATAGCCCGAGCTGTATTTAATTAGCTTACAGATGGTAGTGCCTCCATAAACTGCCTCTGAACTCTGGATCGAAATTAATCCCTGAAATCATAGGAATTATTCTGATTCAGTGGAGCCTCCTTTTAGGGACACCACCAGTGTGGCAGGTCTTCTGTGTCCCCAATGGGGGTACCAAGACGTGTGTATACTGTCATATACATATATCAAAACACAAAAAAGGTATGTGAAAAGATTATTATTAAGGTAGCAAAATCAAGCCCTCAAATGTTAGGAAATATCAGAGGTTGCCTGTGCAACCTGAATTCAGCTCCCTTATACAGTAACTCCTCACTTAAAGTCGTCCTGCATAACATTGTTTTGGTGTTACATTGCTGATCAATCAGGGAACATACTCATTTAAAGTTGTGCAATGCTCCACTCTTATGTTGTTTGGCTGCCTGCTTTCTCCACAGCTGGCAGCCACCCTACGCCCCCTCCCTCCAGCGTCTCCTGCCCGCCGGGGCAGACCCCGTGGATCAGCGCCTTCCCCCTCCTCCTCCCCCCCCGCCGCTGCCTGCCCGCAGCAATCAGCTGGCTTGTGGCATTTTGGAGGCAGGAGGGAGGGGGGAGGAGTGAGGACTCGGCGAGCAGGCTCCCCTCCCTCCCAAACGCCGCAAGCCAGCTGATTGCCCCGGGCAGGAGGCGAGGGGGAGGAAGAGGGAGCCTGTGCCAAGTCCTCATTCCTCTCCCCTCCCTCCTGTCAGCAGCAATCAGTTGGCTTGCAGCGTTTTGGAGGCAGGAGGGAGGAGCGAGGATTCAGTGCACAGGCTCCCCCTCCCTCCCAAACGCGGCAAGCCAGCTGATTGCCTCAAGCAGGAGGGAGAAGCAAGGACTCGGCACGCCTCCCCACTCCCTCTCCTGCCTCCCAAATGCAGCAATCAGCTGGCTTGCAGCGTTTAGAAGAGGGAGAGGGAGGGGGGAGGAGCCAGGATGCCCCCTGCCCCTGGTGCTTGCAGAGTAGGGGAAGCTGCCCTGGAACTTAACCCCCCTATTTGCATTAATACTTGCAGGGAAATTGGATTCACTTAACATCATTTCACTTAAAGTCGCATTTTTCAGGAACATAACTACAGCGTTAAGTGAGGAGTTACTGTACGTATGCATTGTGATACAGTCTTTTATTATATGATCACACATCATTTCCCCCCCCAAAGATCCCTGCCTCATTCATTGCACAGAATGGATGGTGCTCATTAATAGACAGCTATTCAATATTTTGTTTCTTCCTCATTATTCAATGTCTGACCCAAGGCCTTATTTTATTTCACACTAGTCAAACCCTGCTCTGAAGCCAGAACTATTAATTTCTTGATGGGCTTTTCTGTGGTGCTCAACACTACAGAATCTTAATGCTCCAGAAGGATTATTTTTACATCTCTGTTATATGTGGGTGTATTATTCCAATTTTATAGATAGGGAATGGAAGTACAGAGATATTAAGTTCCAAAGTATTCACTAATTTTGGGTGTCCAATTTGAGACACTTAGGACTTGATTTTTCAGAGTACTTAGCATTATGTACCATTTTACAATACATGGCAAAAACAGCTCTCATTGACTGCAGGTGCTGCTGTATGTGCTCAGTACTTCTGCAAATCAGACTGCAGGACTTCAAGTCAGGCACTCAGAAAACGAGGAACAAAATTAGTAATCAACTATGAAAATTTTGGTGTGGCTTGACTGGCATCACAACACACAGAATTCTGTGGCAGAGGCAGGGATACATTCTAATTGTCCAGAGGCAGCATTCAATAACCATGAGACCAACCTCTCATCCTGCACCACCCTGTCTCTTTCACTCCACACTTTCCAACTTCTGCAACGAATGAAGCAAGGTTCTTACAGAAAACAACCTCTTGCACTAAACACACACCACCCGAATTCAGCCCCAGAGCAGGTCCATCCTGTTCACTGAAGGAGGCAGGGGTCTTTGTATGTCATCATGTAATTAAAGACTGCAACACAATGCATACACAAGGGGCCTGAATTAATGCAACCTTAATTATGGCATTTTCTAGCTTCTGAGTGCTTGACTTTGCAACATTAACAATGTCCTCCCAACACAGAGAGAGAGAGAGAGAGAGAGAGAGAGTGTGTGTGTGTGTGTGTCAGTGTGATTTCCCAGGTTTTTAAAAAAAGCAAACTGAAAAATTCCATCATGTGGCATCACACTGACACCCTCACAGGTCATCAGCATGATATAGCCACCACACAGACCTCTGCCACTTCAACCAATGGCATAAATAATAGCTGTAGTAGGTTGTAATCCTGCATGTGGGCCAGCACTAGACAATATGGAACACTTTACCAGTTGCTTTTACAGATATTTCTTGACAGCAGAGGAATGGTGAGACTCAGAAATCTTGGATTCCATTCCAGATGCGGGAGAGGTGTTCTCTAGTGGGCATAGACATTTCTGCCCATTTCCCCCAAGTGTGACCCCTTCTGCCTGGACTCCTCCAACCTGTGCTTGTCCCAGTCTTGTTTTTCCCCCACCCCGGCTCCTCATCCCAGTCACATTCTCTTATGTAACCAGTCCCAGTCTCCACTCCTCAGGCTTCTCATGCTAGTCCCAATCTCTTTCATACTGACATTCCCAGGTTCCACTCCCCCCTAATCTCTCAGCTTTTTGTCCCCAGCTCTTTGGCCTGCAATTCCCAGTTCCAAGCTCCCCACCCTGTCTGTCTTTCTTCCCCACCATGGCCTCCAGTTACATCCCACTGTTCACACTCCCCATCCCACTTACTTTCAGTCCCAATCTCCTGCCCTGGACTCCAGGTCCAATCTCAGAGCTCTCTTCTCCCCCTTCCCCCCCAAGATCCTAGTCTCTTTGTCCCGTCAATCCCTGTTCTCTCACTTTGCTCCAGCTCCTAATCAGATCGGTCTCCTCGCCCCTAATTTCTCCGACCCACTAGATCTCAGTCCAACTCTCCTTGCCCAATCAGTACCTGTTTTCCCTCCCATCGAAACTCACTGTCCCAGTTTCCCTCTTCCCAAATCAGCCTCCAGTTCCAATGTGCCCACCTCAGAGGGTCGTTGTCCCAATCTACGACTCCTCTTACCTCCTACTGACCTAACTCTTAAGAGTTGAGGATCAATCAGACCCTTAATTATTAAAAATAATTTGTCTATAGAAGATTAGATGTAAGTATTAGAATTGGAAAAAAGTTAAAATTAAAGTGCTTAACAAAACACAGCAGTCACACATCGATAAGATTAAATGCAGAATTTCTAACAAGATTTATGCTTCTCAGTAGATTAGACTAGAACGAGCACAAATATTTTAGTAGTAAGAATTGTAAGTATTAATGTTCTAATAAATTCTAATTACAAACATCTTCTATTCTTGTAAAGCAGATACTATTATTACAGAAATACCTTAACACAAGCATTCACTGCTAAAATTGTTTACAAATAAAACTTTTATTCTATGGAACAAGATACTGTGTGTGGTTCTGGTATCACAGAGCAGGCACCATAAAATAATTAATGCAATATATTTAAACCAAATAACACATTTAAATATTACTGTTAAGATTTTGGTAGTAGTGTTTTAATCAGCAAGTGGTTATAATTTGAGATGGAACTTACACTGAGAATAGCCTCTCCACCTCTTGAAACATATCTATAAGTTTCTTGTAATTTGGTAATGGCATGATTGTTAAAGAACAGAACTTCTAGGATTTATACAGTTCCTAACATCTTCAGTTATTAGATTAATTAACACATAAAAATTAATTACATTTCTTTACTAATTACTAAAAGAAGACTGTAATTTTTAGAATAGTCTAATCTAGTAACACTTACACTTCTAAAACTGCTGTCCCTTAAAATTCAGATTAACTGAAATCAGATTCCAAAAATTCCTTTTGACTGAAAATGGGATTCTTTCAGACCACTGGTGTGCAACCTGTGGCCCGCGGCCCGTCAGGGTATTCTGCTGGCGGGCCACAATACAGTTTGTTTACACGAGTTCGCCGTTCCCGGCCAATGGGAGCTGCGGGAAGCGGTGTAGGGACATGCTTCCTAAGCAAGAAAGTTGTACTGGACACAAATGATATCGGCATATAATTTGCATATTATCTGTTTATGCTTACAAACGTGTACCTGCACATGTATTACATAGTCTGACCCGAGGCCCAAGTTTTGAAGATTACTGAAAATTTACAGCTTAATTTATGTATATAGAAAACCTCTATTTGCAATGCATAATCAGGTCATTAGGCTAAGTTACTTGATGTGTGTGCACAAGTTCCCTATTTCAGCTTGAAAACAGGTACACATACAAACTGAAGGCTCTTTGAAAATCTAGCCCTTGATATCTCACTGCTGATATTAGAGGAAGACGCATTTAAAATATGTTTTTCTTAGATTTAAATAATTTCTCAAACAGAAGCATTTAATTGCTGACTGACCTGTTTAATATTCTTGGACACTGGGCTAGGAACAATACAGTCATCACTGTCAGTTATTATTGATTCCATGGCATCAGTTGCCTGTCTATTATCTTGATCTGTTGGGGGGGAAAAAACAGTTAAATTCTGTATTTGTAGTCCATTTGAGATTTGTTGAGAAACCTAGGAGCATAATATTAGTTTTTCTAATAAATATAGTTTGAGAGAGTCATGCAAATCTTTTATCATTTGCAGACCATGACACAGGCAAATCAATGACTATTAAATGGTCTAGGAAGTCACGTTGTTTTTCTTCTGATCTGCTAAAAACACTAATGGCTTATGATGGTGGAAACAGAGATACAATCATATCAAACCTCCTGTGGTAAACAACTGTGTAAACAAAGATTAGTTTAATATAGGAATTAGGGCTGTCAATTTTTTTTAAAAATTAATTGCAGTTTTAATTGCACAGTTAAACAACAACAGAATACCAATTTACATTTATTATAAATATTTTTGGATGTTTTTCAACATTTTCAAAATATATTGATTTTAATTACAATGCAGAATACAAAATGTAGTGTTCACTTCATATTTTTTAAATTACAAATATTTGCACTGCAAAAAAGATAAACAATCTACAAGTTGAAGCATGAAGGGGCACACTAATGTTTAGTGTATCTGGCATGTAAATACCTTGCAACACCGGCTACAATAGTGTCATGCAAAAACCTGCTCTCACTTTCAGGTGACACTGTAAATCAGAAGCAGGCACCATCATCTCCCGTAAATGTAAACAAACATGTTTCTCTTAGCGATTGGCTGAACAAGAAGTAGGACTCAGTGGACTTGTAGGCTCTTAAGTTTTACATTGTTTTGTTTTTCAGTGCAGTTACGTAAAAAAAAATAATTCTACATTTGTAAGTTGCACTGTCATAATAAAGAGATTGCATTTGTATGAAGTGAATTGAAAATATTATTTCTTTTATCTTTTTTACAGTACAAATATTTGTAATAAAAGTAATATAAAGTGACCACTGTACACTTTGTATTCTGTGTTGTAATTGAAATCAATATATTTGAAATTGTAGAAAAACATCCAAAAATATTTATAATAAATGTATATTGGTATTCTATTATTAACAGTGCAATTACAACTGTGATTAATCGTGATTAACTTTTTAAATAAAGTTAATTTGTTTTGATTGAATTGCTTGAGTTAACTGTGATTAACTGACAGCCCCTAAAAGGAATATTGATTTAATCTGTGGATTTCCACTGTTTAAGTTTCAGCAGCTTGCACATAAATGACTACATTGCAAAATAATTTCTCAGAAACAGGTTAGGGTTGGATTCAGGCAGACACTTCTACAAAGCTTTCAGCTCAGTTTTGCTGGAGTAAAAAAAAATTATAAAAAAAAAGCAGAAGGGATTAACTCTTGATTTTTGCATTCCTAATGAGACTAGAAGGCCTAACAAGAAGCTATAAACAATTGGATGTAAAAATCTAGTACCCTGTTCCTGCCCTTATTTAGTAGGCAAGGACTCAGTTTGATTCCCTGACACTAAGCCTAAAATAAGAGCTAGAACAGGATGACCTGGCTTTTGTAGTCTGTATATAAATCTGCCGCTAACAACTTGAAGTCACAGATGTGATAAGAGGTACTGCCCTCTCATTTTCTGAGAGGATCTCTGATATTACTGTTGGCTGTTATCTGCAGACAAAAGGAGAACACTTTTTAAAATATTCTTTAGAACGTCACTCTTCTGAAGGGAGAATATAAAGACATTTAAAACAGACGCCAGGTTTTCTTTAATATTTTATGAAACTAGGTCAAATACCAAATTTTTGCATTCAATTACTATATAGCTTCCAGTTGGGCTACGAATAACACAAACAAACCCAACCAAGTACAGCCATGAGGAACACCAGAATATAATTTCGGTCGTGAACCTTCTTATAATGAGGTAGCTCCCACTGTTAACAGCAAGTGCTTAAAATGGAAAGAGTGGTAGCTTTATTAATTAAATAGATTCATTTATAATTTATAAAAATGAAAGTTACCTTCTGGTTCCAATTCCTCAGTTATTTCTGTTTCATCTCCAGAAGTAGCCGAGCTCTGGTCAGCCAATTGACCCTCAGATAGCTGAGAGAGGTCATCTTTTTCCTGCTGAATTTCTCCAGAAGTTTCCTTTACTTTATCATCGGCCACTCTTTCCTGTATAACCTCAAATAAGCAGGTATATTTATAGACATTCTGTGGTATTTATAACACCTACTAGAATAGGAAAAGCTACTGAGACTTAAAACTTGAAGAGTTATGGCTCGTATGCATTCTATATGTGACCTATTAGTAACGATATAGCTTAAACAGGACAGACAGCAATGAAAAGCTCATCAATTATCAACTGCAATAACAAATATCTGACAGAGTAAAAAGGACAAATTCATAACAATTTACATTTTCTAAAGATATAATTCATAAAATCTCTTGGCATCTGTCAACATAAATTCAGCCTCTGAAGGTCTCAAAACATTTAACTTGTATTTTAAACCATTTATTTTTAGAAAAATTATTATTCCGATGGTATTTTTATAACCCTGATTAGCCTTTCTGCACTACATTAGTTTTCATGAACTGCAAATAGCACTAAAAAAGAGCCAGTTTAAAAATTATATATTTAATGCGTCAAAAATCTAGGGTAAGAGAAGCCTTTAGTTTATAATTTATTCTAAAGTTCTCTTTCCCCCCGCTTTCAGATCCACTGAAATCACAGAACATGGTACCTTTTTCAATATGTACTAAATCTGGGATATCACACCCACCAATTCTGCTGGAGTTTTATCTACTCTATAGGGAGCCCAGTAAAGTTTGTTACCAGATCATTTTCTTTCTGGGTCTGATTTCTCTCCCAAGTCAGACATTTGAGCTGCACCTGTCCTCCTACAGTATTGGAGGCATGGGGCTCCCAGGCTTCCCATAACCATTCTATTCTTGGACCAGGTGAGTCCCTCCACTCTAGACCACTGCAGCCTAACAAAGGAACTTTAAGAAGCCACTGAGGACTCTTCCACCAATTGAACAATTCTCTTCTGGTATGACGCTGGCTTTAGGCCCTCCATTGGAAAAGGAGACACGTCAGAGCTGGGACACTGTGCTCCAGACAATCCTTGGCCAGTGGAGCATTCTTTATGAAAAACAGTGGCAGAGCTCCCTTTTTGCAGCTCACGAGATGATCTCCTAACAGATGGAATTCCTTGTAGTCTTTGGCTCATTCTATTTGGCCTGCTCTGCCTTGAGGGGAGAAAGAGGAACAAACAGAAAGAGTGCAGCCAGGAAAACAAAACCCCTTTAAATGTGTCCCCCTGAGGTGAACAGGGGGAATTAGCTTGCTTATTTGCCTTCAAAATAAGCTTTAAACAGAGGAATATGAATGTAAAATCAGGAGCACTGAACCACTGTTCTGTTAGTTCAACAGACCAATAATCTGTCAGAAGCACTGTTTCTACTGCAGCCACTGCTGGCAATAAGAGAGGTGTAATCTAAATGTCTTGGATTGGGAAGGAAGGTCAGGTGCCAGAAATGAATATCCTTGCATAGGTTTGCAAAACTATTTAATTATCCTTATTTTCCTCTGGGGAACAGAGAAAGGTAAAGTCTCCAGTTTAGTGCAATGACAAATGTGACTTCACTAGTGTAATACACTGGACAGGTGAACTAAAAGGTGGTTATCCATCATTTCAAGAGATATAAAAGAAAAGAAAGGGTAGATTTAAAATAAATTATGTATTTAATACTTTTCTTACCCTTGGTATTTTACATATTCAGCATATATTCCACAGTTGGAATTTTTTTGCTGTTATCTAGTGATCATCTTTAAAGGGAAGGAGGAGATGCACTTAATTCAAGTGTTAAAAGCATAAGGAATTATTAGGAATATTACTAGCTTAGTAGTGGTTGAGAGAAAATAATGTTGGTCACTGAATCACCTATATGCCAATGCATTTAATGAAATTTCCTACATCCAAATACTGATCCAGGCTTAGCCTGTTAGATGTATTTTCCCCCCTTTCTATTCTCTCTGCATGTATAGTTGGAAGGCTACATACCATGTAAAGAAGCAGTAAATCGGACAGCAGCCCATAATGGGAGCACTACGCACGTTTCTTCCATGAATGCTAATCCTTTTTGGCACTGTACTTTTGATTCTTTAATATATAACATGACACGTCTTGTGCACCTGTATAAAACCATTTACTAAAACATTAATTTGAGCTGCCTGACAAATCAAGTAATTTTTTTCTCTTAGATTCTTATCTTGGATTTCCTAGTTACTTAGCAGTTGATGAACACACAGCACTTGGATGATAATGTTGATACCAACTTCATTCCTGACCACTTAGTCAATTTCTCTACTATAGTTATTCATCAAGAGAACCAATTAAAATTCTAATTACTAAACAATTAGGATATCACTGCATTACAGTTTTACCCTTAGCGCATGACTAAACAAATCTGATATTGAATTTTCTGCTACAGCTATCAACATATAAAGAGAATTCAAGCGCAAATTGGTATATGACATCATAAAACTTGAACCACCTCATACCTCTGGAACATTTGAAACAGTGGGTGTATCAGCCTTAATTTTCTGTGAAATTTCTTCATTGTCTTCATCAGCAATAGGGCTCTAAGTTATTGGCACACAATAAGGAGACATATTTAACTGATATTACAAAACTAGCACATAAAAGGCTGAAAGCTGGGCTGAAAGTCTAATGAGCCTCCTTTTTGCAGTTGCAATTGTTTGTGTTGTCAAAATGGTCACATGAATATCTAAGAACCAGAGTGCATCATAACCAGACAAAGAAAATAGACTTCTAAGGTTTAAGTTTATTTCTAACCCATTTGTGTTTCTGATTTTCTTAAACTACTATAATGCTGCAATGTCTGGGCTATAATCCATACAAAAAGCTGTTTTGATTCTTTTTATTTAATTAATGGAAACTTCTACTAATATTATTTTTGCCAGCAATTTAGGTCATTTGGACAGCAAAGCGGGGCTTTTCAAAGAATGGAGTTGAGCACCTAAATCCTACTGAATTTCAATACGGCTTGGGCACCTAACTCCCTTTAAAAATCCCAACCTTATGCATCAAATTATACCTGAAAATCACGTATACAGACTCCAAATGGCAAAAAATGTGTATACAAATATTTGTGGGGACAAATTAGGAAGGGGTGGGGGAATGGCCCTTGTGAATAAATTTGGTCCCAATATATGTTTATATTACTTATATAAGTCTAACGTGACTAAAGTTACATTTAAGTGGAAGCCTTACATATTTGATATAAACACCTACACTTCCTACTTTCATTTTTCAGATTCAGACTTTTGAAAAAGTTTGATTCTATCAATGCTGAATTTGATTTTCTATTGTGAACTTACAATAGACTACCTTAGTTTGTACTTATGCTCTTTGGTATTTATTACTGTTCAAAACAAAGTTTACTCTGACTAAAATTTATCTGACAGTAGGAAGAGTTGTAGATCAACACTGATACTATATTTTTAATATGATTAATTAAGGTTATCAAATGCATTTAGGAACAGAAGAAAGTAACTGTATATAGCCCAAATATAATTAATACACCATATTAACAAATAATAAACTACACTCAACACTCATCTCAGAATATTTTACAACTGATGTTAGAGACTCCATTTTAGTTAACTGTCTTCAGCTGATTAAAATAGTAATTATTGGTACTATAATTTGTTTAAATTATTGCATGAGTACATTTTCAATACATAAACTCTTAAGAAAATACTTAAACCTCACTGGAATCTGTAGTATGCTGACATCCATAAAAGACACTTTCTTGTCTGCTAGAGCAGTACGCTGTCTTGGTTTGGGCTTTGGTGCCTAGGATAAATCAATATAATTAAAAAAGGTGTTTGCCACAATGTGGTACTGGCCCTTTAAGAACAAAGAGGCCAAAGCACCCATGACTCATAAGCTGCTTCCCAATTAGCACCTGGACCACAGAAGTGGGGAAGAAACAGAGTGGAGCAGTCAGTCAGGAAAAGGGCAGGTGAGAGTTGCCTGGGAGCAAGTGATCTGTAAGTGAAAGCTTCCAGACACCACGAGACTCCAGCAGGACCCTGGAGAAAGCTGTAGGTGGTTAATAGAGGAAGGCTGAAAGCAGGAGAACAGCAAGAGGGACTTGCTGGCTGACCACTCCAACCACACAGCAAGCGCCAAAAGCCTGGAAAGAGCTGAAACCCAAAGAGGCAGGCATGCCTGTTCTGCCACAGCCTACTACCTCAAAATTCAGCCTCTGAGTGTCTTTTTTCCTCTCATGTTCTCCCGATGTCTGTATTTCCGTCAGTTCCTTTTCTGGGAACTTCTAAGTGACAGGTAGAAACACAGTGGAAGCTAGCAATGTTTGGAAAATTAATGAACAAGACTGAAATATTTCCCTGTAAAATCTGATTGAGGATTTGGAATTTACTTATTTTAAAAACAAAAAGGTAAATAATTTGAAATGTCTACAAAATGGTTCTATCTAAAAAGGTTAGTGTTTGCTTTGTCTCTCCTATACAATTGTCTATGTGAACAGAAAACTTTTAAAAGCTTCAAAAGTGACAACATGGAGGCTTTTTCTTCCTGCAGAAATCCAACTGGTGGTTGTATGAAGTATTTCTACTAGTCTCTTTTAAATGCACTGTATTGTAAGGATTAATCCTACTTGGCAAGGTTGGATAGGATGACCTACTGTAATAGGTCTTTTCTATCTCTAACTTCTTTGAATTTGTTAGATTACTTACTGTCATTGATGAAGTAAAAGAAGGGGTCAGGGTTAGAGTCGGCACTTCCTCCTTCACTGGTAATTTAGTTGCCACTGATTTTTCATTTTGGATGTAACTCGCTAGGTCTGCTGCCACTGCTGATCCACTTGGAGGTAGATAGGCAAACCTCCATTTTAGTTCAACGTTGATGGTGCCAGAAGAATGTCCTTCAGAATCTGTTAGTTCAAATGTACCTGAAAGGAGAGTGCAAAACACATCTAGCTATATAGCTATCATGCCAAGAGAAATAGCATGTAATGCAAGAATTATAGAGGAACAGCATTCAGTTTCTTGAGCTCCCTTGAGAACCACATCCAAGACAGGCTTTAGAATATTAATTCCAAGCAAAAGGATACCTCCTGTAATTTCAAGTCTCACATGAAGAGTATTTTAAAGCAAAGGATTTTGAGGGAAGGCCATAACTACAAGAGGGAAAAAAGTAGTGCAAAGCAGGCAAAACAGGCAAAGTGTAGTGTAGTGTAGTGTAGGTGCCACTCTTTCCTCATAGGGCAGGGGTTCTCAAACACAATATAGCAATAAGATTTCTTATCCACGTGAGGCTGTTCCTAGTGTTTCCCTCTAGGTCAGGGGTTCTCAAACAGGAGGTCGGGACTCCTCAGGGGAAGTCACTCTGAGACTTCTGCAGCAGGCGGGCAGGGAGAGGGGGGAAATAGCTCAGTGGTTTGAGCATTGGCCTGCTAAACCCAGGGTTGAGTGTTCAATCCTTGAGGGGGCCATTTGGGGAAATGGGCAAAAAAAATCTGTCTGGGGATTGGTCCTGCTTTGAGCAGGGGTTGGACTAGATGACCTCCTGAGGTCCCTTCCAACCCTAATATTCTATAATATTCTATGATGGCCCAAGAGCCACCAAAGCAGCTGGCCTTGGTGCCAGCTGCTCAGGCAGCCCTGGGTACAGCCACACCAGCCACTGCTGGAGCGACTCCACAACCAGCTGCTTGGGTGGCCCTGCAGCCAGCTGCACCAGTGCTGCTGGAACAGCCCAGAGGCCAGGCGCACCAGCCACTACTCAGGCGGCCCCGGGCAACTGGCCTGAGGATATAGTAAGCTGGCCCTGGGGACCGCCCCACCTGGCCCCAGGGACTGCTTGAGCAGCAGTGCTGGGGTTGGCTGGAGCATCCGCTGCTCAGCGGCCGCCAGCAGCTTGGGCTGCTGGCCTCAGTGGCCCCTGGCAACAGTCTTGGGGGCAGCTGGAGCTGGGCAAAAACTTTAAAATAAGATTATGAAGCAGCTCTGAGAGTCCACTGCCAAGCAGACCTGGGAAATGTTTTCCTATTTTAAATACACATTAGAAACATTTTTCCCTAACTGAAACTACCACATATTTTCTCTTCAATACATAATAGAATTACATTTTTAGAGTCTCAGCATGGATCTCTGCAAATGATTTCATTAAGTTATTTTCCAGTGGTGCATTAAGGAGCCATAATTATCTACTGTAAATAAATAAGTTTTCTAAAAATATAAGCTATATGTATAAACAGGCAGCCTAAAGTACATAAACTACAGCACCAATTAAGTGCAGCTAAGTATAAGATTAATAACAGATATGCTAAATGTTTTTCTTTGACAGCATTATTTTAAAAACAAAACAAAAAAGAAAAGTAGCAATACCTTTCACTTAGCTTTCAGTTTACTAGATAATTCAAAACTTCACAAGCAGTATTTTAATATTTCAACATATTCCTGCTATATGCCCCAATCCCGCAGTCAGATATATATGAGGCCTTAGAAGTGACATCTTAATAGATGTGCAAAATATTGCTCTACCTCTATAAAATGAAGCCTCATTATAAATATAAATATCTTGGCTTCCCACCCCCAAGTCAAATTTATATTTGTTTATTTATGTTAGTTTTAGTTTGTGATTTTTTTTCACATTTATTATCTGTCTGCTACACAGCATGGGTTCAAATGACCTTCCTGTTTTCTTTTCTGTATGGCTGAAAGATGACAAAGGGTTTCTCATGTTAATGTCCTGACTGATTTTTAAGTGCACTTCAGTTGAAATGATTACAGGAAAATCCTGAGAAAATGAAGTCAAAGGATGGAAGGTAACCATGGAAGAAATTAGCATGCTGTTACTAGAAAAATGAAGAAATATCACTGGAAAAAGAGAGAAAACAACTACAAAATGCTTTCTAGTATAAGGTTATTACTGTCACTAAGCATTTAAAAAGAATGCCATGAAAGTAGATCTTCAAAATATCCAGAGAACCTTTTTAATCACACAGATGGATTCAGGAGGATTTCCAAGATTTCTCTTAAGAAAACTCATTTAATCTATATTTGTTCTCTATGTACTTTGCAGAGGCCCTGTTACATTTTAATAAAGCAGCAAGGTAGGAAATCTAATGGTTAATTTAGCACTTTCCAAGTGATGTTAACACTAACAATGCTTTATTACCACACTAAATACAAATGCTAATGATGTGGTGTCAGAGAAATACATCAGACTGACAACTCAGCCAATCCGGATAGATTTCTGACAGTCAAATCTATGATCAAAAGATCAAATGCAAGGAAAATATTACTAGAATAAACAAAATATAGATGGTGTCTTTGCAATTAACTCAGTCACTGTTAATGAATCATGATTTATACCAATCAGGCTAAATCATCATATACTATTCATGCCACAGTCGAAATGCCCATTCATGGCAGAAGAACACAGGGTCAAAAGGTAAAAAAATTTTACTTGTCATTATTGTGAGCAGGCTGCATGAGAACTTTGCCACTGAGTTTCTGTTGGTTTGACTTTTTTTTGTTTTTACTCATGGGGAAATTTAAAAAAAATATACAATTGTCCCCATCATTCCAAGAAGACTTGTGCAAAAAGCTGGACCTTGCATTCACCCCTACAGATTGCCAACTTTGACTCATTCTGCTTTTCTGGTGTTAATTAGATGCAAAGCAAAGATCCCCAACATCATTTTATGCTGGTGTAAAACTGGGAAAACACAGTCATGAATTAAAACACATAAACTACATCATGAAGCAGTAGGTGTAAAGTTAGTTAGCTTTGAAAAGGTCAAATTCTTACCTGAGATGTATCTGTCATGTGCTAAAGAGATAAGAGGAACAATGGCTTTCCCTACATAAACACCTTCTTCTTTTTCACCATCATCAAACACATAAAAAGTCAAAGATTCCGATTTTAAATATTGGTCTAAATATGTATTCATTGGCACTGGAAAACACATATGATCGTCAAATTGAGGGCTGTTGCTGCTATGAATAATGGGAGTATCATGGTCTGCAAAATCAAAGAACTTGTAGACAACATAAGGATTTGGCTGAAGGTGGTTTTTTCGGGACTTGAGATTATAACAACATTTTATTGTAATATGAAGCTCATTTAAGTCGCCATCTGCTGAAGTGCTGACTTGGGCAGTTCTGTGTATCGGTTGCTTTAACTGAAAAAAGCACATGTTGATTAAAACCCATTAGAATTCTTATCCTGATGCAGAAGAGCTATATAAAAAGCAAAAACAGCTGCCTGCTTAAATAACAACCAAACTACTGTTTAACTAATTTAGTGTGTCAAAACTTTACTTGAACAATAAATTTCAGTAACTTTGGTTATAAGCACTAGGGAAGAAGAGATTAATCCTTTCATATCTACTACTTATTTGTTTTCTTCTTGTAAAATGTTATGATCCATGTGCCAGAGTGGGGCAAATAGTAGATTTTTCAGTTCGCTGACAATTCCAAAAAATTGAAAAAAGTTTCATTTTGAGTTAAACCAAAACAAATTCTTTTGAAATTTTCACTGAAATGAAAAGTCAGAATAAAATTTTAGTGGGGTTGAATGAAATGTTTTGTTCAACCCAACTGAAATTTTTTTGTTTTGATTTAGGGCATTTTTAAGCAAAAGAAAAAGGGGACTAGATTCACAAGATGGCTAGAGGAGAAAGTGGCAGCAGCATTCTTCTTATGTTGTGGAAGATACAGATTCAGTTCCCCGTCTGCCTGATGTGGAGCAGGGATTTGAACTTAGGTCGTCCACAGTGCTGCAGAGTGCCCTATGAATTAGGGAATCGGGGATTCTAGTACGGATACTTCTCAATCTTGCTGTTGAAGCTCTTCCACTTTTTATAAATAATTAATAGTTATTTTAGCAGGGACTTCAATTAGGTCTCTTACCTCCTAGGAGAGTGCTCAAGTCCTTCTCACTCTCTTTTCTTGGTCCAATGATTATTCATTAATTATTCATAGTGCCAATTCAGAGTCATCCTACCTAAGTGCCCTAATTACTGGGCCAAAAGTTAGAAGGAGGCTGCCTTCTCCTAAAGCTCTCTTGTGACTCCAACCCAAAAAACATTCAGCCAAAACAAAAAACTTCAATTTTGGGGGAAACTGTTCTCCAAACTTTATATAAAATTGGGAATAGTTTAAAAAATTCACAGAGCTCTAACTCAGTCAGTCTAAAAAACTATTGTCGTTGTTCTATAGGTAATCAAATGAACTATAGTATAAAAATATATTAGTATTTTTAACCCTAAAAAGATGAAAAAGTCATGCATCTCATCCTTGACTTATTCCTATCCCTATTCATTGTCCAGATATAATTTCTATAAATATAACCTCATTTGTACATACCTTTTTCAATAATTTAAAATTAATTATCCAAATTAATTGCTATTGTGTCTCTAGAGTTACACCAGGGATTTATTTGTCCCAGTTATTTCCCACTCCATGATCCAAAGCCTTTATTTAAAAAAATCAGCATATAAAGAGCAATAATAAAATGTTCTGAAGTGTAGCAATACCCTACAACTGATATTGGTACAATAGTACTGTAAAGCCAATGGAATTTTCTTAATTTATTACATACAATCTTCAACACCTTGCATATTCTGGGGGGAGGTGGACATAAATTTTGCACAAGACCTATATTCTCCATGGCACCCTTGTACACTAAAAATTCCACAACAGCTTCAATTGTAATTTTAATATTGATATTTTAAAATTAAATATAAAAATGAGTAATCCAATGGAGCTCAATATCTCCCCTCTTATTTATTTTGATATTAATTATTCCATCTCCAATTTTTATTTTTTGATATGCCAGAGATACTTGTATTGCCAGCACATGACTGCATTGCAGAAGTTGTTGGGGGAAGATGGAAATATTGGTTGAGGTGTGGCTTTTGACATCTGGACAATTTGATTTTGTGGGATAAAGCGCATTAGAGTAATCTTTCTCTAAAATGATCAATTAATGTCACTACAGAACACACAGTTTCAGATTTATCAACTGAGAGAATGGGGCAGTTCACACCTCTCAGAGCTATTGTTTCAGGTTACTAGACTCAGGGAGACAATCTGTTTCTAACAGATTGTATTAGGGTCACATTTTCAAGATCACTGTATCTTTGTGACCATAAGGGCTAGGATTTTTTTTTTTTGTTATTTTTAAATAAATGAAAGCTTAGATTCTGAAGCACAATACAGCAACTAGTTGTGAAGGTGAGGAATATACTGGGCCTTTCACATAATATTACCACCTGTGTTCAAATTATAACAAGAAATATTTCTGAAAGCAGCAGAGATTCAGCCAGGTGTGTGTAAGGTTTCTTTCTACCCTATTTCCCCACAAAATACAGATTCTAATGCTTATTTTAACAACTGCCAGCAGCCACCAATTAAATGACCACACCACACCTCTAAGTGTTTGTGTGTGGGGGGGAGGGGAGATTGTTGTCTGAGGTCTACAGGTGGGAGGGAGAGGAGAGAGGTCAGAAGCTGCTGCAAAAGGCGGGAATGGGTCAGCGTGGCAATGCTGACTCATTCCCTGGGAATGGAACGGTAGAAAAGGGACAAGCCCAGGTGGGATAAGCCCCTTTTCCACACAGCAGGTGAGGCAGAAAAACAAAATTTGGTCAGGACCTGCTGTGGGCATTGTGCTAGTCGCCCCTTTTTAGGTGGCTGGGAAGGAATTTTTTCCTCACCACCAGCTTGGCCTAGGTGGAGTGGAGGGGTTTTTTGCCCTCCCCACAGCGCGATCAGGGAGAGCTTTGTTAATATGAAGCGAGTTAAATAATAAGTTGTGATATATAGTCTAAGCATGGGGCAGATGTCCAGTGCAGGTACTCCATAGGTAGGGCCCTACCAATTTCACAGCTGTGCTGCTGGGAACCCCCCCAACTGGGAGGGTCCTAGCTGCAAGTGCTGGCCGGGCTGGGGAGGGACAAGACTTGTCCTTCCTCTGTATGGCTGCTCTCAGGGAAAGTCGGGGAAATCAGACCCATCTTTGAGTGCCTCCCCCTTCTGCAGGAAGCTCTGGGGCTGGGCAACAGCCCTGGAGGTTCCTGCAGCCGGAGGAGGTTTGTAGAAATGAGCCCGACCTCTCCCTGCTGCAGGGAGTGCCCTAGCCTGGGATTCCTAGCTGCAAGTCCCCACTGGGCTGGGGAGGGACTGGACTTGTCCTTCCCCTGCATGGCTGCTTGGGGGTGGGGGAAAAATCAGACCCACCGGATACCTTTTGGGTTGGGACCCTGACAGTTACAACACCGTGTAATTTCAGATGTAAACATCTGAAAAACACGAAATTGACCAATTAAAAAACCCTCTGTTCATGAAAGTGATCAAAATTGACTGTGAATTTGGTAGGGCCCTATCCTTAAGGAAGATATACAATGACTGGATAACTGGCTTAGTAAAAGATTCAAAAAGTAGGTGATGGTTAAAGGAATGGAATAGGGGTGGATTTAGGGCTCCTATGAATGGTCTGGCAGGGAGCCAACCTCCTTTCTTATAGCCCACCTCTACCCTCCTATAAGAGGGGGGTGGATGGTCAGATACAAGCATCCTGGCTGGCTGGTGAGACCTGGACGGAAAAAGACAGGGGGCTGGCAGAAGCCCCCTGAGTAGTTATTGAATGAACATGGGATTACCTGCACTGTACACTTTTATCTGCCGGGTACTCCCAGACACCTAATAATAAAGTTGCGGCCTGATTAAAACCATATCAAGTGTCTCCTGTCCTTCTTTTGGTATAGCTGGACAATGAAAAGACTCTTCAATTCTTGTAAACATGAAGCCAGAGTAAGAAATTGCAATACTGTTGGTATTATCAACTGCTACTTTATTTTTTTAACAACTACAAATTGAAAATGCTTGCACTGATCTAAATTTAAGTTACTGCACCAAATTTCTCATAACTCCATTGAAGCCACTCCAGATTTAGACTAACAAACTGAAAGCAAAACTGACTCACTGTTTCATTTTGTTTAGCTAAAGATTTTTGTTTCCTAAGCTAATGTCAAACATATCTGAACTTCTCCTCTTTTACTCTGACTGTTGCTTACTGTTGTTGTGATGCATAAGTAAAGTAATATGTTAAAGTATGTTAACAGACTTCATTAATAGTCTAGACAAAAAGGAAAAAGTAACAGCTCAGTGTAAAAAATATTAGTTTATTGTAGTATATTTTAAGTAACTTTATTATAAATTTGTGAAACTATCAAAGAAAAGCTATTTGGTAAAATTATGTACTGTACTGTGATAAATTGTTTTTGCAACATGTCTAACTGATATAAGCAAACACGAAATCCTGTATTTCCACTACAGAATTTCAAATTAACTCCTTTAAATCTGGACTTACTGCAGAAGTCTGCAATAGCGCTAATGTATTTTTCATTAACATTTGTAATTTCAAGAGCAAGAAAACAGCCATTTGAGTTTAAAGGATTTGTAAGCATTTTGGAACCAGGCCTTTCTGTATATTCTGTACAACAGTATGCATAACACATAATAAAATAAACAACAATGGGTCCAATCCTGCAAGGTGATAACACACTGATAATCAGCTCTAATTTTTAGTTACTTGGAGTTCATGAGGCTTCTTTAGCAAACTGGAGGAGATGCTAAGCAACTTGTAAGATCTTGGTCAACAGTAGAAATATTGACCTTGCTTTGAAAATTAAAAGCAAGTAATGGAGAATTTCTGTACAGTCATGGTGCAGTTTACACCATTCATTTTTATCCATGGTAGTTTGAGATATGAACCCAAATACTCATCTCTAGCCTCCTAGATAGGCTATGATCCTGTATTGCTGAGAAGTCAAGTTGGCTGAGAAAGTTTGAAATGTTGATAACATTTAAATGTTTATCTTTGATTTAAAAATAATAATCAATTTTTTGGAGAAAAGATGTATTTTGTTTTTTAGATACCTTTCACAGGAAATGGTTTTCTTTTTTTTAAATTAGCTCTTGTTTTAGTTGAGTTTTTGCTCACTCTTGAAACCTTTTTGACAGGCCACTTTTCTCTCTCTCTCTCGCATTTTCTCCTGACTGAGAAATATAAAACACAGTCTCAACCTGATTATCCAAACAACAAAAATCCTAAGATTTCTTCTGCTCAAGCACTTGACATGTACTAGAGGGCTGAGCCACTGGGCCAGCCTAGAATTCATGGATATTGCAGTAGAGCAACATGTTGGAAAAATTTGGCATCTCAGAATCAAAAGAGTTAAACAGAATGGTTTACTCATTATTATTTCACTACTTTCAGGATAAGAAGTTAGCAACAGCTAGTAGTTTTAGCGACAATTAATGACTGATGGTTAAAACCTATTCTTCCTGACACAACCATATATTATATCACACAACTAGTAAAATAAAAAACTTTTCTGTTCAAGATCCCTTAAAAAGCAATGAAAAGAGTTTATATACACAGCAAAAGCTAACAGTGGAAGGAAGCTATTGAACTGAAAGAAAAAAATTTGAACAGCTTACTCTATGTGAATACCAAAAATAAATTAGCTTACCTGTGGGGCTTTTTCATGTTCCTTTAAATTGGATGTTATGTATCCCAGAGCTTTTGACCTCTCTTTGTAGAGTCTGATAGCCTGATCCATAGGAACTCTTAACCTGACCCAGTAATCCACTGTGCCATAGTTTGGGATATGTCCTCCAGTTCCTATAGAATATTTCATTATATATAATATTACATACAAAAAAATTCATTACATAAACATTTCAGTAGCAAATCAAACACTAAAAAGTTAGGAAGTGCCAGAAGTAAGGCCGCCTGTGGAAAATTAATTCTACCCTCTTGTGAATATGCATATGGTCTGACAGCAATGCATCAGTAGTCTATAGCAGAACTAGGAACAGAAGCCAGATCTCTTGCAGCCAACTCCAGTGCCTAAACAAAAGAGAACATCCTTTTTCTTCTTGTCCATCCTCTGCACTGAATGAGGCACAGGTCTTGTAGAACAAACAGGTGATCACGTGCATATGCATATAATAGTTTTAGTTATAAGGTGGGTGCACAACTAGTTGACAAACAGTACTCAAAGAGAAGTTATCGGTGGTTCACTGTTAAACTGGGAGGATGTATAAGAACATAAGAATGGCCGTACTGGGTCAGACCAAAGGTCCATCTAGCCCAGTATCCTGTCTACCAAAAGTGGCCAATGCCAGGTGCCCCAAAGGGAATGAACCCAACAGGCAACGATCAAGTGATCTCTCTCCTGCCATCCATCTCCACCCTCTGACAAACAGAGGCTAGGGACACCCTTCCTTACCCATCCTGGCTAATGTCCATTAAAGGACTTAACCTCCATGAATTTTCCAGTTCTCTTTTAAACGCTGTTATAGTCCTAGCCTTCACAACCTCCTCAGGCAAGGAGTTCCACAAGTTGACTGTGTGCTGTGTGAAGAACTTCCTTCTATCTAGCAGAGTCCTTCAAGGAATGTCAGAGGCTCCCCCTGGCTCCGCCTTCGCCCATCCCCCGGTGCCTCAGCGCGCCGTGTCCAGGAGCGGCCCTGGACAGAGCTAAAGCGGCGTAGCTCCTCCCCACTCAGAGACACATAGTAAGGGGGCGGGGCTGCGAGCGCCAGTCCCGCCGGAGCCAGGCCGCTGTAGTGCTGTCCAGGGCCACTTGTAGGCTCTGGAAGAGGGGGGAGGTGGGGGTAAGCGGCATGCTAAGGGGGCCGGGGTTGGATAAGGGGCAGTCAGGGGACAGGGAGGGGCAGAGGTTGGGGGCAGTCAGGGGATGGGGAACTGGGGTTGGATTGTGGGCGTTCCGGGGGTCTGTCAGGATTTGGCGGGGGCATGGATAGGGGTCAGGGCAGTCAGGGGACAGGGAGCAGGCGGGGTTCGTGGGGGGTGGGGTCCCGAGGTGGTGGTTCAGAGGGTCTTCGGAGGCAGTCAGGGGACAAGGAGCAGGATGGGTCGGGGATTCTCGGGGAGGGCAGTCGGGACAGGAAGTGGTTGGGGGTCAGATAGGGGGCAGGGCCAGGCTGTTTGGGGAGGCACAGCCTTCCCCACCCTAAAGCTCATTCAGCAGTTTGAGGCTTGCAGACAGCTATTTAACACAAAAGAGCCAAGCTGTTATCTGTTCCCTTAGGGCTACCATCCATTTCACTTCTCAAATGCCAAATTATCTCTTGGTAGTCCATCGATCTGATGATGACAAATCTGTGCAGATCATCTATTGTTGGTCTCATGGTGTGCCCTCTGATGACTGTACAAGCCAATTCTAGAGGTGCACATTTTGCTGCAGATGGTGCATGGGAAGTTCGCGGTCAGTGGATTGTGCGCTGCTGATGCTCTGTGACGTTGTTCGTGTGCCTCTTGTAGACGCCGGCAGCGGTCTTCCTCAAAGGCGATGCAGGTATTTCTAACTGTTGCATGCCACTGTGTTCTGTCGCTGGTGGCGTCCTCAAGGTCCCTAGGTTTGATACTGCTGTACTGCAGATTGGCTTTGATAGTGTCCTTGTAACGTTTCCATGGACGACCTATATGCCGGATGCCCTGGGAAAGCTCACCATACAGAAGCTGGCGGGGGATTCTGTTGGCATCCATGCGGCTGACACGACCAGTCCAACGTAGCTGTGACTTCATGATCATCATTTCGATGCTTGTCATCTGGGCTCTCTTGAGGACCTCAAGATTGGGCACTTTGTCTTGCCAGCGGATCTTCATGATGTTGCGGAGGCAGTGCATGTGGAATGCTTCAAGCTGCTTGATGTGACACCTATATAGTGTTCAAGTTTCGCACCCGTACAAAAGAGATGAGAGAACAACAGCTCTGTACACAAGCAGTTTTGTTGACATCCGGATGTTGTGGTGGTTTAAAACTTTGACACGCAGACAGCCAAGTGCCTGGCTTGCTTTGGATATTCGTGCGTTGATCTCATTATCCAGTGATCCATCACTGGATATGACACTACCTGGGTATTTAAAATTCTCCACTACTTTAAGCTGAGTGCCGTCAATGGAGATACTCGGGACAGAAGCATTTGATCCAGGTGCAGGTTGATGAAGACCTTCTGTCTTTCCGAGGCTGATAGTTAGTCCAAAGAGTTGCGAGGCCTCAGCAAACTTGTTGACAATGTGCTGAAGATCATTTTCAGTGTGAGCCATGAGGGCACAGTCGTCGGCAAAAAGTGCCTCAAGAAGAAGTTTCGGCACTCTTAGTCTTTGCATTCAGGCGACGGAGGTCAAAAAGTGAACCATCGTGCCGGTATTTCAAGTATATACCTCGGTCCAGATCTTTCATTGCATAGTTAAGGACGCATGCAAAGAACAGGTTAAATAGGACAGGAGCGAGAACACATCCTTGTTTCACGCCACTGGTGATGTTGAAGGGGGCTGATGTGGCTCCATCAGACAATACTTCGCCTGTCATGAAAAAGGCGTATAATCTGGACACATTTTCTATGAAGACAGCATACAGGTGCATATTCTGTTCAATGCACTTCTCTTGTATTTGTCTAACAGCAAACACCATGTCGACTGTGCTCCGGCCAGGTCGGAAACCACATTGACTTTCAGGTAGATTTGCCTCGGAAATGCTGGCTATTAGGCAGTTCAAGATGATGCGGGCGATGATCTTCCCACTAACGGAGAGGAAGGATATGCCTCTATAGTTTCCACATTCTGCTTTGCTGCCTTTGTTCTTGAAAAGAGAGACAATAGTAGCGTCGCGGAGGTCCTGTGGTATGTTTTCATCCTCCCAGATGCTGATGATCACGCTGTGGAACACTGCTAGTGCTGCTGGACCTGCTGCTTTGTATATCTCTGCTGGTATCTCATCTTTTCCAGGAGCTTTTCCTGAACTCATCTGGCTAACAGCTTTCTTAATCTCATCTATAGTGGGCAGAAAGTCAAGATCTGTCAGAGCAGGTTGTTGTGGAATTTCATTGAGGACATTATTATTCATGGTTGATGGTCTATTGAGAAGGTTGCTAAAGTGTTCTCGACATCTTTCGTTGATGCCGTCTTTATCTTTAATCAGCGTTGTGTTGTCTGATGAGAGCAATGGGGTGGTCCTTGGTTTAGAAGGTCCATAGACAGTCTTAATAGCACTGAAGAACATCTTTGAGTTGTGAGTCTCAGCATAGTGCTCAATTTCTTTGGCTTTGCTCTCCCACCAGTTGTCTTGTATCTGACGGAGGTCTTTCTGTGTTTTGCTCTGAAGGTACTTGAAATGGTCCCGTTTAGAGACTGAGGAGGGGCCATTCTGCCATTTGATAAAGGCTTTTCTCTTTACTTCCAGTGCTGAGCATATTACTTCTTGGTTCTCATCAAACCAATCCTGATGTGTTCTTTTCTTTGGTCCAAGAGATGTTATTGCTGTGTCAGTCACTATCTGCTTGAACTGGTCCCACTTTTCGGTTACAGTACCGATCAATTGTCCGTGGGATGTCAGTTTGTCATCAAGACTCCTCTGGAAATTGTTGAAACACTGAGCATCCTTCAGTTTGGCTATGTTGAAAGCAAGTCGCACATGCTTAGGGCGTTTGTGCCAAGAGGGAGCGATGTGAAGTTAAAGAGACATCCTGACTAATCTGTGATCTGTCCAGCACTCTGCTCCTCACATTACTCTGGTGATCAGTATGTCTCGGATGTCTCGCCTTCTGACAATGGCATAATCTATCAGATGCCACTGTTTGGACCTAGGGTGCATCTACGTCGTTTTGTATTTGTCCGCTTGTCGGAACAGAGTGTTGGTAATGGTCAGGTCATTGTCAATGGTCAGGCCAAATTATAGTCTACATTTAATTTCAGTGCCATAGGGAGATTCATGTCAGAGGAGAGTAGCTTAATTTAAAATTAGCCACTTTAGATTAACAGTGATAAAACCAAGAGAGCCATGGGGGAGGGATCACATGAGAAGAGCAATATCCTACACCACCTACCTCCTTCCCAACCCGACCAAGGGAGGACCCCCCATCCCCTGCATTCCCCAAGGCTCCAGAGGGGTTAATTCAGTGGTTCTCAAACTTTTGTATTGGTGACCCCTTTCACATAGCAAGCCTCTGAGTGTGACCCCCCCTTATACATTAAAAACACCTTTTTTATATATTTAACACTATTATAAATGCTGGAGGCAAAGCAGGGTTTGAGGTGGAGGCTGACAACTCGCAACTCCCAGTAATAACCTCGTGACCCCCTGAGGGGTCCCGACCCCCAGTTTCAGACCCCCTGGGTTAATTTAATTTTAGCACCCTGTATCCATTCACATGCATGTGCATTTTGAGCATTTCAGTTTTCACAACATAGGCTCATCCCAGATTCTGGAACAATCTCAAATGCTCAGTTCGTGCAGTATAAGCTATACTAAAGACAAACCCACAGTAACTGTCTCCAGTTTGTGAGGGACCCCATGGAGCCAGTTTCTAGGAAACAGATAAATTCATGGAGGTTAAGTCCATTAGTGGTATAGGTAAGTATAGGTAAGGAATGGTGTCCCTAGCCTCTGTTTGTCAGAGGGTGTAGATGGATGGCAGGAGAGAGATCTCTTGATCATTACCTGTTAGGTTCACTCCATCTGGGGCACCTGGCATTGGCCACTGTCGGTAGACAGGATACTGGGCTGGATGGACCTTTGGTCTGACCCAGTATATCAGTATTCTTATGTTACGTTCTAACCTAAATGAACCCAAAGTTATGGAGACAGATACGAGTCAAGGAAGCCAGAGTATCAGAAACCTGGAAAAATCTCTGACTGAATGGGCTCAGGTGTTTGGTCACAGCTGAGGTGGTTCAAAATTTTTTTTGGATTTTTTTTAAGCAGAATTTTTTTTATTGTTTCTTTAAACAATCAAACACAGCAAGCAGCAAATATTTGGCCACACACTTCTGAAACCCCAAACCATGTTCAGGTTTTGGCAGACTAATTTCAGCTTTTCAATTAAAAAAAACCACACAACAAATTTTGAAGGGAAGCAGACATTGTCCGTGATTTTTTCTGTTTTTTAAAAACCCCTAGTTTTCGATCCAAAAAAAGTTTTGATGGAAAATATTTGTCCAACGCTTTTTATGAGCTTTAGTGCCTTTTAGCACTAGCTGATGCTGAGAACCAGTGATACCTTGTAAAGGTGACTTGAAAAGAAGTTTTCTTAAAACTGGGTTTGTGCCGAGATGTGGAAGGTTTTTAAATGTTTATTTTTCCCAGGGCTGCTGGGAGGGGGGGGGGAGGGGGGCAATTTGCCCCGGGTCCCGCAGGGGCCCCCATGAGAATATAGTATTCAACTTTTTTTATGGAAGGGGCCCCTGAAATTGCTTTGCCCCAGGCCCCCTGAATCCTCTGGGCGGCCCTGGGAAAAATCAAATGCACAACTACAAAATGGGGGAATAACTGGCTAGATGCTAGTACTGCAAAAAAGGATCTGTGGATCACAAATTGAATATGAGCTAACAGTGTGATGCAGTTGTGAAAACAGGTAATATTCTGGAGTGTATTAAAAGGAATGTTGCATCTAACACAGAAGATAATTGTTCTGCTTTATTCAGCACTGATGAGGCTGGAGAATTGTGTCCAGTTTTCAGTGCCACACTTTAAGAAAGATGTGGACAAGAGAGCAACAAAAATGATAAAATGTTTAGAAAACCTGACCTATCAGAAAAGGTTTGGGCATGTTTAGTCTTGAAAAATGAACACTGAGGAGAGATTTAATAACAGTATTCTAAAATGTTCAGGATGTTTTAAAGAGAATGGTGATCAATTGTTCTCCATGTTTGCCGAAGACAGGACAAATAGTAATCGGCTTAATCTGTAGCAAGGGAAATTTAGGTTAGTTATTAGGAAAGACTTTCTAACTAAAAGAATAGTTATGTGCTGGAAGAAATTACAAATGGAGATTGTGGAATCCCTGTCATTGAAGTTTTTTTAAGACTGGGTTAGACAAACACCTGTCAGGGATGGTCTAGGTATATTTGGTCCTGCCTCAGTGCAGAGAAATGGATTAGATGCCCTCTCAAGGACTCTTCCAGCCCTAAATTTCTATGATTTTATATAATTAAAAACTGTATTAAACAACAGTAAAAAACCCAGGAGCAGAAAACAAGCATGGAACAGTTAAAGTATGGCAAAATTAAAAGCAACTGAAAACACATAATGGAAAGTTAAACCAAACTGCTAGTTTAATTTATCCACATTGTCTCTAATATATGTCATAGACAGACACCACTACATTGTTATCACTGCTATACACATCCTGAATGTTCATTCCATTATGGGCAATTTGTTCCCTTCAGGGCCTGCCCACAACTGCATTCACATCCCACAGCAGAATTTGGCCTTGTATATACAATTTCTTTTTTTTTAAGTTGTAAAACATTAATTCAGTGCTGTACAAATATGTACTGTTATAACTGTCAGTTAAAATATCACACATAATACACTTTGAAATGTTACTTACCAACTAAAATTGCTGTACTATAGATCCTGCCATTATTTTCCAAGATTTCATGGAATCTCAGCTGACATGCTGCAGCTGTTTCATAATCTGTGCCTAAGGCACGATGAACTTCAAGAGTGATAGTGCTTTTCTGTATGTATTGCAAAAAGAAGTCATCAACGCGCACAAGATACTGTGAAGTGAAGTTATAGGATGGATTAAGACCACGAACTACTGGGGTTGTCTGTAGTTCAAAGTCATAGAATGCATAGGTGCAGAAAGTTACAGGTTCCTGGTCACCAAAAGCATGCACAGCTTCTGTAGAAAATATCACTTTGCTGATGTGAATTTCAAACAGGTTTTCTCCTCTTTCTAAGTGGACAGTTTCATCAAATTCATCTACTGGATCCTCTGGCAGGATTTCTGGTCTGAATTTGTACTGTTTGGTACCATAGGCAATATCCTTTAGTTGAGCTACAACAAACAACATGAAATTGAACTAAACATGAAAATCTTTTTCTTGTCATCAACAAATGCTGCAACAGAACTCGATTAAATGACGGAATACAGAGAAAATAAAGGGTAATTCAATAAAGTTAAAAAATGTCATCTTTTTCAAACATTTCAGTGCTCCTAATCTGTATAATTGCTTCTAGGTATCATATGATTCACAAGTTTTATATATGGGGCCTGGTGCTCATATAGGTCACTCTCGTTTAAATCAGGAATAACTCCATTGAAGTCAATGTAGATACACTGGTTTTACACTATAGTTTCAGCGCACTGGAGTTAATAATCGATTGCAAGGCAATTATGAGAAAGAAGCCTTAAAATGAAACTTTTTTTTTTTTTTAAAGGGAGCACTGGATTAAAAAGCATACCAGAGATTTAAGCTACATATTTTTGCAGAGCTGATCGAGGATTAATGACAGAGAGGGTTCCTTATGGAATGCACTGGGTATAAATACCTCCCCCTGATGCATATAGTGGGTCAACTCCTCCACCCTACTGGTCTGCCATCTTCCTGTTCCCACCTTGGCTCTGTTCAGGTAAGCCCATCTCCCTTTCTCCTGCCTTCTAATCAAATACATTTGGGACCTGTAAAAGAGCCCCATTCCCTTTTTCTTACTGACCAAAGACCCACTGCATTCAGGTGTGATAAATTTTTGCAGTTGAAGGCATTTTTGCAGTTGAAGTATACAAATAAGTAAGTATACAAAATAAGATTTATTTTTCGGGGAAAGAAAATAAAACCAGGGCCCAAGCCACCATAATATTCTTCAGTACATAGGATACACTTTTATAGTACATAAAAAGAATTGAGCCATTATTAAAATTCTTATTGCATTAGTCCTTGTTAGTTATTGCGTGTTTATTTTTACATATAAAATCATATTTTAAATGAAAAAGAAAAACAATTCATTCATTCTTCATTCAATTGTGTAATAATTTGCAAATTAATGGAAAAAATAAAATGAGTTTTGAAGAATTAAAAGAAGGTTCAATATTAGGAAATAACAGCCATTTCAAATGTAAACTTGAAAATAGAAAAATGAAAAAACAACTGGGCCTAATTTAATATTTTAACAATAAGATAAAAAAGCTGGAGTATTACTGTTTCTAATGTAAGATAAACCAGAGATGTTAAAAATTATTTATGTACAGTAGAACCTCCAAGTTACAAACACCAGAGTTATGAACTGACCAGTTAACCATACACCTCATTTGAAACTGGAGGTATACAATCATGCAGCAGCAGAGATGAGACTAAAAAAAACAAAAAACAAAAAAAACCCCAAATACAGTAGAGTATTGTGTTAAATGTAAACCACTAAAAAAAAAGGGGGGGGGAAAACAGCAGCATTTTTCTTCTACATAACATAGTAAAATTTCTAAGCTGTATTAAGTTAACGTTCAGTTGTAAACTTTTGAAAATACGGTAATGTTTTGTTAAGAGTTACAAACATTTCAGAATTATGAACAACCTCCATTCCCAAAGTGTTTGTAACTCTGAGGTTCTACTGTACATTTTCTCATACTTGAGACCTCTCTTTTGAGGCAAACATGTGAACTGGTTGCTCTGAAAACCTTTCCAATTTTGCCTTTATGCATAAAGTGACATCAACATTTGCAGTATAACACTATATTTTTTGCGGTGAATACTATAGTTGCAATAAATGTTTAAATCCTAATAATTTTTGGCAGATTAGGTATATCAAATAGGATCAAAAACTGGATTAAAAATTTACCTTCTAATTTTCGGATGCGTGCAGCCCTAATGTCAAGGAGATGGACATACTGTTCAAGTTTTAACTCATAATCTTTCTGTAAACCCTCCATCTTCTGCGTCACTGCTTCAACTTCAGTCTGAAAGAATATTAGTAAAGATAGTATATTCTGATAATTTATCATATGTAGGGAAAAAGGTGCCATTTCCTTTTTTTAGCTGAGTTAAACAATATAATATTATTAACAGAAATATTCTAAATAATGTACAAGGACAGATGTCAACTGCTGAAACTGAAGAATTAATTTTGGGGAAAACTGGACAGCTCAGGGGACTAATAATGGAATATAGATTAGGTGAATTAATATAAAGTAATTTCTTTTAAAAATCAACATTTATTGTTCCAAGTAGCTGCAACAAGAATAGTATCTCCCTATTGTTTAGGAGAGCAGAGATTGTGGTACTGTAGTGACTAAAGACTGGCAAATATTGACTTTTTAAGTGCACTCATTCTTAGGCTTCTATCTCACCTCTAGTCAGCCCAGGGAAGAGCTGTTACCACTTTTGTACACATTATGTCACAGTTTTAGAGTGGTCACCATTTCTTTGGCACACACCATGGAGTTTCAATGACAACTAATAGAAAAAAAATCATTTAAATTCAAGATTGAATCCATATTTTGAGACTATGCAAAAATAGCAACCATTTCCAATTAATTAACACAACGATCTATTCTAATTCCAGTAGAAATAGACTCAGGCCTCGTCTACACCATGGGGTAATGCATCCTATGGGGGTTGATTTCTAAAGCGCAAATATGTTGCGTATTAAATGGTTTGTGTGAACCCTGATGGTGTGCTCTACAGGTTTCCTAACGTGCTTTAACACTGCTCTGTGTAGTCAAGCCTCATTTAACCATAGTGATTAGCTATTGTTTCAGTTCAGTGCTCTAATGTTGTATTTCAAATTTTGATGGGTTCAGAATGACATCCATTATGTGAACAAGGTCTGCAGTTCCAGAAACGAGTTTGTCAGAGGAGGAGTGAACAGAGTAAAACTGGGCCAGAAGCTTTGCTTTGCCTGTACACTTCAAATCAGAACTCACATATGGCTGCAAATAGGCTTGTATTCAAGGAATGAGCTAGCAGAGGAAGCTTACAACCATGTTGATCCTGTGGACTAAACAGAACATTGCAGATGCAAACAGGCTACGCTGTCCCTGGCTATGGAACATGGATTTCATCCACTCCCACCCTTCTGAATTTCACCCTTATAGCCAATATTTATCATAATGGGAAATCTCCCAATGACCTCAAATATATCAATATTTAGTTCTTCATGCTGAAAACTTCCTGAATTCACAAGTCTTAACCATTAATTCAAATTTCTTGATAGTGAAAAAAGTTAAGGTGCTGCTAATATTAGTATTTTGTTACTGGTTATTTTCCACTGTAAACAGTTTAGTACCTGATAATCTTTGTTAATTTTATGCTGCACAATTAACATATTCCGTGTCTTTTCAAGTTCTTGCACTGTTTCTGCATGTGTTGCTTGAAGATCCCGCATGGCGTATTCCATGTCTTTATGGATGTCATCTTCTATTTTCTCTAAAAAGGTAAGGTCCCCATTCTTCTGCTGTTTGCGAACCTACAAGAAAAAGTTTGTTTTATTATTGGAGAACAATTTTGCAGTAAAATTAGGTGCTTGCTTGCATGTTTTAATCTACCATGAACAAGACACTAAAACACAGAAACAGGAGTACTTGTGGCACTTTAGGGACTAACAAATTTATTTGAGCATAAGCTTTCGTGGGCTACAGCCCACTTCATCGGATGCATACAGTGGAAAATACAGTAGAAAGATTATATATATATACACACATACATACATACACACACACACACACACACACACACACACGAAACAATGGGGGTTACCATACACACTCTAACAAGAGTCATCAGTTAAGGTGAGCTATTACCAGCAGGAGAGAAAACAAATTTTTGTAGTGGTAATCAAAACAGTCCATTTGCAGCAGTTGACAAGAAGTTGTGAGGAACAGTCTGTGTGTGTGGGGGGGAGGGGAATAAACATGGGGAAATAGTTTTACTTTGTATAATGACCCATCCACTCCCAGTCTCTCTTTAAGCCTAATTTAATGGTGTCCATTTTGCAAATTAATTCCAATTCAGCAGTCTCTCATTGGAGTCTGTTTTTGAAGTTTTTTTTGTTGTAATATTGTGACATTTAGGTCTGTAATCAAGTGACCAGGGAGATTGAAGTGTTCTCCGACTGGTTTTTGAATGTTATAATTCTTGGTCTGATTTGTGTCCATTTATTCTTTTACGTAGAGACTGTCCGGTTTGGCCAATGTACATGGCAGAGGGTACACGGACCCTGGGCAGCTACATATGACAGTTTCCCTGACCCTGTGCAGCTCTTCCCTCTGTACTGGACATTCAAAGCACCTTAAAGCTCCTGGGTGCTTGGCGCTTTTGAAAATCAAGACAACTTTCATAAGTGCCTAAATTTAGTACTCTTATGTTCAGCATCAATTTTTTAAAATCTTTGTCTAAACCTGCTTCTCCAAAATTGGTTTCTGATTCTGAGAAATCCGATCCATGGATGTCATGATCATATTATGACATAAGTATCATCCATCACAAGAACGTCACTCCCAGCACTGACACTTCCTTCTACTCATAAACCCTAACCAACACAGAAAGTTACTAGAAATCTTTTTAAAACCCATCCAACAAGTGTTTTGGGCCCAAAAAGGAAAAGACGGTTACTCACCGTTGTAACTGTTATTCTTCGAGATGTGTTGCTCCTATCCATTCCAGTTAGGTGTGCGCGCCGTGCGTGCACGGCTCTTCGGAAGATTTTTACCCTAGCAACTCCGGCGGGTCGGCTGGGCGCCCCCTGGAGTGGCGCTGCTATAGCGCTAGATATATACCCCAGCCGACCCGTCCGCTCCTCAGTTCCTTCTTGCCGGCTACTCCGACAGTGGGGAAGGAGGGCGGGTCTGGAATGGATAGGAGCAACACATCTCGAAGAACAACAGTTACAACGGTGAGTAACCGTCTTTTCTTCTTTGAGTGATTGCTCCTATGCATTCCAGTTAGGGGATTCCCAAGCCTTACCTAGGCGATGGGGTCGGAGTGAGACGTGGCAGAGTGTAAAACTGCTGAGCCGAAGGCTGCATCGTCTCGAGATTGTTGTACCAACGCGTAGTGGGAAGCGAAGGTGTGGACAGAAGACCAGGTGGCTGCTCTACATATGTCCTGGATGGGGACATGGGCCAGGAAGGTGGCAGACGAGGCTTGCGCTCTTGTAGAGTGAGCGGTGAGGCGGCTAGCTGGCACACGAGCAAGCTCGTAACATGTCCGGATACAAGATGTTACCCAGGAGGAAATCCTCTGAGAGGAGACCGGCTTGCCTTTCATGCGATCAGCAACCGCTACGAATAGCTGGGGCGAACGCCAGAAGGGCTTCGTCCGCACTATGTAAAATGCGAGGCCCTGCGGACGTCCAGGGTGTGAAGCTGTTGTTCACGACTTGAGGAGTGCGGCTTCGGGAAAAAGACCGGGATGAAAATGTCCTGGTTTAAGTGGAAGGCCGATACCACCTTAGGGAGGAAGGCCGGGTGTGGTCGAAGCTGCACCTTGTCTCCGTGGAAGATGGTATACGGCGGATCAACCGTTAGGGCACGAACCTCGGAAACTTGTCTCGCTGAAGTTATAGCGACGAGGAAAGCCGTCTTCCATGACAGGTAGAGTAGGGAGCACGTGGCCAAGGGCTCGAAGGGGGCTCCCATAAGCTGGGCTAGAACTAGGTTCAAATCCCAGGACGAGGTAGGACGCCGTATCGGCGGGTACAAGTGGTCTAGACCCTTAAGGAAGCGGGAAACCATCTGGTTGGAAAAGATGGACCGTTCTCCTACGGCCGGTCGAAAGGCGGACATGGCGGCCAGGTGTACCTTCAAGGAGGAGACCGTGAGTCCTTGTTCCTTAAGGGACCAGAGGTAGTCCAGGATCGTAGGAATAGGGACCACGAAAGGATTAAGGCCTCTCTGATTGCACCAGAGTGCGAAACGCTTCCATTTCGCGAGGTAGGTTGAGCGAGTGGAGGGCTTCCTGCTTTCCATCAGGACTTGCTGCACCGCCGCCGAAAAGTCACGCTCCGCATGGGTCAACCACGCAGGTACCAAGCTGTAAGATGGAGGGACTGTAGGTCCGGGTGGTGGAGCCTGCCGAAGTCCTGCGTTATCAGGTCCGGCCATAATGGGAGGGGAATGGGATCCCGTACGGAGAGCTCGAGCAGCAGGGTGTACCCAGTGCTGTCTCGGCCAGGCCGGAGCGATGAGTATGAGTCGGGCCCTGTCCCTCCGAAGCTTGAGTAGCACCCGATGTACGAGTGGGAACGGAGGGAAGGCATATAGTAGGTGATCCGTCCAGGAGCAGAGGAATGCGTTCGACAGGGAGCCTCGGGAGCGACCCTGGTAAGAACAGAACGAGTGGCACTTCCTGTTCTCTTTGGAGGCAAACAGGTCTATCTGGGGAAACCCCCACCTTCGGAAAATTGTGTGCACCACATCTGGACGAAGGGACCACTCGTGGGAGAGGAACGACCTGCTGAGATGGTCGGCCAGCGTGTTCTGCACTCCTGGAAGAAAGGACGCTACCAGGTGAATCAAGTGGATTATGCAGAAGTCCCATAGGAGCATCGCTTCTGTGCAAAGCAGGGAGGAGCGAGCCCCGCCCTGTCTGTTGACGTAAAACATCGCCGTTGTGTTGTCCGTGAAAAAAGCTACACAGTGCCCTGGAGATGGGCGTGGAAGGTCTGACACGCCAAGCGGATCGCCCGCAGTTCCCTGACATTGATGTGGAGGGAAAGCTCTTGGGGCGACCAGAGACCTTGGGTGTGAAGGTCACTGAGGTGTGCCCCCCACCCCAATGCCAAGGCATCCGTGGTCAGGGTGATCGACGGGGGAGGAGGGTGGAATGGGACTCCGGCACAGACGACCTCTGGGTCCAGCCACCAGTTGAGCGAATCGAGGGTCGGTTTCATGACTGTGACTACCATGTGTATGGGGTCGCAGTGCGGACGGTACCGCGATGCAAGCCAAGTTTGAAACGTGCGAAGACGCAGCCTCGCGTACATTGTCACGAACGTGCATGACGCCATGTGGCCCAGGAGTCGGAGGCAGGACCACTCCTGTTGTTGTGGGGAAGGATTGTAGGTCCTGGACGAGGGAAACCATAGTCTGGTGCCAAGGTCGAGGGAGGCAGACCCTGGCCAATTTGGAGTCCAGGACCGCTCCAATGCTCTCCACCCTCTGTGATGGAGCTAAAGTGGACTTCTCGGCGTTTATCATGAGTCCGAGGCGCTGAAACAGGGCTAGCATCTCGGCCAGTTGACATGCTACCAGATGGCGGGATGGTCCGCGGACCAGCCAGTCGTCGAGATACGGGTACACATGTATGCGACGACAGCGGAGAGCTGCGGCAACCACTGCCATGCACTTTGTGAAAACCCTCGGCGCGGTGGAGAGGCCGAAGGGTAGCACCGTAAACTGGTAGTGCAGGCTGTTGACGACGAAACGCAGGTAGCGTCGATGGGGCGGGTAAATCGCGATATGGAAATACGCGTCCTTCATGTCGAGGGCGGCAAACCAGTCTCCCGGATCCAGGGAAGGAATAATGGTCCCCAGGGTTACCATGCGAAACTTGAGCTTGAGTAGGTATCTGTTGAGCTCTCGGAGGTCTAGTATAGGACGTAAACCTCCCTTCGCCTTGGGGATTAGGAAATATCGGGAATAAAATCTCCGGCCTCGCATGTCGCTCGGCACCGCCTCTATAGCACCCAAACTCAACAGAGTCTTGACCTCTTGCAAGAGGAATTGCTCGTGAGAGGGGTCCCTGAAGAGGGACGGAGAGGGTGGGTAGGAGGGAGGGGGCGAAACAAACTGAAGGCGGTAACCATACTCGACCGTACGAAGTACCCAGTTGTCCGTTGTTATCTGGGACCATGCCGGGAGGAAGTGGGAAAGACGGTTGTAAAATAACGGTGAAGGATCCGGTGCATAGCCTGATGGGCCGTCCTCGGGCGTCCCATCAAAACGCCTGCTTAGGCCCTTGAGGGGCTTTGGAGGGCGCCTGGGACTGGTTACGCCGGTTGACCGATGGTCTACGGCGGTTCAGCCTGCCTCTGCGCCCATTATCAGGCCGTGACCTGGCCTGATTAAATGGCCAGTACGGCTGCTTCCGGAAAGACCTCCGCTGGGTAGCCGGTGTGTGCCTACCCAGGGTGCGGATGGCGATTTGACCGTCTTTGAGGGTCTGAATCCTCGAGTCCGTTTTCTCGGAGAAGAGGCCCTTAGTGTCGAAAGGGAGGTCTTGCAGAGTATACTGGACCTCAGACGGCAAGGTGGAGGCCTGCAGCCAGGAAATTCTCCGCATGGTCACTCCCGAGGCCAGGGTTCTGGCTCCTGAGTCTGATGAGTCCAGAGAGGCCTGGATGGAGGACCGGGAGGCTTTCTTGCCCTCCTCAATAAGGGCTGAGAATTCCGGTCGGGAGGCCGTTGGTACCAGCTCCGTAAACTTGGAGAGTGAGACCAAGGCGTCATAAGTATAATGACTGAGGAGAGCCAGTTGATTGGCAATCCGTAGCTGGAGGCCACCGGCCGAATAGACCTTCCGGCCCAACAGATCCATCCTCCGGGCCTCCTTCGATTTTGGCGCTGGAGCAGGTTGCCCATGGCGCTCCCGGTCATTCACGGACTGTACAACTAAGGAGTCCGGAGCTGGGTGCGTGTACGGATACTCGTACCCGCTGGGGGGAACCGAGTATTTCCGTTCCACCCCTCGAGCGGTGGGCGGGATGGAAGCCGGCGACTGCCAGATCGTATTGGCATTCCGCTGTACGGTCCTAATGAAGGGCAAGGCCACCCGCAGCGGGGCTTCAGCTCCAATAATGCTGGTGACCGGGTCATCGTCCTCCGCGACCTCCTCGACCGGGAGGTTAATAGCCTGCGCCACCCGTTGAAGCAGGTCCTGGTGGGCCCGCAGGTCAATTGGTGGAGGGCCTGATGTCGATGCCCCCGCCACCGCCTCATCCGGTGATGAAGACGAGGATAGGCCCTGGACCATGGCTTCCGGAGGTGGTTCGTCCACACATTGCGAAGCCTCCGCGTGCGTGGGATGATCTCCTGCTACCGGTGGCGGCGGTTCCTCTCCCAAAGGTGATGGAGGAGGTCTGCTGACCGTGGCTTCCGGCACCCTGTGGATGGAAGCTCTGGGCTGCTGAGTGACGGGGACCCCTTGAGCCTCGTGATAGGCCCAGGGTGTCCAGAAGCCCCATTGTTGAGGTCCGTGGTCCTGGCCTTGGGGATCAGCGCGGAGATCACCACCGCTGCCTGTCTGGGAGGCGACTGAAGGTTGGTGGGAAGGCCATGGGGGGGCAGAGGCACTGAGAGACTGCGCCTCGGATGCTGCCGTTCTGTCCCTGGACAGTGCCGGGGAATGGTGCCGGTCATCGCGGTGCCGGGAGCGAGAACAGGACCATCGACCGTGCCGGTGCCGGGAGGTCGACCACGATCTTGAGTGGCATCATCGGGAGCGGCTGCGTGAAGACCGGTACCGCAAACAGTACCGGGACCCGGACCTCCTACGGTACCGACGGTCGGGCGATCTGGACCGGGATCGTCTCCGGGAGTGCGACCGGTACCGCGATGTGGAGCGGTACCGGGACTGCAACCGGCGCCGAGACGGCGACCATCTCAGGGATCGGGACCTGGAACGCCTTCTATCCCGTCTGTCAGGGGAAGGCGGCCTCATGATGGCCGGTTTGCCCACTGACTGCACAGCCTGCACCGGCAGTGCCGGGGGCCGGAGGCACGGTGCCTCTGTAAGCTCTATGAGCTCTCTCGCCGTCGAGAAAGTCTCGGGCGTCGACGGGAGAGGCAGCTCGACCACGGTTTGCACCGGGGAGCACGGAGGTACCGGACTCAACGGCCCTGTCGGTGCCGGAGTCAATGGTACCGCGCATGGCCTATGCGCTGTCTTAGCCGGTGCCGAGGGAGCTGGCGCTGGCGGCTGGACAAGCGGTCCCTTGACAGACTTCTGCTGTGGCTTGCGTTTCCCCGATGGCGAGAGGGAACGGTGCCGAGGCTTCGGTGCCAGCTGCTGCTTTTTGAGAGTCTCGGTACCGGACCGGTCGGGAACCGCTGGGGCGCTCCGTGCCGAAGACGACTGCGGAGCTGTTGGTGTCGGCACCGCAGGGCTAAGTGCCGACTCCATTAAGAGCTGCTTTAATCTAATGTCCCGCTCTTTCTTTGTTCGCGGCTTGAATGATTTACAAATAGGGCACTTATCTGCACGATGGGCCTCTCCTAAGCAGCGCAGGCAGGAGTCGTGAGGGTCCCCAATCGGCATGGGCCGCTGGCAAGCCGAACAGGGCTTAAACCCCGGTGCCTTGGGCATGAGCCCGCACCGGTTCGGGAAAAGAGGGGTTCAGCCCCCCTAATTCCCCTTAATCTACTTAACAAACTAACTAAACTAACTATTTTAACTAACTATATACACTAAATACAATAAGAACCAGAGATAAGCTAGGGATGTGGAGGTCAAAGGAGCACTCCACTGTTCCAACGGCCGTCACGGGCGGTAAGAAGGAACTGAGGAGCGGACGGGTCGGGTGGGGTATATATCTAGCGCTATAGCGGCGCCACTCCAGGGGGCGCCCAGCCGAAGTTGCTAGGGTAAAAATCTTCCGAAGAGCCGTGCACGTGTGGTGCGCACACCTAACTGGAATGCATAGGAGCAATCACTCGAAGAAGAACAGGTGTTAGAGATTCTTTAAAGCAGATTAGGGACTTGGCCAGTGTTACTGATTTTACATGGAAGGTGCTTATATACTACTGTTATGGGGCCCAGTATAAAACCTCAAAATTCAATCAATCAATCAGCTAATCCCAATGTAATTTGTGACTTTGATCTTATAGCATTTGGATGATTACAGTTCTGAAGATGATGTCATCAGTGTAAATTTAATCAGATGAAGTGCTGTTTGTCAATTCTGCATTATTACAGGCTCATCCAAAATATTCAGACTAATGAAAATACAGAGTCCTCTCAAGTTCAGCAAAAAGGATCGCATGGGTGTCTCATGGAAAACTTAAAAAAATATTCGATATTAGATACAATTCTAATTATGTTGTTAATTACTTTGTTTAGCTTTCTTTTTAATATTGTTTTATTATTTAGAATTAAGGACATCTGAGAGGATTGCTTTTCTACTGTGAGGGCATGCTCATGCAGAGGTATATTTATCACCTGCTTTAGTCAACACATATATATGGGCCATTAGACAGGTTGGTGAGGAGACATGAGTTGGAATATATTCTCGAATATGGCTTATCTGAGGAGGTCTTTATTATGGGGGCTGAATCACATATTAGTTAAGACAGAGTTATTATTCTTGTGGTTCTTTCTATGCTTTAAAAAAACTGGTATGACACCTAAAGTCCAGGTCAAGTGATTCTTCCCCTCCACTTTTTTTATTTTAAATAATGGAAATCTATATCCATAGAGTTTTAGTTGGAAGAATTTATTGGCTTTTCACCCAAGATCATAATCCTTTACATTGCCTCAGCCAGACACTAGGGTTTTCAGTACTAGTGGGATATTAATACTTTTTCTATTCCAGTCTTCTAAAAGAAAGTTTAAAATAGTGATTTTTTTTTGTTGGGGGATCTTTTGATTTTAGAAAGGATATTTATCTTTAAGAGTCCAAGATGGATCATATATAATGTAACAAATGTGAATCTTTTAAAAGAAAAAAAAACAATAAAAAGGATTCGCCTGAACACAGGAAACACACTTTCACTTCATTGCAGTCTTGTTGTAAACGACAGAATTACAAACTATGTGCAAGAGAAAAAATTGTATCTTTCTGGTTCTTTTATAAATAAGCAGGAACAGGTGTTCAGGCACCAGAGAGCATCTTTTTATCATGCTTTCAGAGCTTAACATTTTAGTTTGGAGTATACTTCCATTACCTTCAAAATTAGTGAGCAAAAAGTTGTTTTTGATCAGCACTATAATAGGGTAAAGTGATAAATAAACAAACAGCAACTCTTTTCACTGAAATTAAAAAAAAAGGTAAAGTTTTAAAAGCAAGTGTCTGCCGATCTGGCCTAATTCACTTTTGATGTTATTATGAAATATGTACATAACCTAAATAAATTTCATCCTGCCATCTTTTCCTCTCTCCCGTCTGCTTTTCTGTAACTGGAAAGTGACATGTGCACATGTACGAACAAGCAGCATTAGCTACTAAAAGATGCACAAATGATTCACCTCTTGAAGACTGAGGCATTGTGTAGAGAACATGCAAAAGTCATCAGAGTTAAAAAGTAGAGTGGGACAGATCAAAATGTGGTCAATTTCTGTATAAGTTACCTTTATAAGCATGAGGGCTTCACTGAGTTCTGCCATTTCAGTATCACTCTCCTGAAACAGAAATAGTCAATAAAAGGTGTTATGAATGTGCGAATGAATAATGGAGAGATACATTCAGAATAACATGGTGCATTCTCACTAAACATGACACTTTGCCTGATATCATGAATAAATAAACTCCATCATACTTCTGCATTCTTTTGGTTTTGCTTTTAAGAGTACTTGCACTATGCATAAAACATAGAAAGCTTTTTTTGGTCATTTTCTAAACAGAAAAAAAGTTTACCTTGGTGAAAAACTTCATGCGATTTTTCAGTTCATCTAGCTGTTGCTTGTGTTCCAGATAATGCAATTGCAGTTCTTTGTTCTCTTGGGTCAGCTTCTCATTTTGGTCTTATTAAACAAAAAAACAAACACCATACTCCATTTAATCCAATAGAACTCAAAAAGTTGTGATACTGATTTTCAAATCTACTTCTATATAATAAATGCATTTTTAAATATTTGTCCCCTATTCCTTATATGTAGCAAGTCATATTGTCTTAGCTAGTTGCAAGATAAGATTGAACATTGGTTTTCTTCACCTGATAGTTGGAATTAATATAGGGAGGGTTGTTCTTACTGACATTAAAGCTCAACTCAATGCATTAAAAAAATCTACATTTAAAAAGAAGCATATTGAAATACAGAGAAACCTTGAACATCATCACACTAAGTATTTTCAACCATTTTTGTGTAATATCCTTAGTCAACCATTAACTCATCTGGCATGGGGTGTAGAGATTTCCCAAAATTACCCATTAACAAGCAATTAAAGCCATATCATTAGCTAGCAAGCTTTAATAGGAATTTTGCATCAGTAAGGATGAAGTAAAGAAACTTCAGGATTAGGCCAAATGATTTTAATTCAATTTAGTTCCACCAGTGCAACTTCTCTAATATAGACCAGTCCTAAATTTAAACCTTTTCCAAATTACTGAGGTTCCTGAGACACAGATGTAGAAAATGTCTACCACTCTCTTTGGTTTATTGCAATGTTTTCTATAATGTGTATTCCTCCTCCCTTGACTATTGAGGATCCCAAAATTATATTCCCTCATCCTTTGCTGTAATATTATAAATTCATTTTACTGGTTAGAGATACACAGTCAACTTGATGTGCAAGCATTAGCTTTTGCAATTCCCATTTGTACAAATAGGAGTTGATTGGATAAAACTCTACACATTTAATTGACAGTATATCCTTCTCCTTTCAAGAAAATAGTCTGACACCTTCTTAATGCTAAGACTTTTTCTGTTAACCTCAAGACACGCTCCATAGCTTATCTATATTTACAGAGTTGCTTTTTAGTTCTGAGGACTAAACTCAGCAGATACCAGAGTTTCTAGTTCTGAAGGTTTCAAATACTGGCATTAAACTACTTTTTATTCTGTATTTATATGACACAATCACTAAAATTAAGAGAACTCATCAGCTAAATCAACTTTCCTATACACTGCCATCTCAACTGATATGCCTTTCAACCTAAAAATCATAATGGCCAAACATACTCCCTCCCGCTACAAAACACTCACTTTCAATTGTAATACAGAACCACTAACAATGGTTTAATTCTCTACCACTATGTAGAAAACATGGTGTATGGAGGGGGAGGAGGGAGTCAGCATAGACTCCTCCCCAGGCTCACAAATCCTGTGGTGGTGGCTGCACTAACAGCAACAGCAGCAGCACATAGGCCTCCTTCCCCCTAACACAAGCTGTGACATGAGCTGTCTCCGTAGACTTTAGATGACATCATTGCATCACTTTACATTTGGATTACTGCTTAGACGGTTATCTTCACAACTCTAAGTGTTACGGAAACATTATCTTTCTTAATCAAAAGCTTAAACTTGCAGGTAACACGTGGTCAGGAAAGATCCACCTCATGAAAGTGGGTGAGAGGACTTTTCAAGCCCTTATATACTAATTACATGCAAACAAATGAAGTTAAATCAATATCATTTAGGTTGCAAAGTCAAGCACTTGAGTTAAGAAATATGCCATATGGCGCTCCCAAAGGACGGGTTTGGGCCACTGAGACTGTTCTGGGGGTGAAGGGAGGGTTGTTGGGAGAGTGCCCAGACCAGGTCTCTCCCACCCTCCTGGAGAGACTGTCTACTCCATGGATTCCTTGTGCAATGTGTGCACTATTATTACTTCAGTACCAGTAAGAGCCCACCCTTACATTAGAATGTTAATGTTCCATTCTCTTATTACTTTGTCAGGCTGCCAAAATTTTCCTGAACAATGCAAGTAACAGAAAGGAAGAGGTAATTTGCAAAAGATATGCTCTCAGAATAATTCTATGCGTTATACAGGAGGTCAGTCTAGATGATCAGAATGGTCCATTCTGGTCTTGGAATCTATGAATTTATGAAAAAAGTTTCTCTCACCCAAATCTGAACAGAATCTTATGGAACAAACCTAAGTCATTTCTCAGACCCACTCCTTACTTCTGAATTAGCAATAATCAGCAGCTTCTGCCAATCGCAACAGTCTTGTATTCAATATTTTACTTTTTCAAAATTATGTCCTTCTGACACAGAATTATTTAACAGCTTGTAGGAGAATGTTTTGGCAAAATAAACAATTTTCAAAGTCCTTTTGTTCTAATATCCTCAGCTGTAATCAATATACACATTGTGCTGATCCAGGGGTCGGCAACCTTCTTTATTTTATATATATTTTATAATAGTAGATATACCAATCTCCTAGAACTGGAAGGGATCTTGAAAGGTCATCAAGTCCAGCCCCCTGCCTTCACTAGCAGGACCAATTTTTGCCCCAGATCCCTAAGTGGCTCCCTCAAGGATTGAACTCACAACCCTGGGTTTAGCAGGCCAATGCTCAAACCACTGAGCTATCCCTCCCCCAAATTAGAATCAAGCCAATTAACTTAGAATCATAGAATATCAGAGTAGGAAGGGACCTCAGGAGATCATCTAATCCAACCCCCTGCTCAAAACAGGACCAATCCCCAGACAGCTTTTTGCCCCAATCCCTAAATGGCCCCCTCAAGGATTGAACTCACAACCCTGGGTTTAGCAGGCCAATGCTCAAACCACTGAGCTATCCTTCCTTCGTCACACGGCCCATCAGGGTAATCTGCTGGCGGGCTGTGAGACATTTTATTTACGTTGACCGTCCACAGACATGGCCCCCCGCAACTCCCAGTGGCTGCGGTTTGCCGTTCCCGGCCAATGGATCTCTGAGACGAGACTGGAAGACCCTTCATCCTGTCCACAAGTGCCACAAATAGTGTGAGGACAATCTAAGCAATGTAGTCCTGTCCAAGTAGAATCCTAACACTTTTCCAGCATCCAGTGTGTGGAGTGTCTCCTCTCCTTTTTGAGCATGAAGCTTAGGGAAGAAAGTAGGTAAATATATTGCCTGATTGATGTGAAGTGAGAAACCACTTTAGCAAGAAACTGGATGAAGGCAGAAGTACACCTTGTCATTACAGAAGATTGTATACGGTGGGACAGATACCATAGCTCTCAATTCTCCTACTCTCTTAGCCAAGGTAATTGCCATCAAAAAGGCTACCTTCATTGAGAATGGGGCAATGAACAGTTGGCCAGCAGTTCAAAGGGAGAACTCATTAATTTTGCTAACACTAGTTTTAAGTACCAAAGGGTAACACTAGTTTTAAGTATCCCCAGGTAGAGGATCCTAACTGGTCCAGACCCTTCAAAAACTCAATTGACATGGGATTATAGAAAAGAGAGCAATCATCACTTGGAGGGTGAAAACCTGAGATTGCTGCTAGGTGAACACCGATGGAACTAATGGCTAGAGCTTGTTGTTTCAGGTATAACAAAAACTTCAGCTCATATTGTATTGAAGCCTGGACCGGGGAAACCCCTTTTTTGCTGAGACCAGATGGAGGCTTCCTATTATTCAAAGGATGTTTTGAACAGATCTCCTCCTGAGCTGTTAACCATGGAGCATCCAGGCTGTAAGGTGAAGGGCCTCTAGACTGCTATGGAGAAGGCAACTATAGTCATGTGAGGTCAGGTCTGGGTCTAGTAGTAGTGTCAATAGAGCCCTGGCTGAGAGGCTCAGCAGAGTACAAAACCAATGCTGGTGAGGCCATGTCAATGCTATAAGCATCACTCAAGCATAGTCCTGCTTGATTTTTAACATTCTGAGTAGGAGAGGAATTGAAGGATATGCATTCATGAGATTATCTTTCCAGAGCAACAGGAAAGTGTCCGTCAGAGACCCTGGATTATGAGCAGATGAATTCTCTGTAATTTGAAGTCTTTAAATCATGATTTGAGGAGTTCAGTAACTCAGCCAGAGATTAGGGGTGCATTACAGGACTGGGTAGGTGAGGTTCTGTGGCCTGCAATGGGCAGGTGGTCAGATTAGAGAAGATGTGGGCAAACTACGGCCTGCGGGCCGGCGCAGCCCCGAGCTCCCAGCCGGGGAGGCTAGTCCCCGGCCCCTCCCACATTTAACCCCCTCCTCCGCAGCCATGCCACTGCGTGGGCTGCACTCTGGCCCGCCGCTCCCACTTAGCAGCGTGGGGAGCGCAGCTGGCTCTGGCTGGGTGTTGCGGCTTTGAGCTCCTGCTGCTGGTAAGGGGGCGGAGAGTGGGGAGGTTGGGTAAGGGAGGGGCCGGGGACTAGCCTCCCCGGCTGGGAGCTCAAAGCTCCACACCTTCCAGCTGTCCAGAACAGTCTAGCAGATCCAACTGAGTAGGTCTTTCAAAAATCACCACAAGTGGTTTCTGCCCAGATACAGTCAGTTCATTTTCTAACTGTGGGGAATTCCCCATGTTGACCTGTATGCAGTCTGCATCAACAGGAAGGGCAGTCAGGAAGGAGGGTTGGATGGGGCGGAGGTTCTGTGGGAGCGGTCAGGGGATGGGAAACAGGGAGGGTTGGGAGTGGGAGTCCTGGAGAGCCTGTCAGGGGGTGGGGATATGGATAGGGGTCAGGAGGGCAGTCAGGGGACAGGGAACACGGGGGGTTGGATAAGGGGGGTGAGAGTCCGGGGAGGGGGCGGTCAAGGGACAAGGAGCAGGGGAGGTTGGATGGGCTGGAGGTTCTGAGGGGGGCAGTGAGGGGCAGGAAGTGGGAGGGGGCAGGTAGGGGGTGGGGGCCAGGCTGTTTGGGGAGGTACAGCCTTCCCTACCCGGCCCTCCATACAGTTGTGCAACCCCAATGTGGCCCTCGGGCCAAAAAGTTTGCCCACTCCTGGATTAGATGATCACAATGGTTCCTTCTGACCTTAAAGTATGTGAGTCTCTGAGAAACCTGCTCGTGAATACAATTGATGAAACTTCCTGTTGATGCAGACTGCATACAGGTCAACATGGGGAATTCCCCACAGTTAGAAAATGAACTGACTGTATCTGGGCAGAAACCACTTGTGGTGATTTTTGAAAGACCTACTCAGTTGGATCTGCTAGACTGTTCTGGACAGCTGGAAGGTGTGAAGCTTTGAGATGGACTGAGTGGATACAAAAGTTCCAGAGCAGCATTGCCTCTTGGCAAAGAAGGGTCCATCTGACCCCTTTCTGTTTGTTCACACAGAACATGGCTGCTGTATTGTCCATAAATACTAGTAAATCCCTTTCCTTGATATGGGGAAAGAAGGTGTGACAAGCTACACGAATGGCTCTCAGCTATCTTATATTTGTATGGAGAACTACATCTTCCACCTGATCATAGCCCTTGAGTCTACAGAGATTCCAAGTGGGCCCCCCAATCTAAGAGCAGAACAGTCTATAAATAAAGTCAAAGTCTGTTAGGTGGAAGCAAATGGAATGCCTACACATACATTGAAAAGGTCTATCCACCAGTGAAAAGAGGCTAAGACACCAAGTATATGGGCACTCAAACCACCATATGCAGTGAACGATAATTTGGGGAGTACACAGAACTCAGCCAGCCCTGCAGCTTCCTAAGACGAAGCCTGGCATGTCAAACCACATAAGTATACGTGTCCATATGCATCAGAAGGAGGCCACTCCGCCTCACTACACTACTTAACAGCTGAGGGCCGATCAGCAGAGGATTAGCAATGTAAGTAAGTCAGTAAGGAGTCTATAGCCTGCCCTCTGGCTGGGGCAGGCAGCAAACAGTGCCAAGCTCAGTTCTCTGGCTGGGGCAGAGCAAAAGCAGTCTATGGTCCAGCTCCCTGGCTGGGGCAGACAGCAAATGAATGCAGGCCATCTGGCCTAAGTTGGTGGGGTTGGCAGCAGCGGGTATGGGGACCTGGGTCCACCCTACTCCACCGGGTCTGAGCCCAGGACCTTAACAGTGGCGGGGAATACCGCCACTGGATCAGTGGGGATCCTGCCAAAACATGCTGACCATGGCTTCAGCAAACACAACTGGACTAATGTCTGGTTTCCCTGGGCTACTTTCTACCCCTACCTGGTTGTAGGGATTCATTGCTCATGTCCCTTGGACTCCAGCAGCTCCCTGGATTACTTGCTGAGCAGCAGCTCCTCTGGGTGTTACTCCAGAGATGGGGTTGACACAGCTCAGTCCCTAGCTCAGGGAAAGCAGCAAGGCAGCAGCGGTGTCTGACTCCTTCGCTGGCTTGCCCTCAACTAAGATGGAGGCCCCGCCTTTTATATTTCCTGTTCCGCCCCTCTGCTTCCGGTACAAGGGGCAGACCTGGCCTGGCTTTGCCCACCAGGAGGTGGGGAGTGATTCCTCCCCGTCTGTGTCAGAGGGAGGCCACGCTGCTTCACTGCAGATAGGCCTTCAGGTCTAACAAATGGCCAGCATCGTTTAGAATCCAGTTTGTGGGAGGAACGCCCTGGCTTCCACAGAATCAAAAACGGATCTTATAAACTCTTATCTGAACACGAGAGGATTGACTTTTCTTCATTGATCAGCAATCCTAGCACGCCAAAGGTAGCTTGGATCATGGCCATGCTGGACAGTACCTCGCTCTTGAATCAGCCTCTCATCAGCCAGTCACCCAGGTACAGAACACTAGAGCTCCTAATTTCCTCAGGAACAAATCCACATGCTGTGTAAAAACACACTGAGCTGCAGAGAGGCCAAATGGCAGGACTGCAAACTGGTAGTGGGATCAGTTAACCATAAAACTGATGTATTTCCCGAGGCTTTGATGTATTGCTACATGGAAATGTCTCTCCTTTAAGTTGATGGCAAGATACCAGTTGCCAGGACCCAGGGAGGGGATCATGGAAGCCAGAGTGACCAAGAAAAACTTTTATTTTCTTTAGATATCTGTTGAGCTCCTTCAGGTTTAGTATTGATCTGAAATCTCCTTTACTTTTTAGATTAGGAAGTAGTAAGAATAAAACCCCTTTCCTCTGTGAAAAGGCGAAACTTCTTCTATGACTCCCAACAGAAGGGGAAATTGTACCTCCTGAAGCAGAACTCCTTCATGAGAGTGGTCCCTGAAAAGGGACAGAGAAGAGGGGCAGAAATAAACTGAAACGTGTATCTCAATTCCACTATAATTAAAAGGCTAAGAAGCCTGTCATCAATCTGCTGTGAAAAAGCATTGGTCCCTCAAAAGGGAGATGCTGAATGGTTCATTGGACCTCCTGAAGATGATCGATAGCCATGAATATATATGCATTGTAATGGCTGATGCCATGGCTTAAGCAGTAGAATCCCTCATCCACCACAGCTAGCAACTGTTGCCTCGCCTTCTCTGGCAACTTGTCCATACATTTTAAAACATTGTCCCAGAGGGAGAAATAACCCTCCAGTAATTCTTTGGGATTAGCAACACAGAGTTGTAGTCCCACTGTTAAATAAACTTTCCTCCCCAAAAGATCAAGCTTCTTTGCATCTTTGGATTTTGCAATAGATTGCAGCAGATTGTTCACGTTCAGTACTGAGCCTGGTATCAGGAGTGGCTTCTTGTGGCTCTCGACAGGAAGGATTGTGACACCTACTGGAAGATGTAGAGCAGGGAGGGTGCAAAGATGATCAGGAGGCAGGTGGAAAACCCCCAGGGTTCCAATATGGCCAGTAGTATTGTCCCAGAACCCAATTTCTTACAGCCTAAAGGTCTCTAGTGGCAGGCCAATGCAGAGCTTCCACTTGATACCAGGGGTGAAAACCCCTCAGAGAGGAGTGATGGCTAACGTGATGTGGCTGACACATATACAAGCCAACTTCTGACTCTGAACCAGATTCATCTAACCAATGAGGTGCAGCACCTTTTGGTGCCAGAGATTAGTGTCAGGATTTTGCCACAGAGATTTTATGGGATTTATAATAGCCTCATGGAGGGGAAGGGCTATCCTTGAGGGACCACCTGTCACTAGGATGTCCAGGAGCCCCTCACAAGACTCCCTCACCTCCTCTGCTTAAATGCCTAAGTTAGATGCCACCCACTTTAGTAACTCCTGGTGGGCCATGAAGATCGGAGACACCTCCTTCACCAACAATGCCTTATCAGGTGAGGAGGCGGCAGTGGCGTGAGCAGTACCAGAACAGTCTCTGCCCCGCCCGCTGCAGGTGGGGCCAGCTTCTGCTGCTCCGTGTCGGGTTTTGCAGTTCCCCGTGGTTGGTACCGGAGGTGGGTTCTGGGGTTTCATGGTGCGGTACCAGAAGGACTAGGCTCTCAGAGGCTAAAGAACACAAATATCTTAAACTGGAGCCTTGGTCCAGTGGAAACCCCCACAGGCTCCAGAACCGTCACTGAAACAATGCCAGTCCCCATGGTTCCATCAGCCAAGTGTTCTGGTGTGCCATGGCAGGTAGCCGTTACAGCCGCAAAAGACTGACGTGTGGAACAGTGCCGATGATCCCAAAGGCCTCGATGGTGTGAATAGACAGACTCTGCCTCTGACTCCGAAGAGGAAATGGAGAAGGAACAGGGAGACCATGGAGGTGTCGAGCCATCCGGTGCCAGTGAGCGGTGCCGTGGAGAGGCCCTCAAATGCGGTTTTCCTCATGAGATTGGTCTCGGTGCCATTCTGACGGTAGCGGAGACCTCCCTATCTCCCTTCAGTACCGATGGTGCCAAGTCCTTACTGTCTGGTGACCCCGGTACTGGAAGCAACAGCAGGTCCCTGGCCTCAACATATGCTTCTGGGTCACAGGCACCCAGAAAGTTGTGTCTTCCAGATACCTACTGCACTTATCTCATTAACACAGTTGGCAATGGGGCTGTCACCTAGGATCCAGTCTAAGAGTGGTATAACTTTGAGGTTCCAACTTCCACCCACAGAGAGTTGAAGATCATGGAACCTGTCAACGGGGGAGGGAAAGGGAGAGCGTCACTTGTGATGGACTGCAAGGGGGTATAAGACACTACTTACCCTATACTCATCCTATAACTGTGACAAGATGGTGAGAACACGGGTTGCCTTAGCCTGGTGATCCAGTCAAAAGTGGGGTGGTGAAAAATGGAATTCAATTCTGGGACGAGTGCAGGTGGAAACCTGTCACTTGGAATAAGTGCCCACAGGAGACACTAGCAGACATATCACATGTGCAGGTCATCTCTAGCCATCACACCTTTCTTAACCAATACACTTTCATGTTTTGACAACCACACTGTACTCTTGCCTTAGACTGTTTGATCAGAAAGTCCTGATTCCCAACAGTTAGTTTATAAACTAAAGACACACATGAATCAATGTTTTGTAACCTTTATCTTAAGGTATTTTATCCATTCTGGTATCAACTAAGCTGCACATTCTTTGGCCCCAATCCAACAAAGCACTTACACACCTGCTTAACTTTGAAGTCACTGGATCTACTGACAACCTTAAAGGATCAGATGATGTACTGCTTCACAGGAAAAAAGGCTAACTGGATAAGGTGATCAGAAAATCAGAATAAAAAAATAGAGTGGTAACTGGATTTGTACCCAGCTATGAACAAAAATTAATGTATATACAGAAGATTAAAAAATAGCTGGCCACATGAAGGGTGAAATAGAGACAACTGTACAGCCTCCAAATGATTGTATGGTATATTAACACCATAGTATAGTGCGTGGAATCTGAATAACGGTGGCTCATATTTTGGGAGGGAATGTCAGACACGCCCTCTTGTCAGAGAGAAGTTATCACAGTGAAGGATGACAGTAAATAGGAAGCCAGTAAAAGCAGGCTTAGAATGAAAGCATTAATGCAATTTTAAAATCCTAATGGATATAGCTTCCATATTCAGCACATACTTAAGCAGATGTCTAACTTTAATGGGATTATGTATGTGATTAAAAGTTAGTCTTGAGTTTTAGCACCTTGCTCAATCAAGGCCTTGAAGTGTGGCCCATAATCACCAGTTATAGGAACTGAACTTTTCTATGACATGCATACTGGACTAGAACTAGAAAGGCAGAAGAATCTTGCACATGCAGCACACTGAGAAAAAGACTGCTATTTTATAAATATACCTCTTTCTAGTTTCATTCTGTCAAGGATTTCACTTTTGTCTGCTAAGTCAGACTTTAAGGCAGTCTCAAGTTGAGCAATTTGTAATTTCAGTTGCTGTTCCTTTAACTTCCATTGCTGTTCATGGCTCACACTGAAGGCACTGCAATAAAACATGTGGCATGTGAAGAACTTTTAAAAATCAACTTCAACAAAAATAATAAAGAAAAAAGCTTTTAGTGGCACAGAGACTACTGTCATCATGTTTTAGGAATTAAGTAAACATATGCTGGTCTGCTGCTGTTGAAACCAAGGCGCCTTTCTCAGGCTGCGGTTAAAGAACATGAAAGAGTTTGTGGGATGAGCAAAGGAACTGGCCTTAATTTAGAGCTCCAAAGTCAGAAAAGTTGGCAGTGTGCAGCATTTGTGGGACTAGAAAAGGAATTCAGATGCATATTCCAGGGGAATCCACAACTCCAAACCTCAGCAACAGACAACTGACAAAACCATTCTTTCCGCATACAAAACCTCTTAATGTAGAGACCTGTGATTACCCACCTGATCTCTTAACATCTGCAAAGCATAGAGAGTCTAAAGCCCTGTTGCCTGTTCAAAGAAACATTGACTATAAAGTGACAACAGTTCTCATACTGTAAAATGATTCTGATTAAGAGGCACTTACACAAAGTAGTCTTGTGTCCTACTAAAAAAAGTCAAGGGGATAAGAATAGCTATTTTTGTCATAACACATTATTTGGTTCTAAACTGAAAACCTGTATAGGGATGGGACACAGAATTAGAATTTCTGAAACCATCACAAAAAATTATTCCGTTTGAAGAAAGAGTAAACATATGAAATGATTCACAGTTAGGATAGAATATGTAAAGATATATGCACAATGTGTTTTTGCATAGTTAACAAGATGAATGCTACTTTGTGCTGTTCATATCATTATTTAACAATGCACTCATTGGCTTAAAAATGTTCTCCTGGGCTTCAGCAAGTCATAATCCAGCTTATTCACCAAAGTGCAAATTGCAAGAAATGTTCTGCATTTTTGTGAATAATCTGAAACTGTGCTTTAACTTCAGTAATATATGAGGCAGCTCCTCATGAATCTGATTTGGAGAAGCTGATTCCAACTGGAATAGGTATGCAACAAAAACTACAAGCAAAAAACCCCCAAACCCACACAGCTCTGCTTTCCACACCTAAATAGAAATGGAAATTGTATGTCTCAATGGATTGGCTGTGACAAAGTAAAAGTGAATTTACATCTAATGAATCAGGATCAGGATTTGCATAAGGAATTGAAGTAAGAATTATTGTAACATGAAATCTTGACCCTACTTTTTAGCTGACTAAAATAATTCCAAGATACTTAGGAACATCTCATGTTTTCCCGGAATGCAATAAGTGAAAAGTTAAATGTTCACCATTTGTTAATTTTCAATGCAATTAACATATTCTACAAAGAAATGTATTTGAGAGGCAGTGTGGCCTAGTTATTCAGTGTTTCTCAACTACCAGTCCATGGACTGGCGCCAGTCCGTGGCAGCCTCCTTGTTGGTCCCTGAGATTTCCCTGGGAGAGTTTAGGAAAGCAAAAAGCCAGTCCCTGGTATCAAAAAGGTTGAGAAACACTGGGCTAGTGGACAGTCAGAAGACTTGAGCTCTAGTTCTGGTTCTGACACTAACTTGCTTTGTGATTCTGAACAAGTTACTTCCACCTCTCATTCTGCTCCCACCACTAATCTGTCTGGTCTATTTAGATAGTCCCTGTCCTGAAGTGTTTCCTGTCTGATTCTGTGTTTGCAGAGTGCCTTTTACAATGGAGTACTGATTTTGGTTAGGACCTTTAAGTGTTACGGTAATATAAATAAATAATAATGTGTACTTCTCCCTCCATTACTATAGTTTTGAAGAGGTTTCTTTGAATCCATGGTACCAGCAATTTTGGGAAACACGTAGACTTACATTATTCATGTTTTGATTGAATGACTAATGTGAAGAATGGATTACTTCAGCATAAATTATAACTGGTTAAATCTTAAACAAAAAAGGTCATATGTTCTTAATCTTCACTCATCTGAAGAAGAAGAAATTGCAAGTTCTTGTGAGTATGCTACTATGTAGGTTTCCATCTACATTCACGATTACTACAGCTGTTTAATTGCTACATAACAAAATACAGGTCCACATTATTTCAGTTGTCAAAAATGCTATGCTCCAATGCCCTTCATACCGGCACAAAGATCACCAACAGTTGTTCTGCCAGTAATATCAGAATTTGGATTATTTAAATTAAGAACAAATTTTGAAGTCAGTCCTTTCCAAGCCCACATAACGCTAATGTTAATATGTGTAAGTTAGTCTGAATTCAGTCCATAGCTATCTTCCCCTCTAAATTTAGGGTTACATTCCATTTGAAATTATGTGGGATTTCTTTTGAAATTACTATATTGCACCACACTTGGAGCCATCTGGGTAACTATAAATGGTAAGCCACATCTGAAACCATTTCCTTTGCATGGATTGTGTGCATGACCAGATCTGCATTACAAGAGCCTATGAAAACAATCCCTACAACCCTGTTATTCATGCAACTGGTTTTCTTGGATGTTGCCTAAATAATAAGACTTCACTGACAAACTCATACTTGTGTACGCAGGGTTGTGGTAGCCATGTTGGTCCCAGGATATTAGAAAGAGAAGGTGGGCAAGGTAGTATCTTTTATTGGACCAACTTCTACGTTTTCAAGTTTATGCAGAGTTCTTCTTCAGAAGCTAGAAAGCTTGTCTCTCTCAGAAGTTGGTCCAATAAAAGATATTACCTCACCCACCTTGTCTCTCTAAAACTCATATTTGCTCTCTGTAAAGTCTTGGGGCCAAAGCCTGCAGTCCTGGCTTCAGCAAAACTCCCACTGATTTCAAAGGATGTTTCTGTGAATAAGGCATAGGGTAAGGAACGCAGGGGTTGAGTCTGTTATTTTCTAGCTCCTACATCATGATATCAACCCTTTGGCACGTCCACTGGTATGTCCACTGCTAGCAGCAACAGTAAATATAGGCACAATCCATATGTGTAACAACACTGGCACTACGGAACAAAAAGTATAGAACAATCAATTTGTTTCCAGTTTATTTACACTGGAGATTTACCTGTCTTCACTGGCTTTCTCTCTACAATATAATCCTTTATATTTGAAGGGACAGTGGAATCAACTGGATAAATGAAGTTATGGATGAACAGAGGGGTTATCTGAGGGAGGGAGGAATAACCATGTGGCAGTTAACTGGAAGTTTCAGTTTACTGGGATATGGTTAAGTAATGTTTTAATTTATCAGTTTATTTTAAGGATCTGTTATTTTTAGTTGCCTCACTTAATCTTGCAAAGCAAGAGATAACTTCAAATAAGATTACAAGCTTTGCTTTACCAAGTTATTTCTTTGCATAATTGAAAAGGAGAAATTATGGTGTAATAAGAAATATTAATTCACTATTCAAAAGCCAGAGGAATCCACAACATCAAACCTCAGCAACAGACAAATGACAAAACCATTCTTTCCATATATAAAAGCTTCTTCACGTAGAGAGCTGTCATTACCCACTTAGTCTTAAAACAATCCTTAAAAACAATCGGTTCTCAAATGCTTTCCCCTATTTACATTTTTTGTTTGTTTTTTAGCAGGAAGGTAACAAATATAACAACTCAGCAAATAATATCAGATGTTATTGTATTTACTTCCCAGAGGTCCTTTAAGAGTTGCCAAGTTGATAAACTGCAAAATACAAGTTCAAAACACAAGTCATTTGGGGGTGGAGGTGAGAGGGGGCAAAAAGAAAAAGACTTCTAGCATTCTGGCTACTTCCCCAGGAAACAAATTAACTTTACATGTCCCTGATTATTTTAATTGTTCCACCTGGACAGAAAAGGTCATGTTCTCCTTCTATTAGAAGAAAGACTGTTGCCTTCAATTCATGAAAAGTTTATTTAAACATCACTTTTTTCTCATTAAACTTTTGTAAATTGACTATTTCAATTTTCTATTCTGTATTAGAGACTGAGTTGCACCTTATCAAGCTTCATGTTCTGAAGATTTAGCATTTTAATATTTTATTTATGTGATTTTAAACACTGCTGACAGGATTTACACAGGCTATTATCTCCAAGAGCATTCACATAAGCTTCAAGTAGAACCAGGATAAAGGAAACAGTTGCTATTAAAATAAACACAATTAGAAAATGTCACCAAAACTGTCACAAACATTAGCCTCACTTCACCTCTACTGCATGGGAGGAGTAATTCAAGAAAATATCATCCAAGAAAATAAATTTAATCTGCAGAATCCTACGTCCAGAGATACATGGATTCCTTATAATTCAAAAAGCAGCCACTTACACTGTTTCTAATGTAAATTCACACCTACTCCTGAACATCTTGACAGTCCTGGAGGCTCAAGCCCTTTCTTTGTCAACAAAATAGATGCAACACAGGCATGGCAGCATAAGTTTCCACGTACACTTATGGATAAGAGAATCCCTAGGAACTGGAGTGAGAAATAGTTAAGTCTATATATATAAAAAGAGGAGCTAGGAAACAAGAAAGGGAGTCAAGTGACATTAAAAAAATCATTTATAATTTACCTGTTATATAGTTTATCATAATTTTCCTTTAAAAGATCCCTCTCCTTTTCTAGGTCATTAATTCTATCCTGCAACTAAAATGAAGAAGAAAACTACATGTAATGCACAGCACAGGAGAAAATAAAAACAAGAAGTTATAAAGGTGATTAGCAAATATCTGTAGACACTGTCAAACATGCTTTTATTTTTTTAATTCAGCATTGTATGTAATAGTCTCTTAGAAGCATAAAAATAATAATAATAATAATATTTTTCCCCACAAATATATCTCCACTTGGACAACAATTTTTTCATGTTGTTTATGGAGATGAAATTAACAAGTCTGGTCTGTGTTTAATAACAGCATCTAATTACATTGTGGTTTATGCCAAAAAGATTTGTTTTCGGCACTAACAATTGTGATGATCTTAGTACTGTTCTAGGAATGGTGTTAGCTAGTTAGTGGCTTCTGTATAGTTAATTTTGTTTTGAATCAGCCAAACAAAAACAGATATTATTGACTGCTTGCTTTCAAAATGTCCATTGAAGGGAGATAAGAATTTTAAAGCCATTATACATTTAAAAAAATTAAGAACTTTCCCAAGTATATTATAACAATTTAGAGATTATTAGATATGGGATGAGTTTCTTTAAGCTTAAGCTCTGTCAGTATAACAATAAATTCATAATGAGCCAACCTTTAGGCATAACTAAATGTAGCAAGATATACAATGGAAGAACCTCAGCTATGATCCTGCAAACTCCTTCTCTTGCACAGTCAATGGAACTACTAAGGGATTAAGGAATGGGCCCTAAATCTGGATCAACGCTGACTGTGGCACTTCCATTCTTCTGGCTAATGGAGCTCAGGAACAGAAAAAGTAATTGATTTGAGCTTCCAGGTGGAAAGGACAGTCATCTGTTATTTGAAAAAATCATTTAAAAAGATTTTAGGTAGATGTTCAAACTTGCTGTGATTCAAAAATGTGGTGCAAAGGAGTCTCAGTAAAAAATCAATCAAGAAAATATGTACTATGGCTGTATTAAAATAAAATTAAAATATATTAAAATAACCAAATTTTCAACAATAAATGAAGTCAGCCTAATGTCAACATGAAAGTTCAAATGTATGCAGAAAAACAGAGGTCAAGTATGTAAATATCCTATTTGAACAAGCAGCAAGTACAGGATCTAATTTCTAGACATAGGGAGTCAGAAGTTAAATCTATACTATACTTTTCTCTTAACCAAAAAGTCAATAAGCAGTGATTTGCAGAGCAACATTTAGGTAATCTCTTTAATTGAAAATACAATTTTCTCACTAAATATTTCCAGAATTAGATTTGAATGCAGATCAATGCCTGAGCCATATGGAATCTCACCTCTTCTATCCTTTGTTTTGAAAAAGTCATCGACTGTAATTCTTTCTCAAGATGGAGGCACTTCAAACGCTGTTCTTTAAGCTGCAGATTGAGTTCATTCCCGTTTGCCATTAAAGCATCATGGCTGGCCTTAAGGTTCCTTTGACTCTATAAAAAGGAATGGAGAAGAAAAAAAGAAAAGGTTAACTTCCAATAACAACACAATGATGAAATAATTCCTGAGTTATAAATATGTATATATTCAAATAGTAGCTGATCCAGCAAAACAGCACATAATACACATTTTCAACTCAGCCAACAGGAGGCACTCTTGAACTAAGTTTGACCCCCTGTAGGAACTGAAAGATCAGTGTCAGCACACATGGCCAACAGAAAGGTGGTAGTTTTTCCTCTCCTCAACATTAACATCTTACAGTTAGTTGTTCTGAGAAGGACCAAAACTACATCTGTTAAAGCAACTAAAACATTTTGCTGTGGTTATAGTGGTTAGATGTGCTGACCAAAAACACTGCAATAACAAGCAAAAGTTAAGGCTGACCACAGCTATGCTAATCGCAGAACTTGACAGCTCTGCTAACCCATAGTTTTAGATATTCATTTGATTTATATTCACAATTCAGTCAGATACATTTCCTTGGAAATAATAATTTAATGAAAGGCTTACAATTTCTTTTAAAATTGAACCTACTTTGTTGGATTAAATGTAGATACTTTAACCATCCTTAATATTAGTGCAAGATGCTGGTAGAACCTCATTTCCAGCATATTACTGATGATTATACCCCTCATATTTCCCAGTGTTTTAGTAACACTGATTCATTATAAAGAATTTCACTGTAAATCACATTCAGACAAATATGGCTGTTAGGTTGTTTTGTTACTGGTCAGTCTGCTATTTAACATTCTCTAAACCCAACATGTAATTATATAAATATAGGAGTCTTTTATGGATGGTTTTGCATGGGAGAAGTTAGTTTTCATGTTTTCCACAATTCTATGTCATGTAATATTTTCAGGATTTTAAGACAGAAAGTGATAGAAAACTCTGTGCAATTTTGTTGTCTTTTCTGAGAAGTCTACGTGCAGAATGACTACTCTCAAAAATGACTTAAGAAAAAAAAAGTCATCCACTTGATCTTTTACCTCCCATTTGTCCATAATATAAACCTTATGTAAAACATCAAATATGGCAGACACTCTTATACCAGAGAAACTTCAGAACAAATTAAGTATATTATCCATAGCCCTCATCACTTATTTGTAGCCTTTGACACCTTTCTTAAGCCAGTTATGAGCAACTGCACCTGTATTCCTCTATAGTCCAGTGAGTGCACCCACTTTAGGCTTCCAGCACCACAGTCATTGCCTTTCTTGGGGGGAGTCACATGTCTCTCCACCTTCTGATCGGGGTGGGGGAACAGTTTCCTAACTATATTCTGGCCTCCCTAAAAACAGGCAGACAGACCTGCTTTGCTTTCTCCTCAAAGATAGTAGACAGTGTAATTGTCAACAGTTAGATGTTACCACAGTACTTTCTAAGCATGTACCGGTATGTTTATTCTTAAGGTAAGAGCATTACAGACAAAACATACTAAAAACAATCAAACAATCTACACCCATGTCAATAAGCTTACCAAAGATCATCTCTAATACCAACAAGGGCTCTGGGTGGTGATTAGTCAATCAAACCCCACACGAGGTTTTTTCCTGTGATTACAAGTTCATCACAGCTTCAGCTCAGAAAAAACCTGCTCATTTATCTGAGCCCCCTCCTATCTTCAGTTTGGGTCTTTGAAGTGACCATGAATAGATAATTGGACAGACAATAGGTTTCTGTCCACCGTGCGGCTTCAAAAGAATGGATCCCAGGGTGGGTCATTTGCATTCCCCCTCCTCCCAAGTATTTCCTATAAATCCCCCTAATTTGTGTAGCACATTGTTTCAAAGAGTCCATTCAAGTGCACAACACATCCTAGGGTTTACATTAAATAAGTTAATAACAAATAAGTATTAGCATTTTTAATATGATTAACTCCTAAAATTAATTCCAAAAGGTTAAACCAGGCTATTGCAGGATATTGTCATATCTGTCACACTCCCCTGGCTTCTTCCCCATCTTTTATCTCTGCACATTATTTGTTACCTTCTTTAAAGAGAAAAAAAACCTGTCAAAATCTGCTGAGAACTCTTTATCCCACCTTCTCTTTCCACTCATTTCCCTTCTCCTCAAACTCCTCCCCAGTCATCAGCCTTGATGTCCTCCATCTCTAATCTCTTCCCTTCCGACTTCCTTACTTACATTACCCTTCTATTCAACCCCTCCCTGGCCCTACTTCTCAACCTCTCATTATCCTATTACCTGCATTTCCATGTCCCACCCCATCTTTCTCCTTCTCTTCATATCTCAAATCACTAAACATACAGTCTACAATCAATGCACTGATTTTCTCTTGTCCTAGTCTGCCTCAGATCCCTTCTAATCTGGCTTCCGATCTTTTTAAACTTTAATGAAATGTCATTCACTAGAATTTCGAAGAACTCACTCTCAGACAACCTAGGGGCTGTAGGCTAGCCTCATCTTCCAAAATCTCTCTGTTCTTTTTCATTCATACTGTCGATCCTGCTCTTTACATCTTGGGTGAAAACTTGGTCCCATTAAAGTCCATGAGAGTTTTGCTATTGACTTCAATGAGGTCAGGATTTCACCCTTTATCTTCACTGGTCTTTCAAGATACAGTCTTCTCCTCGTTCTCCTTCTACAACTCTGACTATTCTTTCAGCATCTCTTATAGTGGGTTCTCCTCCTCCCCTCCCGTACTCTCTGTGGCAGAGGGGCTTTGAGCTTGGCCCTTGTATGTTCTCATTTTACACCCTGTCTCAAGCTGGTAACTGGGTTGGTGATTTCTAGTTTTTTGGATTTCACTGGTGTCTGGCACTTTATCCTTTGCGGAACATGCCTGCACATGAAAAGATCAAGGGCTTGATTTTGATTGCACTTACACTGCTGTAAGTCAGGAGTAACTTAATTGAGATTAATGGCATTACACTATGGTAAAAGTACCCCATAGAATCAGGCCACAGAATCAAATCAGATCTCAATTACATCTGTGCAATCAATAGTTGCCCTGGAGTAAGTGAGAGCAGAATTAACTCCTTAGAATTAAAATTGGAAACATACAATAATAATTTAGCAAGTATCGCTCTATGGTTCATGAAATCCAAAATATCATTTTTTTAATATTCGCATAAGGGATAGTAAATAAATAATCAGAAGAGAGTTTCTGGGCCCTTCAGCATTTCTAAGCAGACTGCATGATTCTTTCATCCAGACGGCCCACATGATGATGATTGTCACTATATTAAAACACTTTCTCTATACGTGTATGATAACATGGACATATTTCAGGCCATTTGCTAGAGTAGGATCTCCAGTTTTTATCCCCTGGTTGCACAGTAATTGTGCTGGTCCAGATTAAAAGGAAAAATGGGCAGATAGTATTTGCATTTCAACTGGTGGAAATTGAAAGTACATAGTAATTAATTTCACTATTTATGAAAACAAGTATCATACTTCTGAAAAACACATCACTACTGAATGGTGCTACATTATCAATGTTGTGTTGGTTTGCTATTCAAATTAGAAATTCTGTGCTGTTTTCTATGATTAGTTACATTTCATAATTATCACTAAAACTGTGTGTGTCTTATTCACTTTTTTCAGGATGATAACTTTATCTCAGGGTTCTCTAACCGTAGCAAATACTTGAGCTTTGCTCTTCAGGTTTAATGACACCTATATGAACCCTCTATTATAGCCCTCTATTTCAGTTGTTTGTTATTTATTCTGTATTTACTGATCCTTTATTCTGCACTGTTAGCACTGCAACTGTCCATGAAGGGTTTCTTTGGCCTGAAGTTTTAAAAATGTGTCATTCTTATTTCAGTAAGTTTTCTGGCTTAGAAACTTACTATTTGTTGGATCACTATTTCAGTTTGCAACTGTGAAGGAAGTTTGCACATGCATAAACAGAAAATCAATTGCGTATAAGAATTTGAAAGAAAGGTTTAACATCAGAAAAAGCCAAAGGATTTGAACAATGTTTCACTTGCTGTGAATTAAATGACACCCCTGTCAGATGTGAGAAACAATAGCCCCAAACTATACACCTTATAAATAACACATACATCTGGTACTGCTACATTTTAAGGAGGGGGACCCCCTCTAGCCACACAGGTTCATTGCCTGAAGGGTCCAAACAGCACAGAGGGGAAATCGTTAGCTGCCTCACTGCCATTGTCCCACTTCTCCCTGGACCAGCATAGGGCCCTGCATGGGTATACATGACCACGTACGGAGTCCACCATGCAGCAAACAGCCTGACTTCTGGTGGTTATTTTACAGAAAATTATGCTTCGTGTGATTTAAACTGGTCCTTATAAATGGTTTCCCTTATATTATAGACACAAGTAAAAGCCAATCCTCAGAATTCTGAACAGCCACATTTCTGTTTTACCAACACTCAACTCCAGCCCCATATTTCAAATTCACACTGAAACCAACATTTGTTTTATGAAACCCTGTTTTAGAAAGATTTCAGTCATTACCCGAGACAGCTGGAAATCTGCAGTTCACCTGTATAACAAAAATTGGACCACACCAAACCCCTGCACTCCCACAGACAAGCTCACCGCATACAAGTGAGAACTGTAGGGCCTGCTGGACCCATCTGCAAAACAACTTTAACACTGGAAACACTGTAAATTTCAGGCAGCATGTGTGTAATATTTTATACAATCTTTTCTCAAGTGTTCAGTGTTGTCATATTAAGTGAGAATGGAATGTTACTGATTGTGAGTTAGTTACCTCTTGAAGCTGAAGAAATTTCCCTTCCATTGCTGCGAGAGCATTGCTTTTCTCCATCAGTTGTTTGTGGAGCTTTATCATTTCCACATTGTCCCGAATGTTTAACCTTCAAAATTGTATAAAAAATAAACTCAGTGAGATTTAAGGTACAACAACAGTCTTCTTATTAGTTTTGCCTTGAAAATTTAAGACCCCTTGCAAATCAGTTTTTCATGGCTTCTTACTTCCACAGCTCACTTGGGGGGAAGGTTTAGCATGTAATAGCCAACTTAATTCCTTCTTTTAAAATCTGCATTATAGATTTTAAGTAATTCCACGTTTTACTGGAAGATGACATGTAAGTATCAATCATTATTTGGACATGTTTCTTGACAATATCAAAACTAAAGATATACTGCAGTGCATGGAGCAATCCTATGCTTAAAGCAGAAGGATCATTTGTTTTGCAATCTATCCACTTTCTTTAAAAGTATGTGGTCATAGGATTACTACTTATTGGAATTTCCTCTCGGAGCTTAAACTTTTTAAATATTTCCAAGAAAAGTGACTTAGCATTTTACACAGATAATACCCTAAGTCCAGCATTCAAATCAGCTGCAGATGTGTCTTTAACTATATAAAAATGCTTAACATCTATGCAGAAACTCTATATGCCTGCAATTCTTTTATATATTTCCCCCGCTGAGATTTAATTGAGAATGCATTATTTAATAGGAAAAGCTTGTTAAAGGTTATCACAGACCTAAAAAAATGTTTCCAAAAAACTTTTACCTTGAACAGCTAAAGATGAGTTCATTATTTTTTGCATATATTTCAAGCCAAACAAAGAGAAAGCCCTGAACTGCTTTCTACAAATACAAAATAAAGTGATATAAAAATGAGACTATAGCAATAGTGCCTGAAATGTATAATTTCTCCTCTTTTATCTATCACAGACTATCAGAAAAATTGTCACAATGCCATGCTGGAAACAGAAAATGGACTACAAAGCTTACACATCTGTAAACCAGCTGAGGACTTGAAATACTTATTCTTAAAAATATCAAAAGTTCATTGTGTTTTGGTATTGCCCAGTAAACTGTCCTTACACAAAAGATAAACAAGCTCATAAACCTGAGATCTTCCCAAAGAAACAACCCTAAGAAAATGCTAAAATAATCATGTGTCCAAAACATGTTATCTATATAAATTAAAGTTGTGGTGCATATAGACAGCAGCATTGTCTCTTACTAGCTATTTAAAAGCTAATGTAGTGGCACATTTTTATTAATCTTGTTTCACACAAACAGCACTGATCCCTTCAAACACTTTTTATAGGAGTTTTTGTTTTTTTAAAGTAAACAAAAGGAGCAGATGATAGTGAGATTTATGATGTGCAGATGTAACTCCAATGGCTCTGGACAATCAAAATTAACCATTATCTTCAACAGTGACAAAGAGTATTTGATTTGAATGATTTTGCCAATGCTTATTACCACACCAACCCTTCAAAATCAGGAAAAATAGATGTTTATTAGAATTGAGTTTAGTTATGACAATTCTGACAATATCTAACTACATATAGTTGCTAGCTACTGAAAGTAAATGACACTTATTTTTAAGCAATGTATGGATTTTAATAAATATTTTCTCAAATATTTACAAAGGCAAGGGCATCAAGTTTTTCCTCTCAGACATACATCATTTTCACATTACTCCTATAAAATGGCTATGTTCTGGCTGATCATGCACAGAGGTGCACACCTGAAAGCCTGCTGGCAGTGGTGGAAACACATGGCAGAAGCTGCCTTTCCTATTTTGCTTCTCCTATAAAACCATGGAGAGATGACTCCTCTGGTCTTCCACAACTGACATCACAGAGCAGCTGAAGAGACAATGGTCAGGGAGAAACTGACATGGTCCCTACGAATAGTGTATGTACATATACTTAAGTGGTCACCTGGACAAAGCACAGTACCTCATTCCAATTATTCTGTGTCTGAGCAGAAATAGTTTATGCAAAGGGATCATAAGTCTAATATGAAGCAGAATATGAGCACATATTAATGCTGCTTTATAGCCAAAATGTGGCCCAAAATAACTTGCCCTCCTCCGCCTCCCCAAAAAAGTTCCAGGTGAGAATAAGAAGAGTTCATTTACTATTATGGGCTTACTTTTTTCTCCTCATTTGCATATCAAGTACACCAGTGAAATTAAATCAGGAATAGCTCCATTGTAGTTACATTAATGTCACTGAGATCTGCAAACTATCAACTGTAACACTGAGACAGCAGTCAATGGATATTTCTTGAAGATAGCGCCTATTGCCATATCAGCTAAGCAAGCAGCTCTTAACTCTTTCCATATTGTTAGCCCATGTTCAAGCAGAAAACAACTTTCAGGACCTCTTCCCTCTCTATTCAGAGGTAAAAAAAGAGAAATAAGAGAATCAGCCAATATTTTTCAATAGAACAGGATCAGTCTCCCATCAATGCCCCAGAAATTTATTCAACTTAATCTTAATGATGGAAGTAAAATATATAACATCATCACAGTGTATACTTTTGTCATTTCTACACATTTGAAATGACAAAACTATATAGTGGCTTAAGTCATGTCTGTAACACTTCTAATAGGGTTTTTGTTTTGTACTTCTTATTTCTTTTAATGGTGGTCAAATAAAAGAGAAAAAAAAAGCAACCATTTACTCTAAGTATCACATTACTGTCATTATCAGATGTTGATACAAGAGAAACTAGAACTATTTCAATTCACATATCAAATTATATATTAACCATTTCAATTTAGAACCATACACACAGAAATCAGGACAACATGCATCTTTGTGTGCACATTTACATTCCTGCTTTCAGTCCTACTAACTATTTGCATGTAGAAATAGGGATTTTGGATGTGTGCGTGGCTAATTAAATGCCTAACCAACAATCAGCAAATCCCTGATCTGCAGACACACAAACAAGTGTGAGCCTGAGAAGACAGGTGTGAGAAGTCAGATGGAAATGTGAGTACAAGTTTATGTTTGCACTGGGTCTGATTTGGCAAAGTTTTACTCATGTGTAGTTCTACTGAATCCCCAATGCTATATTAGGTCTACCATGTTTGGTCCTTCTAATCTGGGAATAGAACTGCTACAATGCAAACGCTGTAATCAAGAGAATTTAATGTACTATACTCCTAAATGTGTGTGTTCAATAGGCCTGATCCTGAAGTTCTGTTGCAGAAAAAATGCTATTATATATACAAAATACATATTTTTCTACACTGACAGATGAAGGGCATTGTCAAGTATCTGTTTCACAAGTGTGCTTCTGAGCTGCTTCAAAATATGTTTTTGGAAAGTACCAAGAGCAATTAAGTTACTTGAAGGACTAGCTGCTTGCAAAAATGTAATTGTTCAGAATTAAAGCATTTTGGCTTGAGCACTATGCTCTGTAGAAATCATCGAACCATGAGGTAATTATGTTTTGCCCATCTCTAAATTAAAACCAACCAAACTAAATTAAATTAAATGTTATGTTTAAAAAATTTCATCAGTCTGATAACCTATGTGCCATGTTTCTCAAAGTATAATGCCCCATTTAAAAAGCAAAACAAAACTTCTAATGGAAATTATAAGAAACACAATATCTGCAGCTATACCAGTGAGTGCCACAATAGTCACCTCAGTGCATAGTTTAACCCAGTGGTCTCAAACTTTTGTACTGATGACCCCTTTCATTTAGCAAGCCTCCGTGTGACCCCCCTTATAAATTAAAATCACTTTTTAATATATTTAACACTATTATAAATGCTGGAGGCAAAGTGAGCTTTGGGCTGGAGGCTGACAGCTCATGACCCCCATGTAATAACCTCGTGACCCCCCTGAGGGGTCCCAAACCCCAGTTTGAGAACCCCTGGTCTAACCCACTTGGACAGACACTAGTCTATGTTCTGTGCTGTGCCTGTCTTGAAGTGCAGCATAGAAAATCTAAGTCCAGGATGGGGTGGAACGGGGAGGTCAAAGTGGCTTTAAGCCACCTTTGCGATTCTTGGATTTCAGGCTGCTCTGGGGATTGGGGTGGTCCCCAGTACAATTTAGAGCATTCCACAGGGCTGCTCTGACTTACACTAGCTTTGACACTGAAGTCTACATGCTGCTGTGCAAGCCAGAATTTCTGGACTATGAACACACTAGCCAAACCCCTTGCTATACTTCTGGTCCTATGTCCAGCCTATTCTTGTACTGCACCAGGATAATTGTAGAATGTCATGAAGAAGCTATAGCATGGGTTGGAATCTGTTAGTTCTCTTGTATTGCACTTTCAAAGTCACAAGATGTTTAGCCGACTTCTTAAAATTCCAAGTCTAATCAACATAAAAAGAGTCTGCTTTACATCTAAAATGTGGCACTGAGTTTCTCGAGGAAGAAAATGAGTGTTTGTCAAGAAGGCCAGGAAGTTAATAGTGTGATTAAGGTCACACTCAGTTACCACACTGGGTAAGAGCCTGGAATACGTACATGCAATGATCTTATCTTCATGATATTCATTGAAGGAAAGATCAGTCACCACATTCTGTAGCTCACTTACTTTTTACAAGTGCCTTGCAATAACAAATGCTTTTTTAACCATAAAGTTGTAAAAGTTGTTTTTCCTAAAGGCTCAAAGTATCTTTAAATGTTGTGAACACGAAGCTGAGATCCCATGATGGGACAGGTTCAAAGACTGTTGGAAGCACACTCATCGGGCCCTTCAGGAATCGCACAATCACCAGGTTTCTAAAGACAGATTTATAGATTAAAGGGCCAGAAGAGACCACAGTGATCATCTAATCTGACTTCCTGTATAACAAAGGTCATAGGACTTCCTTGCATTAATTCCTGAGCTGCCTTTTAGAAACTAATACACCCAGACGGTAGCCAAATGTATGCTAATTTAAGACAAGGCGGGGACTTTAGGTATAATAAAATTCCAAAATACTTGATCTGGAAGCAGAACAAGGAGACATTGCCAGCTGCCCAAACCACCACTATTTCTGATAGCAGCACTTTAATATCAACAGCCTTCTGTATTGCAATAGTATTTTCTAAACTTTCTGAGAGGAGAGAAGACCAGACTTAATTTACGTCCTATAATTCAAGCTGTCAGGTGGATCATGGTGCAGAATGAGACTATCCTCCTATATTAGCATGTCAGATGACAGCTGTAGGGCTCCTGAGAGAGAAAGACAAACTAAACTCCAAGGATGATGAGTGAAGGTATGTGCACCCATAACCAAATCGGGAAAGGACAGAACTGAGGCTACTGGATCCTTGCAATTCATCCTTCATAATATGTACATAGAGAGCACTGCATAAACCATTTAAATTTAGGGATCAATTTAGAAATTATGGAACAGAAGTGACTATTCCATACTGTTGTGCTGACTAGGTTAGCATTCCTTTAGCTATTTCTCCCATCCTACCGTTACATGGACATAGTGAAGTCTAACTATTAACACATTTTGTAACAATTCTAATATGTTTTATTGGACACTTAATTTTCTACTTTTTAATATCCATGTGCATGTGATTTCACAGTGAACTATTATATTTACTGTAAGACCTCCTTTAGAAATAGGCAAATTACATGCATTATATTGTTTACTTTTTATATTGAATTTGGTTTAAAAACCACAGACACATAGGTTGCAAGGACACAAGAGTTTTGCTAACAAAAGATTATGTGGAACATATGCAAAAATCACATCTAAGTATTTTAGGGGCCATTACAACAGGAAAAAAAACCATGATTTTAATAAAAGGGTGCTTTGGTTCCTATTTCATACCAGTTACAGGCTTGGGATGACTAAAAGTTTGTGTCAAGTTGATGACAAACCAAACTGGTCAATTACACAACTGCAAGGAATTTCAATAATATTTTCTGTAAAGATTATGTGCCATAAATGTCAGGAAGTACTCGTATATAGATTTCTAACATTTCAGGGCCCGGTTTTGAACAAGGAATCAGATATCTAGGAAATACTTCCAGAATTTCAAACCTAAGTTTACGCAGGCAGGAATGGAAAACCTAGATATAATATTGTTATTGGTACCTGCACAGTCATTTTATTAATGTAAATAACTATAGATTTACAGTACTATTACAAATTGCATGTATTTAGAATCTCTAAAGTTAAGGTAAAATACATAGAAAAAAATCTGTATGTATTATGTAAGTGGAAGTATTGCGAATACCCTTTTAAACTATTCATGTTATGTTTTAAAAGAAAGATGTTTTAGACTGAGATCAATTATGATATGCTAAATAATTCAACATCAACATGTATTAAATATGTAGCGCTACTGATGTGTACAGACACATAAGCCAAGGTCCCTGCCCAGAACGATGTATGGTATAATTAAGGGCCTGATTTGCCAATATTAAGTCTGCACAAACTTCCATTGAAGTCAACTAGATTTTTGCCTGCATGGAAAAGAATAGTGAGCCCTAAATTAAACTCTAATGAAAAGTGGCAATAGATAATGGGGGTGAGTTAAGATTGAGGAGGAAGACATAAGGAGAGCAAAGTGCTGTTGAGTGTAGTTTTAACAAGATCAGGTCACTCAACAGATTTGTCCTGTCTAACTCTTAAAAAGATACATTACTACTACTTTCAGCCCAGAGCTGGCAGAGAGATTTCTTGCGTCAATTCAGTTCTAAAAAGTCAAAAGATTAAGTTTAAACAAAACAAGAGAGATGTAAGTCATTAGGAAAGTCAGGAAGAAGATAAAAAAATAAGCACAGAAGTAGAACTGGATGAGAATAAGGGAAATTAGAAAACAAAAATGTTGTGAGAAAAAATAATGCAAAGGAGAAAAGAAAGTTTTGAGGATGGAGAATAACAGGGAAAAAAAGGAGGACAGATGATGAGGATAAAAGAGGAAAGGGAAAGATAAGAAAAATTAGGAATTAGGGAAAGTGGAAGGAGAAACATATAGGAATAAAAACAAAAAGAGAAGTCGGGGGAAAAAATGAGAGGTAGCAAGAAGAGGAAAGAATACAACAGTCTTCAGTTTCTTCCCCTGCATACCTACAAAGGGCGTTCTGCTATATTCATTCAAACATCTGTGCAGGCCATCATTTTATTGCATTTAACAGCTTCATGTTCATTTGACTGAGATCATCATATGCGTGAACAGGGCTGGCCCTAAAACAGTGGTCCCCAATGCGGAACTCGCCGGGGCATCTATGTGCACCCGCGTACTGTCCAGCAGACAAGCATCCACCAAAATGCCGCCAAGAAGCAGCGTCATCCAGAGGCGTCACCGCCGAAATGCCACTGATTTTCAGCGGCATTTCGGCAGCAACGTCAATAGATGTTGTCGCTTCTGGGCGGCATTTCGGCGGATGCTCATCTGCCGGCCACGGACCTTGGTGGCTCGTCGTCCGGCGCCTGCCAGACGAAAAAGGTTGGGGACCACTGCCCTAAAACAAATGGCTCCCCAGCCAAAGAGCATCTTTGGTGCCCCCTCTCTCCATTTATTAAACTTTTGAATACCTAATTTTTTTATTGCATTTGCAGCCATTTCACAATTTTGATTCACGATTGGCATGCATGATTTATCCCCGTCACATAAGATGATAAATTACAAGCTAGGATCTGTAAAATATTTTACTTCAAGCATTCTGTTTTCCCCTTTGTCTCTAACAACAAAAATAGCATCCCAAGCCCAGCACCCCAGATGGTTGCCTGTTCCTACATCTCACCCTGTGTGTAAATTTAGGGCCAGGACCTATCCTCAGCATACTAACTGACCAGGGTCAGGCAGGATAAGGCTTTACTTGAATGCCTTAGTACTCAGCATTACCACAAAAAGAAATAAGCACAACAAACTTCATTTGTTTCTAGAATCATTATCTAAATGTCCTGTACTGTTTTGAGAAATATGGAGGATATATGAATTAGGACATAACTTTCTAATGCTTCACCCTAATACATATGGAAGGCATTATGGCTTTGTGATATGGAAGCTTCCATTTTTCAGAATACCTTTGCCCTGTTGCTTGTTGCTCTTTCAGTTGCAGAACAGATTCTTCAAACTCTTTTTCCTTCTTCCTTATCTGACTCCTTAGTACCTCTCCAGCGTGCTCCAATTCTTCAATCTGTCCCTTTTGTGACTCAATCACGTTTTCCCTACAAGTTAACAAAGCAGCTTGTGTTTAGAGGTTTTTGTTTTTGTTTTTAAATAAGAAAAAGATAAAAATTAGACACTGAAAGGAAAGCAGAAAAAAGTATCCTGTGTGAAGTTACATTCCTGGATCAAATCTCCTCACCCATTTGAACAAAGGTGCTAACTTAAACTTCTAGAATTTTATTTATCATGAAGATTATCAGCGCATACGTAGTTCATGTAGGGGGATGCAAATAGTCCAAAAAAATTAGATGATCAAATATTAGCAACATTTTCAATTACAATAGCTAAACCCTTCATAACATCTTTAAAACCACATACATTAGATGGCTTAAATTAAGTTAGTTTGTTTAGCATGAACAAGCTACTATGTCATATCACATCTGATTTATTTACATGGCATATTAAGTGTGTCCTGTTCTTAATTTTCTGTTGCCAGAAGGTTTGGGGGCAGGAAAACTTCACCTCCAGGCATAAGAAGATTAACAAATCCTCAATGGACTAAAACAGGGAACGCCATTTTTAACCTTTTCTTTTGGATTATGAGGTGGTGTATAGTGCAATTTAGGCAATCTGCATCAAAATTACTAACTTTTACAAGCAGTGGAATTTATTCTGATGAAGTGATATTTCAGGTGAGTTCCACCCAGATCTGGGTTTGCCCTGAAAGATGAGCAGATCAGCACATCATATTAATCAAAAAATGGTGTATTAGTAACTTTGAGAATCATCGTAGTAGACAAACGTCCAGATTTGGAATGTTTCTTGGCAAAGTAACCTCATATTTTTTCACATTGCAATTACATAGGTAGTACTATGTGTAGCTACCCTGTATGTCTTTAGTAATAGTATCTTCCACTATACAGTTTTTTGTACGTTAGATACAGTTGCTATTAACTCTAGAAAAAGTATATGTTGCATCTTGAGAAAACTATGCTCACCATTCACGCCAAGAGGTAAGATCTCAGAAAACTAGAATAGCTACTGATAAGTTTTAAGGCAGAGAAATTATATAACAGAGTTCTGTAACTTTAAGTTAAAAATTAACTACTTTTGCTACGTTTCCCCTCCCCCGCCCCCACCCTTGGATAACACAGCCCTCAGAGCACGGATGTACCAGAGGTTCTCTGTGCTCCAAGTCTAACTTAGAGTGCACGCCACATTGAATTGAAAAGGAGCCTGGAACCTAGGAAATGCAAAGATGACTCACAGTATGTTTACAGAGCAACTAGACATCCATGGCTGGCGAGGTGGAGACTCCCCGAGCCCAGAAGTCTACACAGCAACGAAACTGCACCACAGTCCAAGTCTGCTGGCATGGGCCAGTTGCAGGTTTTTCTTTGCTGCGTAGACATACCCTTAAAGCCAGCTTTGCCACCTCCATTCCCTAGGCTGCACCTTCCAAGACACACAGTACAGAAACTGGCCCACTCGCTTGGACTATGAATCTTCATACTTCATCAGTTAAGCAACATCTAAGTTAGGTCACCACTTCGATGGGAGATCTCTAGAATAAAACCCAGGTGCTTCAAGAAGTGTGTTGGTAATAATAATTTCATAGGTAACTTTCTTCCTTCTGTCAGTCTTAACCCCAATAGCCTAGCACGGGGATAAGGCGCACTGTGCTTGCAAGACGTGCTGGTTTTTGAATGAAACATAAAAACCAATGTTCTGGCCACTAAGAGTCATAAAAAGATTCCAAGGCAAATTTTGCACGAGTAAAGGTGTTAAAACCTGACCAAATTCCAACTAGAGTACAAACATTTTACTGTATTAAATTTCTCTGCCCGATGCAATTTGATAAGGGATCCTTATACTTTCCATTTCTAAATCTCTAGTGAAGCGTTGCTGATGCCAATACAATCAATGCCAGATCATAAGGCCCCATTTTTTGTTGTAGTGGAAGCTCTGTAAAACACCTTGATGGTTGCAAAATGTGTTTTTTCTCAATAATATCATATATACTAATAATTGTATATTATAGAAAATTAAAGACACAGACATCAAAGTAAGGATTGATAAGGCAAGAGCAGCCTTCTTACAGCTCAAGAACATCTGGAGCTCCAGAGAGCTGTCTTTGGCAATAAAGATTCGACTGTTCAACTCCAACGTGAAATCAGTCTTACTGTATGGAGCTGAAACCTGGAGGACAACCAAAACAACCACCAGGAAGATCCAGACCTTCATTAATAGCTGCCTCAGAAGGATTCTCCAGATCCGCTGGCCAGACACCATCAGTAACATCCACCTCTTGGAGAGGACCCATCAACTCCCAGCAGAGGAAGAAATTAGAAGGAGAAGGTGGGGCTGGATAGGACATACACTACGCAAGCAGCCAACCAACATCACCAGACAGGCACTGCAGTGGAACCCCCAAGGCAAGCGGAAAAGAGGCCGCCCAAGAAATACCTGGCGACGCGACCTTCAGGTTGATAGCAAAAAAATGGGCTATACCTGGAACCAGCTAGAGCGAATGGCCCAGGATAGAAGACTATGGAGATCTGTTGTTGGCGGCCCATACCCCGGTTGGGGTGACGGGCATGAATGAATGAATGAATAGAAAATTAAGAAATACAAATATCATACAAATTTCTTATCTCAGCCCTTGCTTCTTCAAGCAAACTATGTCCGTATCTTGGGAGCACGGGTTGGGGGGATCTCAGTTCTACATCCTGAAATCTCATTCCTAAAAATAAAGAAAACAGAGAGGCATATTTCTGAGACTGAAGTTAATGAAAAAGATATTTAACACAAGGGGAAAAATCCTTACACAATATAAATATCTATAATTACTATATAGATATCAGAATGGGTATTTTTATATCAAATACACAACAGAATGCTATGTATCAATTCAGAACATGCACCATGCAGTTCAGGTATCAAAATTCCAGTAAGGACAACACAGCATGCACAGTTACAGGGAGAGGTTATCAATAGGCTTTGATATGGGTCTTCTAGAAGGTATTTATTGTAATTTGACAAGCAAAGAACATAAATGCCAGCATCAGTGCTAGGAGACTTAACAGTAATGATAATTTAAGAAGTGGTTACTGCCTAGCAACTATTCTTGTTCTCTGATTGGACTATCTCCATGGAGCCATACTGGAGGAGTAATGTACCTAGCTTAGCAGTCACAGGACCATGATTAGTAGTTTGTACTTAGGGGTCCAAATAATTTCCTCAAGGGATACTTATACCGACTGATGGTATAAGTATCCCAATCAGTTTTAAAGGTCTTTCAGTTCCTCTTTACCTCCAGAAACTCTATTTAGATCTGGGCTCCAAAGCAGGAAAAGAAAGATGGCCAGTGTAACTCCTTCTCCTTCATGACTATGCCTCTACAAAGCTCCACTGAAAGGGGCTAGCTAGATGTAACCTCCTTGAAGAGAGCTGCTAAGCTAGTTGAACAGTCCTCCCAAATCCAGCATCTAATCTTATTGCAGCATCAAGAGATTAGGGATTTGCTAACCCGTAAACTAGGGGTAGGCAACCTATGGCACTGGTGCCGAAGGCGGCACGCAAGCTGATTTTCAGTGGCACTCACACTGCCCGGGTTCTGGCCACCAGTCGGGGGGCTCTGCATTTTAACTTAATTTTAAATGAAGCTTCTTAAACATTTTAAATACCTTATTTACTTTACATACAACAATAGTTTAGTTATATATTATAGACTTATAGAAAGAGACCTTCTAAAAACATTAAAATGTATTACTGGCACGCAAAACCTTAAATTAGAGTGAATAAATGAAGACTCGGCACACCGCTTCTGAAAGGTTGCCGACCCTGGCATAAACAGAACTCTATACATCTGCTTTTCAGACTTCAGACAAGAGCACACTGAAGACACATGCCACTGAGGCTGCCATCGCTCTAGATCAGTGTTTTCCAAATTTGGGATGCCGCTTGTGTAGGGAAAGCCCCTGGGGGGCTGGGCCGGCTTGTTTACCTGCCACATCCGATCACGGCTCCCACTGGCCGCGGTTCACTGCTCCGGGCCAATGGGAGCTGCGGGAAACGGTGGCCAGTATGTCCTGCGGCCCACACCACTTCCAGCAGCCCCCATTGGCCTTGAGCAGCGAACTGCGGCCAGTGGGAGCCATGATCGGCCAAACCTGTGGACGCGGCAGGTACACAAACCGGCCCGGCCCGCCAGGGCTTTCCCTAAACAAGCAGCATCCCAAGTTTGGGAAATACTGCTCTAGATGAGTGAGCTGTGAAATGTTCAATACACAGGAACACCAGCAAGATCATAAAATGAACGAAATGCACAGTCTTACCTACTTAGGCAGCCTTTGAACTAAAATAATTTGACCTTTTATGTATTTCCAAGCGTTACAAATCATCTGTTTGACTTTCTAAGCAGCTCAGTTATTGCAAGAGTAGCTAATCATTCTTCATATCCAGTGCATTCCTGGTTGGATTTTTATTATTCTAATAGCACAAAAGTTAATGTGTAAGCTTGAAAGTTTGTCTCTCTCACCAACAGAAATTGTTCCAATAAAAGATATTACCTCACACACGTTCTCTCTCTAGGTGGTAAAATATCAGAAAAGCCACTGAGGATTTGAATGACTACTTGTACTGAGCCACACCTTTCTGACTCAAGTAGTCATAAGAACGGCCATACTGGGCCAGACCAAAGCTCCATTTAAGCCAGTATCCTGTCTTCTAACAGTGGCCAATGTCAGGTGCTTCAGAGGGAATGAAAAGAACAGGTAATTATCAAATGATACATCTCCTGTCACCCACTCCCAGCTTCTAGCTAGGGGGCTGGGACATCATCCCTGCCCATTTCGGTCAATAGCCATTGATGGACCTATCCTCCAGGAATTTATCTAGTTCTTTTAGATGTTTGTGTGCCTGCCAGGTGCATAGCAGATAGGCACACTCGAGATAAAGTGACTCATTCCTGTAGATACCTTGCATCCTGACACAAAAGAGGCAATCAAGTTCTCCCTTGTCTGTTTAAGCAACCATATTGTCTCTGAAAAGGTGCACTGGTTCCCCTTTGATCTATAAGAAAAATTCTGAAATCCAGCCCGACAGCCCACAGTTCTACCAAGTTAATGATTCTTTGTTTCCTGAAGTCTCCAAAGTCCACACATAGTCAAAGATCTTAGATATGTTCCCCAATCCAGACTGAAGGCATCCATGCCTAATACTATCTAAAGAGAAAGCTGAGACAACATTCAAGACATTTTTTTGATGGTGAACACCACAGTACAGAGTCTCTGACTTGATGAGAAGGAAACACTACCATACTCAAGCTCTAAGCACTTGCTTTGTACACCAGATTCAACAAACCGTACAAGTGAATCCTTAACCTGTGAGTATGTCTACAGAGCAACTGCCAGGGTGCTTCCCAGTGTGGGCAGACAGACATGCACTAGTTCTGCTCAAGCTAGTGTGCTAAAAATACTGCGTGGCCATGGTGGTAGCTTGGGCTGGCCACCCATATCCAGGCGTTTGGGCAAGACTGTACTCAGGTAGTTAGCCTGAGCTGCTGCCTGTGTTGCCATGGCCACTATGCCATGTTTAGTGCGCATTTGTCTACCCAGGCTGGAAAGCACCCTCCCAACTGCTGTGTAGAAACACCCTAAAAGAAAGGATTTATAAACGTGCAGACTCCTGTCAGGCCTAACACTGCCAGCCACGCAACTTCTACAGAAGGGCTCTGCAGAGGCAATATCATAAGAAGAAGAGTGTGTTTTCTTTTTTGTAATAAAATAAATCTTTGTAAGATTGCCATGCAGGAGAACAGAATATCTGAATCTTTCCACAAAGTGCATGTATGCCAATTTTAGCTGCCATGGTTGTATTTTCTTCCCCATAAGACTAAAACGTACAAACACAAACAAAGCAAAAACCAGGGCTCCTTTCATACTTAAGGTATCCCAAAATGCTTTACACAGAAAGAAAAAGAAGGAGTTACTGTAGTCAGAAACTGATAGTGCTACAATTAGGTATGCAAATACAGCAGGCAATGCTCACCTACTGCCTTGGAGAACAAAATCTATTTTATTGATAAACAGAATATTAGCCAAGACACTAGGCTAATAGACAAGACCTTTTTAAAAGACAAGAAGGGAATCTTTAACTGCAACACAGAGAGACATGAAACAAATAGAAAGAACGTCTGCTTAATAATATATCTGAAATAATTTTGCAAGAATAGGTCTAGGCCACAAAACTTTGCTCTTCCAAGCTGAAGACCATTTAGAGAGTGCGTCAGAGCATTCCTAGTTTTCTGTCCTTGCACCACCTTTAACTACAGCATTGTAGAGGCAGCCTAACTGAAATGTCTAATGTGTAATTCATGACATCACAAAGGCTAAAAGAACACAGTTATTGGGTATTAAAAATTTCACACTATATAAACATTAGGAGAGTAAAATGCAAAAGCCTATTACTTTTCATTGCCTGTCTAAAAGTGTCAGAATTATTATTTTTTTTGGCAGGTCGAAGTGTCATAGTAACTAAGAATCTCAATGTGCTTTCTCAGCTGAATGAATGTTTGCAAGAGTATGGGATATTTTCTTTATGGAGAAACTGAAAATTTGAAGGGGAAAAAAAAAAAAAGACCTGACCATGAGTCTGACAGAAAACTCATAGAAGTTAATGGAGAGTCTCCAGCTGATTCAGTGGGTTTTGGATCTAGTCCCATATGACTATTTTTTATAAAAAGCAACAATGAGTCCTGTGGCACCTTAAAGACTAACAGATGTATTGGAGCATAAGCTTTCGTGGGTGAATACCCACTTCGTCAGACGCATGACAAGTTTTTTACAAGTTATTTGGATAGATACTATCTAAACACAAATCCCTTCACAAACTTTCTCCTTATAAAAATGTAACACATAATTGAACTCTCTTATCTAATTTAAATACCCCAAATACAAGATTGAAAATGAGTGCCCAATTCTACTCCTCTTATAGTCAACGGCAAGTCTTGAATGTAAAAACCTGCATTAACTATGATTCTATCTCACCATGTAACTTCCAGAATCTACATATGTATAATAGATTTTTCAAAGATTTGCAATGTCATGCACGCATGTATCGGAGAGTAGAGCCTAGCCCTAAAACTGAATAAGGAAAAAATATGTGAAAAATTGAAGATGTATAACTTTTAAAATGTGTTAGTGCTAGCCAACTTTTCATATACTTTAGATTTTACATGAGCCCTTAACATTTACAGAGATTTTAATTTACATGAATATGTTAAAACCGTAGGTTTTGTTTGTTTGTTTTTAAAAGAGTATCCTACATTTGATAATGATTGTACCTGAAACTGTTTTCCGAGTGCCAATACCATCATGGCTTCTCAAGTGAAGACATACAATGTGAACAAGACATAATGATTGACACAAAGAGTAAAATAAATTAAAAAGGGGAGAACAGCTCACTTTCTTGTAACACTTCCTGAAGGGACCTCTACCCACAAAAGAACTAAAGACCAGAAATTAGCATGTGACCGTATATGCAACTACTTCTTAAGTGAAGAGCTAATTGGGATATTGTCTCTTAAAAGTTGTTAGCACATAATCTCAATTTTAATTATACCTTTCCTTGTGCGATCTTGGATGGCGACAGCCTCGTTCACTTTTCTGAGACCAGTGTTAATGCGAGATTGAACATAGCTGTATGGAGTGTGCCGATGGCCTTGAACTTGGAGCTGCTGTTTGGTTGAAATGAGTCTCTTGCGGATGCCTTCATTTTGTTTCTCAAGCTCACGAACTTTCTCTTGCAGCTGCTCAATCATTTCTTCAAGTTCCACATCCTGGCCCAACCGCTTGGGGCCACCTCCAATCTGCTCAGATCTTTTCTTGTCATTAACAAGCCGAATTAACTTGGTGGCCATTCTGGGGAAATAATAAAAAGATGAAAAAGAATGTGAAAAGTCAGCATAAAAACCATTGTGTTGAAAAGAACATAATCACTGAAGACTTCAGCATAAAACCTGAATAATAAATTGCAGGTTTTGATACAACTATTACTGCCTGTGAAGAACCCTTTGAAGATAATTGAAACCACTGGGCAGCAATCTGCTTTATAGCACTGACAAATAACAGTTTCCTAAGGCTTATCATTTAAGGTTAGTAAAGAGAGGACACATATTTACTCCATATGCTCCTTAAATATAATTTTTAACGCATGACCTTAAAGAGGAACTCTGTATTCTGTTAAGTACAGTCACAGATTGGGGATGTGGTGGGGCAATGTATAAAAACTACAATTCCACAAGACATTAAACTATTGAACACATAGTAATAATATGCAGCATTTCAGTGATGTATTGTTTCCACTTTCACTAGAGGATTTTAAATCACATTTCAGATCTAAATATGCTAAAAAGTGTAGGTAAGCATGCCTAAAAAGCTCCTCAGGAGAAAGAATCTTAATAGTTCATGTTGCCATGCTAAATTTTATATTCAGCATGTAGTACCAAAGTGCTAAGAGAAGTAATGATTAGCTGTGGGATATAATTAGATACAGGAAGTGTGGTTTTCATCTGTCTTTAAAAGGATACAAATTTTTCTTTTGGCATCTCAAGAGTTGTACCTTTGATTTCTTTTAGTTTTGATAAACATTGGTAAGCCAGAACAAAAGACAGAGAGGGCACATGGGGGTGATGTAATATGCAAGAACATAAAACATGCCCAGCAGTGAATAGAAAAAACTTGGCATAGAAAGAAAGAAAAGGTGGCTTTGATGAGGGAGACAAGTTCAAGACTTTACAAAATTGGTCGCACATCTTTAAGAGCTGTATCTAGTTTATAGGGAATCTATTTTTGCAGAGGCCCAGACAGGAGATTGAAAACAAAGACACACTTCATTTGTTTAAAGGAGTTTGTTTTACTGTAGCATGGGTACAGACAGAAGCTTTTACTTAAAAGAACAAAAGTGAAACAACAAAAAATAATTCAAAGTAGATTTGGGATGTCACAGAACTGCCTGCAAGCAGTTTTCTGATATATATATTTCTACTGCATATTCAGTCTACACTTCTAGCTCCAAGGACTCCAGCATTGGGAAGAAATTCACAGCTGAATTAGCTAAGACTTCTTCCTCACAGACAACAGAGACAATGCACTGAGGGTTTGATTTTATTTATTTAAAATGCCAATTAGTGCATCCACTGCATTATGACCCAGGTGGCCAATTACAGGCACACTGAGTGACTTTAGGCAGTCAACAGTGCTTCTTTCATTGGTCTCGAACATAGAAAATTCCACACAAAAGGACACTAGTGATCCATCTGATCAAGTACCTGACAGCAGTCAGTACTAGATGCTTTGGGGAAAGTTACAATGCAAATATGTAAAATAATGACTTGTACAGGCTTAGCTAGATAGATCCTTTTTATTCTGTCCCATACGACAAAAACAATAAAACACTTAAAGAGCCTAAAAGGTGGCATATTTAGATCTAATTAAAGATTTTTAAGATATTGAACAGCTACTCCTCTGCAGATATGAGGAAAACAGTTGAGAATGCACCAGTCTGGCCACTTTTAAAAGAGTAAGTAAAAATGGGAAGACCTGCTGCATATGGACAGTCCAAAATGTGGGATGAAGTCTCCAGGCCCTGCTCGTGCCTCTACAACCTGTTTTTTCAACCTCTTGGATGCCTTTAGGAGTTTTGTCCCCACACAACAACATAATGAAAGCCCCAGTGGAGATGGACTCCAAGATGTGCATGGCAGATGAGTACACCAATCTGCACAGACTCACAAAACCTGCTTCACCACACAGATGTAAAGTTTATTAGCAAATATTTAAAAATAAACGATACAAAGTGTTTGAAGCGTCAGTTATTGTGTCATTGGGGATAACATACAGGTTGTAGGGGGATGTTAGCGTTTTGGTATTGGACGGCATATACATATACACAGTCTGTCATGTCCCCAATGCGGGGTATATGGTGGGTGAGTTCAAGGTACAGCCAGCAAGCAGTGAGGGTACATCACTCATACAAACAGGTTACGGATAGTCATGGGCATGAATAAATGAGCGGACTGGGTAATGATGATAGGATGACCCTCACAGGGCAGAGTTCAGTTTTGTTGGTTCAGGGCTCAGGGGATAAAGTCCAACAGGGGAAGTTTACAGGTCTCTTCCCCCTTGTGGGTGCACGAAGTCACGCCGGCTCACTCTTGGTATTGACGGTGGCCGGTGACGTGCCATCCCATAGTGAAGGAGGCAGGATTCACCCCACACTGAGGGGGTATGGATGGTTTACATTCTTCTATATCAAAAAAGTACTTTGTATATACAAACTAGACATAAGTGACAGTACGCAAGAGATGGTTTCTATAAATCGGAGATTCCTAAACTGTAATCTGTGGAACACCAGCAGTCCATGGCAAGCTGGTTGATCACACTGTGCTAGCTCTGCTCCTGGCTCCCAGCTGCTAAATTGAATTAAGAGAAGCTAAAAATCCACAAATACTTTTCTAATAGTTTTACAGGTATCCAATTTCTGTAGTGGCCAAAAGATGTTATATGTTTACAAATGAGAGGGGAAGTGATCTGTGCAATGACAAGCGAGAGAGCAGGTGGTCGAAAAAACACTCTCTCTATTAAGGTATGGTCCACACTATAAAAATGTTTGAGAGGCTCTTCTAGAGGATACATACCTAAACAGATGAGATCATCCATATCATCGTATGCTAATACAACTATATGACAGCATGAGTTGTCAGAAAAAAAAATCTGAGTCATCTCGCTTCAAACAGAATCCAGAGTAGCTCCAATAGAGAATATACTTGTTAAATGGGAATGAGAAATGGAAGAGATGTTTTCATGAGCAAAATTCCATATTTTAAAGTAACATGAAGCAAAGCACTTTAAACAAGGGAATATTGCAATACATTCAATAGAAAAATAAAAATGTATCCATTTAAAAGTACATGTTCAAAATCAAGGGTGTGAGAGAATTTTCTCTATCATAGCACAAATAGCACATTAGAAATGTTATATAAAGTTTTTATATACACACACTCCCACCCATCTCATACTTCTCCATTTGCTCTTTATTTAAGTCCTTTTGAGGCCTAATTTGTTTACTTTTCTTCAGTCTATAGCTTTCCTCTCTTCCTCCTACATTTTCTTTTCTCCCCTTTCATATTTGCATGTAAATAGCCTAGTGCTCAATATTTATCTAGCAATATATAAGACCCCAATCACTACAACATGTGGCACAAAATCTTTACTCCTTTCTATTCCTCTTGCCCCTCCTTCCTATTCCTCTTGCCCCTCCTTTCCCAACCAAACTTAGTACTGGCCTAACTATGAAAAGGTTTTTGAAAGACAGCATGCACTGTCTCCTCCTCACTCTCTCCCCTTATCTTGAAAATGTTGATCCTTTTTCTTTTCTCCTTTCCACTCCTCCCCCGACCTCCTTTTTGGTTTCCTACATTTCTATTTCCTCAGAATTTAAAGATCTACAGGCCTACCATGCTTATGACAGTAAGGGAGCAGTTTACGCCTGGGAACTGAAAAGGTAGTGTCAGGACGACTCCTATTTCAGGTGTCATGATCTGTCTCTGAGTAGAAATTAGCTCAGTGGAGTAAGGTCAGAGAGGGGAATGTACATAATACAACATTGCACTGCAAAAGTTCTGTGGGCCGTATTAGGAGTACTAAGGATTTCACAGACCACTCTGAAAGGCTTTATTACGCCAGTTTACATTATTTTGATGTGTTGATGATTAAGGTTTACAAGAACATATTCTCCAAATTTGATTTTGGTTTAAAAAAAAAAATCAGAAGATTCAAACCTTTTAATTTTATCTTCTTGCTTATGTGCATGTTGCTTAAGTAAGATGTTTTCATCATGCAAACGCAGGAAACGGTCTTCTAGCTCCTCACGACTAATCCGTGAGACAGCTTGCCGAGCCTTCACATTCTGGGCAGCAGATGATTCTAACAAGCAGAAACAAAATCACAGCAAATTACTTTCACGATTCCCAAAGGAATATCATCATTTTGAAACCTAGCCAGTTTTAAAAAATGAGTTTAATATAGTTTCATGTTCAACACTTGGCCAAGACTGTCTGCCAACTGATAAACTCATATTTTCTAATCTTTTTAATGCTTTCCAATCCTTTGGCTAGAATACCCATACAAATGACATGGCAAAGTGGGCAGCTAATGGATGATAAAGGGGAAATAGCTTAACTGATTCACAGCACTTTATATGTACACACAATCTAAGAAGTAATTTTTATATAGATTGGACAGAGTCCCTTTTTAAAAGCAAAGGGAATTTATTCACACAAAACTATAAAAACATTAACTGATAAAGTCCAGGAAATTCACTCTAATGTATGAAATAAGCCTCAACACAGTAGACGTCAGTACATACAATGGATCTGATTCTAAGAGGAGCAGAGCACCTCCTCAGAGCTGCTGAGTGCCTTCTGCTCCCATGTTCAATGGGCCAGCTTCTGCTTGCACTAACATCAGTCGATAAACTGGATATGCCTCAATGGACTTGCAGATGCTCAGCACCTTGTAGGCCTGAGCTCTATATAAATAGTACGATGAACTCTGAATTATCTTATATCTTTGTGAATTTAACCCAGACTCTGAATATTATCTGAACTTAATTTTCATAAGTGTGAATATCAGAAACATTTTTAGAAGGAAGCCAACAAAGTCACTGATCAAAGTCTGTCATTGTAATAAATAACAGCTGGTACAAACCTTGTAATCCTCCAATTCCAGCTAGATTTAGACCTACATCTCTCACAGGCAGGTCTCCTGCAGTTTCATCAGCTGGAGCAGACATGGTTTATCTGTGGATAACAAAATTCATATTAAATCCTTTTCCATCTGTAACTTAAACTGTGAGACAAGAATGAATGATAATTACATCATATAAAATGAATAAGAAAAAGGTAATGACAGATTCACTATAATGACAGACTCATTATAGTAAGACCTCCTGCCCCAAATGTATGACTCAGGGGACATTAAAAACTTTCAGTTTTAACAGTATGCCAATTTGAATCATACTATACCATACATACTCCTTTCTACAGTACAGCTCCTACAATTTATTTTAGAAAGGGTTGTAGATAAAACTTTTTTTTTTCAGGGTCTGGTACAAAGCACAATGAAATCAATGGAAAGACTTCCATCCATCTTAAGTATCTGATCCAAAGCTCATTGATTTCTACTGTTTATACCAGGAAGCTTAAGGCATCAACAAGTGGAGCATTCTGCTATGTTCCCCATTGTGAATGGCCTAAGAGAAATTGAGGGTGTTCCTGCTTATATTGCCTTTCCAATAAAAACTGCACCTTTTAGCCTTGCTGAAAATTAGATTACTAATTTAGATACCTAATGACAGTTTAGGGGAAACCCCATCTGCCACTATGAACCGTATCCAAGTTGAATGGGCTGAAGATGATCAGGAGTCCACTTGCACATTCTTTTCGCAGAATTGGGCCATAAACAAGTGTTTAGCTTTAAGCAATCATGTTTGGCAATTTTTGTCCTTGTGTGCAAATTGTAAATCTGTATGTAAATTTCTTTGTCCATAAGAGGCTCTGTTTTAAGAAGTGATCCTTAGTATGCAAATGTTTGAGAACCACTTGAGGAAAACTAAATGAGAAGTAATGCTACTTATACTGCAGAAAATAGTAGCTTTGTAATCTGTAGCACTGAGTTTACAGTACAAATAGTGCTAAAACAATTCCGTAAACTCAGTGCTACAGATTACAAAGCTACTATTTTCTGCAGTATAAGTAGCATTACTTCTCATTTAGTTTTCCTCAAGTGGTTCTCAAACATTTGCATACTAAGGATCACTTCTTAAAACAGAGCCTCTTATGGACACCTCATCTCCTAAACCTGATCTTGCATCTTCTATGAGGCAAACGGAATGCTTAGACACATGAAGGAATAATACTAGAACCTCATTGTCTGCGGAGTCACACTGCTCTAACTTCTCCAGGTTATTTTGCAGTTTGGTTCTATTTTAATGTGGGTTTACATCCTCTACAGTTTTGGTGCTGTCCACAAATTTGACCAAAGCTGAATTAACATAAAAGAAAGACAGGAAGCCTTGTGCAGGGGGCAGTGTTTCCAATTTGCATACCCTCATGGTAGGTTTTCTGAAAACGAATAGAGTCCAGAAATGTCTTGGGAAGTTTAGAGACTGAGCTAGAATTAGCAGCAAGTATCACTGCTTGAAGATTGACACCACTTTGAAAAGAGTAACTACATGACCTGGAAGCGTTCTGAGAACCATTTGTCCATTTTACCCCAAAGCTGTGTTTTTCTTCTGAAAAGCAAGTAACTTCCTCCAAATCAAACACCAGTGCTGTTACTCTCTGCCCTGCAGTACTGGTGCATATTTGTTCTAACACACCACTCTTGCAAGAAGTGCACTGATGTCTTTAATGACCATTAGTATCCATCATCTTTCCTCTGAAACATGACACCCAAAGAACAATTTCCCACAGAAACATGTCAGGGTTATTTGTTGAATACTAACTCAGGGCTCAGTCATAAACTGCTTGCTCAAACAAAACTCTCATTTAAGTCAATGGGAGTTTTGCCTCTGTAATCAGATCATCCTGACATCACTTCCAAAATGCATGGGTTTTTCCCAGAGGTCTCCAAATTACATAATTGGAAGGCATCAATTTAACTGATCAAATCTGATGAAAGTGTATCAATATCTTGTTACAACAAAGCAATTGTATTTATAGTTTAGAGATGTAGTTCTAGAGAGAACTTCTCCAGTTGGCATAGCTTCTACCTGTCATGCAGGTGGATTAACTACATCTCTCATCAACATACACCTCTACCCCGACATAACGCTGTCCTTGGGAGCCAAAAAAATCTTACTACGTTATAGGTGAAACCGTGTTATATCGAACTTGCTTTGATCCACCAGAGCGTGCAGCCCCGCTCCCCTGGAGCGCTGCTTTACTGCGTTATATCTGAATTCATGTTATATTGGGTCACGTTATATCGGGGTAGAGGCGTAGTAGCGTCTTCAATGAAGTGCTACAGGGCACAGCTGCACCACTGTGGTGTTGTAACATCTCAGAACAGGATGTGTGAAGACTTTGTTTTCCCTGAACAACAAGGGAGAAAAACAAATTCCATGTGTAATGTGCCATCAAGCTCTTTATGTTTTAAGAGAAGGGTTTGGCATCTAGATAACTAATTTCTGGTGTTTCAAATTCATTCAGTGTCTAGTTATTTGTTTGTTTTCCAAACAGACAGAGAATTCCTTTGTATGAGTGGTCTGTTTGAATGAATGATGCAGGCGAGGCTGTTGACTTTTTGTGTAGAAAAGCTTTTTCTCTTTCTTTTCTTTAATTTATTTTCTTTAGTTATTTCACCCTTCTCCTAAGTAGCTAAAGTGGTTAACCAAAAGACTGCTAAGATTTGCTTGTCTACAGGGCCTGAAAAGAAACACACCTGTGGTCTGTTTTAAGTATAGACCTGCCCTGCCCTAGGACTAATCAATAGGAAGACACACACACCCTCCTCCATTGTATCCTGCACCCCATCAACTCTGTTTTTTGCCCCCATAATAGTTTACCCTATAAAGGATAATGGTTACTTGATTATTACTCAGTTCCTGTCCTTGGAAATGAAGCAAAAATTTCACAATTAGAAGAAGAAAATTAGAAATATTGTGATTAACTAACATCATTTTTGGGTTTTAGCATAAAATCATGAAGTTTCCAGAGCGCTACTTATACTGCAGAAAATAGTAGCTTTGTAATCTGTAGCACTGAGTTTACGGAATTGTTTTAGCACTATTTGTACTTGACAAACATTACAAAGAAATTTACATACAGATTTACAATTTGCACACAAGGACAAAAATTGCCAAACATGATTGCTTAAAGCTAAACACTTGTTTATGGCCCAATTCTGCGAAAAGAATGTGCAAGTGGACTCCTGATCCTCTTCAGCCCATTCAACTTGGATACGGTTCATAGTGACAGATGGGGTTTCCCCTAAACTGTCGTTAGGTATCTAAATTAGTAATCTAATTTTCAGCAAGGCTAAAAGGTGCAGTTTTTATTGAAGTCAAGAGGAGCCATACATACTCAGCACCTCTGAAAATTAGGATACTTACTTAGCTACGTAAGGATTTAAATGCCTAACTTTAGGCACTTCCATTTGAAAATATTGGCCATTTTTAGCATAATTTAGGGAAAAACAAACACACACATATCTCAGAGCCACAAATTTGTAAATTCCTTACACCCCGCATTCTTCTTCTAGCCATACATCAGAGGTAACTGTTTACACTGTACTGGGGCCGCCATTTATCTTTTCCCCCAAGAAACAGTGCCGATTGGGAGATGGCATTAAAAATAGTCTCACATTCTTTTTTAGGAGTGAGCATAGAGACAATATTCTTTCACACTTTTCTAGATTTTACAATGTTGAGGTGTTTTGTTTGTTTTTCACTGTCTCAGTGCATTGGCACATTCTGCAGTAACATAACTAATACACTTTGGTCCTCTAATTGCTAATGCCATACAAATAAATAACAAGCGCACACTTACAGGGGTTTGCCTGCAAAATACTTTGCAAACATTCACTACATTTTGCAGCCACCCTGTATGAGGTAAGTAGGTAATTATCATTGTCCCAACATTAGGAATCTGGGAACTGACACAGAAGCGGTTTCTAGCCTTCTCCCTGGCGATATCAATGGCAGGAGCCCCAGAGTAGACAGGCTATCCAGCCACTGTTAGAGTGCTTTCCGTTCACCCCGTCCCCTGGTTCTTGTCATGCAGACAGAAAGCAGAAGATCAGAAGTCCAAAGTGCAGACAATGCAAAGTTTATTGGAGTTAGTTCCAAGCAAGCATATCCAGAGCTCTACCTGCTGGTGGAGTCTGTTTCCCAGTGTTCCGTTCCCAGCTCTGATGCCACAGAGCGTTTACCCTGTGTCTCCCTTCCCAGATCTGATGCCACAGAACCTTGCCTGTGTCCCCTTTCCTCATTTCCCATTTCCCACTTCCTCCTTCTTAGCAGCCCCAAATATACCTGCAATGGACACCCTTGGTTCCACACCTTACAACTTATGGTCATGTTCCATTTTGGAGGATCATGAGTCTAGGGTCTTTATCTCACCTGTTTTGTATCCCACGGGAGGGGTGTGGTTGTGCTATGGTCAGGGACAGGCATTTCTTGGCCTTTTAGTGTTTTATACCTTCCCCCCCAATCCCCCCCCCCCCAATTGGTTGCTTGACCTTGCCTTGAGAAAAGAACCAGGCAGCCTTCCCGTGTATGCTCATATATTACACTCCTACCAGACCTGTAACACTTTAGCTCTATCTCTTATCTTTTCTCATTGTACTAAAAGACCCATCTGGTTGTGGGAAATGAACACACGGTGTCTTTGTTCTTCACACATATTAGTAGTATAAAAATATAAAAGTATCAGAAAAATCAAACCCAAAATTCTGTCTCAGCTAACAAAAGAGCCTATACGCTAACAGCCATCAGTGTAACCCTTGAGTAACCTAGACTAAGCCAGTCTGGGTAGGAGAGTGTTTGAAACTCTGGGAGACACCTGCACCTTGCCCACACCTGCACTCCCACCTGCACCAGTGCTAGCAAGAATGGGTAACCTTAGGGGAAAACATGCTGGTGTATGTATGCAAGGTGAGAGCCCATGCGTATCTTAAAGCTACACTCTCCCCTCAGGCAGAGGAGTGCAATTCCCATTTGAGCCCAGTGTTATCTATGTATCTGTGGGAAGCATCTGGCCCTTAGCCAGGAGCAGGACTGAGACTAGCCCTTGGGGTAGCCAGCTACACTCCTGTGCTCAAATCTCTGGGAGCAAGGCACCCTGGCATAGGAAGGCATCTCATGGGCCCCCACGTGATCTGGGGACTGGGACCTGCCCCAAGGAAAGGGGGCACCAGTCTGCATAGAGCAGGATGGGTGGCAGCCCCATTACCTTAAAAAAAACACCCCACGCCCAGGGTGGGACATGGCTAGACAAACCATAGTACAGCTTTGTCGTGGGGTCGGCAACCTGTACATACATGGCCACAAGTGTTCACAGTACAAAATTTGAGGTCCGTGGGGGATGCTCACAGGCAGCTCCCCATCCCTACTGTTGCTGGCAGAGGCGCAGCCAGGTGGCTCTGCACAGTACCTCCATTCCCCCTCCCTAAGTGCTGACTCTACGGCTCCCAGCCCATTGGCTGGAAACTGTGACCAATGGGAGCTGCGGAGGGCCGTGCCTGCGGATGGAGGCAGTGTACCTGTAGAACTGCCTGGCCGTGCCTCCGCCAGCAAGAGCAGGGACAGGGAGCCACCCAAGGGGTGACCAGGTGTAGGGATATTAAAGAAGGTTTATATTAAACATGGTTTATATGAGAAATGATTTATTGTTAATTAATACTTTATAACTTAAGGTTTATGTTAGAAGTAAATTTGTGATGCCCAGCATTTAGCTTCTAACCTGCAAGCCACCAGCTGTGTCTGTGTAAAGCCTGCTCAAAGAGATACTTGGTATAAAACTTGTTAAGCTCAAAGAAATACTTTGTATAAAACTTGTTAAACATTAATTATCTCTAAGTAAGCCAAAACAGTAGCTGTTATAGTGTATAGATAGAGACCCCCACCCTCTGTAAGTTTTCATCTCACTTTATTTTTGCTTGTTAAAAGACAGGGAGTCTCACATAAATTGGTAACACCCCAAAAGGTAAAGAGACAGTGAAATAGATGTGATTAAGATAGAGAATGTATGTGAATGCATGCCTAGTTTAAACAATGAATGAATGGTTAGGGAGTCACCAGCCTGAAGAATTCAGTGTCGGCTGAAGAAGGTGTCAAGTGGGATCAACCAGATGACCCCCCGGAGGGCAAACTGGAATCCACCCACCACACCTCAAAGGAAGGAAAAACAAAACATCTAATAACATGGAGCCAGCCACCTGCTGATTGATTTAGCAACAGCAAAATTAAGCAACTCTCATGAACTGACATAGGAATAAATTCCTATAAAACTGGACTCTAAAGACTGAGGACTTTGAGTCTATGTGTGAAAACACACCCTCTACAGCGCTGCAAATTGCGGCGCTACAAAGCGCCAGTGTAGTCAAAGCCCCAGCGCTGGGAGCCGCGCTCCCAGCGCTGTCCGTTATTCCCCACAGGGAAGTGGAGCACGGACAGCGCTGGGAGAGTTTTCTCCCAGCGCTGGCGCTTTGACTACACTTAGCGCTTCAAAGCGCTGCCGCGGCAGCGCTTTGAAATGCAAGTGTAGCCAAAGCCTATGGTTCTGCCGCCAGCCTCCAGGAGCATCAGATGCATCTGACACAGACTCGGCTCCATCCTCATGACCAAGATACCTGGCCAGTAACTTGGCATGAGCAACATCTAGGCTGGTAACTATAACATCTATACAGAACCTGAATGAATGATTGTGTGAATGAATATATGTGTGTGTGTGTATATGTATGTATGTATAAGGAATAAGTAGTAATAGAAACAAGTAGAAAAACATTGTTTTTTGTTTTGTTATGGTATTTACAATAAATGTGGCATCTTTGCCTTATCCCTCTTAATAAGATCCTGCTGGTTTTTATTATATTGGTACAACACAGGCTCTGCCCCCTTGCCCCAAGAGTTGACTCCACAGCTCCCAGCCCATTGGCCAGGAACCATGACCAATAGGAGCTGCAGGGGCAGCCAGCCCCACCCCAGAGCCTGCACCCCCAGACGGAGCACTCACCCCCCTGCACCCCAACCCGTGCCTCAGCCCCAAACCCCCTCCTGCCCCCTGCTAATGTCTATCACTAAGTCTGGTAATTTTGTCAAGTGTCCATCGCGCAACATGGTGATGCTGACATAGGCGCTGTCTTCCCGTCGGCCCATGGGTGCTCGGCCCCCCGGCTGCCCCCTGGCCCCGCCCTTGCCCCCCCATTCCACCCCCTTGCCCCCAGTCCCCACCCCTGCCTCTTTTCCGCCTCCTCCCCTGCGTGTTGTCCAGTGCCCGCTCCTCCCTCACCCACAAAGTCCTAAGCGCCGCCAAACACCTGTTGGGGGCGGGAAGCGGGGGAGAAGGAGGCGAGGAGTGGGGAGCTCGGCTGCCGGTGGGTGCAAAGCACCCGCTAATTTTTTCCCCGTGGGTGCTCCAGCCATCATGTCCCACCGGACCCTGCAGCAGCCCTGCACGGGACCTACCCGACGGCCCCCTGCCCCAAAGGCGGTAAAACTCCCGGCGCACTCACGGCCCTGCGTGCTCCTCTCTCCCCGCAGCCGCTCATACTCCGTTAGCAACAGAGGCTGTTGCTACGCAAAAAGGTCACTTCCTCCGACGGGGGGGGGCGGCGAGGCTGTGCCCCACTGTCTGACGGGAGTTGTAGTTCGGCGGCGAGCGTTCCAGGTTCCAGACTACACCCCTTCCCTTCCCGCGTGTCAACCGCGCTGCATCTCGGGAGTTGTAGTCCTGCCAGGAGCGCCGGGCCTGCACTGGTGCCGGCAGGAAGAAGCTGAAAAGACTACTGGGAGGCCGAGCGCGGCGGTGTGAGGCGCGGCACGCGTCTGGGGCAGTGCTCGAGCGCGGCGGGCAGCAGCATGAAGAGGCGAGCAGGGGCGAGAGAGAAAAAAGAAGCCAAGGTACCTTCTCTTTGCTTCCTGCCCCTCCCAGCCTCGCCGGCCCGCCCCCAGGCAGGGCTCTGCTGCCTGCGGGGGAGCTCGTCACGCCCCAGCCTGTCGGGGATGCCGGAGCATCCCTGCCCAGGCAGGAGGGGCCGGCAGTGGGCGCTGCTCCCCGCCGGGACCCCTTCCCTGGCTGTGACTTCCAGCAGCGGCCCGCTGGTCTGAGCCGGTGGCCGCGCAGTTTAGGATTAAACCGGAAGACCGACGCTGGTCTGCCCCCTGCCTGTTGGACCTGGGTGCTAATTAACGGTCCCGGGGCGTTAGACTGGTGCCCTACCCAGGTGTCCTGGGTTCAAATCCTCCCCCTCTTCCCATGACATTGCAGCGCGCTGGCGGGTCACTCTCCACAGCCTTCACTGGCGCTGGCCGCACTCTGCTTGGGACCTTCTGTTCCGCAAGCACGTGGCTGTGGTTGACTTCTCCGGTGGAGTTGAAAAGTCTCGGTGGTTGCAGGGCAATGTCTGTCTCCCAGAGCTACTTCCTTCCATCTCTTGGTCAAGAAATCATTTTGGTCGCATGTGACATGCCATTTGTTTACTGTAGAGTGGGACACAATGGCCTTGCTTCTAGCTGTAAGAGGTGTGGCCTGAGCACAGGGCCGGGAGCCTGCTGCTCCTGAGTGCTAATCCCAGTCCTGGTGGTGGCTAAAAATTGGTGCTGTCCTCCTGCTAGATCTGTATTTATAAATAACGTTGAAATCATATGACTGTGACTATTTTTGAAGCCATTTCCAAGGTCTTTCATGGTTTCTGGGCTGCATTTTTAGTGGCAACTTTATAATGTTAATCCAGAATAATTTTTGTGACTACATGCACATTAAATTATTTCCCCAGTGTCTTCTTACTAAATGGCCAAATAAGTGTGCTTTTGTTTTTCTAGTAAAACATTTTCCCCCGGCCCAGATGATCCAAATGATTTTATATTAATGTATTAAGTATTTTATAGCTTCCTGGTATTTGAATTTTTTTTCTTGCGTGTGTGTGTGTGTGTAATGATATTGTGAGCCCACCTTGAATATTTAACCCAGAGTACTAATTTATATAGCTTGAAGGCACTATTAACTATATTTTTTGTATGGCTTTCTAGCACCCTCATACAATATTTGATTAATATTATGAATCTGATTCTCCTTTATTGGTGACTTTACACTGTTGTAACTTCATTGATTTTGTGGAGTTACCACTATGCACCAGTATAAGTGAAAGGAGAATATAAGGCCCCTGTATGTTTTGTATTAAGTACATGTAACATTTCAGCCTAACTCTGATATCACTTACACCTGTATAAATTAGGGGTAAGAGGAACTATAGTGCAAGGCGTATAGTGCAAGAGGAAGTGTGCACACACACATCGGTAGAGGCTGAGGTTAGGCCCTACTGATGATCAAGCACTGATCTCCTGCAGCAGGCTACCTTTCTCTCTTCAAAGGAAGCCTTCATGCACATTGTCAAGGTTCCTCCTCCACTCTGAACTTTAGGGCACAGATGTGGGGACCTGCATAAACACTTCTAAGCTTAACTACCAGCTTAGATCTGGGTTCGCTGCCACCATCCAGATTCCTCAGTGTCTGGAACACCCCCTTCCCCCCCCCCCCCAACCTTCCCCTCCCTGGGTAGCCTTCAGAGGCTTTTTCACTAAGTTCCTGGTGAACACCGATCCAATCCCTTCGATCTTAATACAAGGAGAATTTTACCATCCCCCCTCCTTTCTCCCACCAATTCCTGGTGAGTCCAGATCCAATCCCCTTGGATCTTAAAACAAGGAAAAATCAATCAGGTTCTTAAAAAGAAACCTTTTAATTAAAGAAAGAAAGGTAAAAATCATCTCTGTAAAATCAGGATGGAAAATACTTTATAGGGTAATCAGATTCATAGAGCTCAGAGGAACCCCCTCTAGCCTTAGGTTCAAAGTTACAGCAAACAGAGGTAAAATCCTCGCAGCAAAAAGGAACATTTACAAGTTGAGAAAACAAAAATAAGAGTAACATGCCTTGCCTGGCTGTTACTTAGAAGTTTGAAATATGAGAGACTGGTTCAAAAAGATTTGGAGAGCCTGGATTGATGCCTGGTCCCTCTTAGTCTCAAGAGCGAACAACCCCCAAAACAAAGAGCACAAACAAAAGACTTCCCCCCCCCCCCCCAATATTTGAAAGTATCTTGTCCCCTTATTGGTCCTTTGGGTCAGGTGTCAGCCAGGTTTCCTGAGCTTCTTAACCCTTTACAGATAAAAGGATTTTGGTGTCTCTGGCCATGAAGGGATTTTATAGTACTGTACACAGGAGGGCTGTTCCCTTCCCTTTATAGTTATGAGATACATCATCAAAGTTTTTGTTTTGTGCTATTTTAGAAGAACTCTACTGCTCCAAGGACTGTGGTGGGATTTCTTTAGAGTACAGTTTCTGTAGTGTAATGATTAAATTGTAATGTATTATATGCTTTTGGTCTCCATATGACCTGTGGAACGCTAGTGCCCTTCTGAATATTCATATGGGTGCAAAGTGATGGAAACTAGCAGAACTTCATGGAGCTGAACTTCCCCAAGGTGCTTAGTGCCATCACCTCCAATTAATTTCAGACCATAGTTTGTCCTAAGCCTAGCTCTCCTGTCCTGCCTTCACCAAAATATTGCCTTTGTGTGCATTGTCGAAGGCTAGACATTATTGATTGGTGATTCCAACTGGCAGACATTTTAATTGAGCACTCAACACCTATGAGAGTTTCCTTTCTCTTCACACATAATTTAAATGGATTTAGGCTGATCTGCTTTCTATTTGGGTTCCTTACTTCATTACAGAGTGGGCCATAGTTTTGGCCATTTCCTTTACTTAATTGGACAAAGAAAATATACACTTTTTAAACCAACTTTCCGATGCTTGGTCTCAGCCCAGAATCTATTTTTTCATCTTAAAAGTTTGATTGAATATTTTTTGAATATTTGAAATACTTTTAATTAAAAAAATGCACACACATTTAAAAAAAGGGGGGGGGGGATTTTTCACCTTCCAGACACTTTGTCTGATTAACAGTCACAGTTTTATTTTAAAATTTAATCCATGGCAAGTATGCATTGCTCAATAAGCAATGTGTGCATTACTTTGTGTGTTTGTGGGTTTTTTTTTTTTTAAAGTTTACAAGTAAACATAAGCCTTAGAGGTACTAAGCACCAGCAACTTCAGTTGGCAGGTAGCATCTTGCATGAGTAAGAGTTTGTGGGATTAGGAATTAAATTAAGACTGTTTAAAAAATGGCATACCAATCCCCTCAGAATGTTATTTTCCTTAATTTGAATAAGATTAGCTTGTAGAATTTTGGGGGATGATACTACTGGACCCAATTCAAAATTAACCTGCATGTTGTGTAGTCATTTACACCGGTGCAGAGTGGCTGTATAATGCTAACAAACAAGAACTAGCTGCAATGAATCTGTCTCACCATCTTTAAATATATATTTGTACAGCACCCAGTACAATTGGCTCCACAGTTGGGATCATTTGGGGCTACAGCAATACAAATAATAAAATGTATCAACATACAGACATCTGAATGTTCAGAAGGGATTTTAGTGGCATCTGTGTATATTTTGGTGTGTGATTGTTCCACATGTGAGCAGGGTTGAAAGGGAAAGTAATTGAGAATTCTTTAATCTTTGCTAAAATATCATAAACAATTTTATTTTATTTACAAAAGAAAAAGGAAGTCTTCTACAAATAACTATAGTAACACAATGTTAAGGTTGAAATTTCATCCTATCAAAAGTCAGGAATTCAGTTCCCCATATCATTCTTAACTTGCTGCCTGGCACATACCAAATAGGCATTTAAATAGGGTGTTTTATCACATTCTCATACACCACTGATGTAACCAACTATTCTCAAAATAACATAACAAAGGAGAGGAATTAAGGTTGATGTTGGAAAACAGTAATCTCTTTTATATGATTAAATATCTCAGCTTTAACATTGCATTGGTGTAGTTTATTGTTTATATAATCCTTTTAATTTCCCGTTTTTCTTGTTTGCATTTTTCTTAATAAAACAATAAAAATGTTAAATTTGTTGATTAAATGTATTTTGTCAGTCTTCTTACAGTGTCTGTATCTAAGTGAAATAATGTGAACATAACACTTTATATGCACTCAGATAAGCCTGTTGTCATGTTATGCTTCTTGCTTAGGTAAACAGTGTGTGAGTTTTAGCAGAATCAGCAGCCAATATGCCACTAGCAGTTTTTGTTTTAGTCACATTATTGGCCCCTAATGTTATTAATGAGACAGTAATTGAGAAATAGTGTTGATTGTCACATAAAACATGATCTGTATATTGGAAACAACCAGGCAGAGGCCTTGCATATGCAGAATAAAATAAAAGAAGGAATGAGTAGCAAATGTTTCCTACTTTTAAATTCATCACAACCCTGCTGTTTAAATTGTCCCAGCTGTTACAGTAATGGACTGAGCAAATGAAGGAGAACCAAGACACACACACTTTATTACCTGAGGGGTAATTTTCTCTTCATCTGTAATAGCAGCAGTGCCTAGTATTGATCAGACCATCAAGATACTAATCCTCTGTAAAATTACTTGTTATAACTGAAAATGTGTTAATCCAAATCAGTCTGTGTCCTGACTTTCTACTTACTATTGAATACAGTCTATTAGATGGTTTATTTTTCATTATTTAAAGCCTTTACATTGATAATAGTTGGAGCTTCCTTTGCAAGAGCGAGTGCTTAATCTTCTCTATAGCCCAGGGTTGTCTTTTTGTTTTAAATAGAACATCACCCACTTAATTAAGGAGTGAGTGTCTGTCTTGCTGGTCTGAATTATGATGGTACTTTATGTCCCCAGATTTATTAAACATGCTGTTTTACACTGTTGTTTTTGTTATAAATAAGAACAGGCCCATCTTGCCCAGATTAGAAGTTTGCAGGTATAAGATATCAATAAGTGCTAAGAATGTAAATTACTTGGATTTTTATTGCAAGCTCTAGTTTGTTTTGTCGATTGTGTCCTGTAAGGAGAGCATGTCAGAGACTAACACAAAGAATGTTTGTATTTTACTATCTTGAAAATATTCTCTCCTAAAGCTCTGAATATTTTTCCACTGTCATCTGTAACTTTACAAATTTGGCTTCTGGCCCAGCATCTGGCTGCTGAGTTCCTTCAGTTCCCGTTGATTTCAGTGAGAGGTAACAGGTTCTGGACTGGGAGTTGGGAGACCTGGTTCTATTCTCTGCTGTGCCACTGACCTGCTGTTGCTTCACCTCTCTGTTCCTTTTAAGCTGTCCTGGGATAAGAGGGAAGGTCATTGCATGGATGGGTAACTAGTTAAAAGATCAGGAGTACTTGTGGCACCTTAGAGACTAACAAATTTATTTCAGCATGAGCTTTCGTGAGCTACAGCTCACTTCTTCGGATGCACAGAATGGAACACACAGACAGGAGATATTTATACATACAGAGAACATGAAAAGGTGGAAGTATGCATGCCAACAGGAAGAGTCTAATCAATTGAGATGAGATGAGTCTAATCTCAATTGATTAGACTCTTCCTATTGGTATGCATGCTTCCACCTTTTCATGTTCTCTGTATGTATAAATATCTCCTGTCTGTGTGTTCCATTCTGTGCATCCGAAGAAGTGAGCTGTAGCTCACGAAAGCTCATGCTGAAATAAATTTGTTAGTCTCTAAGGTGCCACAAGTACTCTTGTTCTTTTTGCGGATACAAACTAACACAGCTGCTACTCTGAAACCCGTAGTTAAAAGATGGGAAACAAAGGGTAGGAATAAATGACCAGTTTTCAGAAGGGAGAGAGGTAAATAGTGGTGTCTCCCAGGGGTCTGCACGGGGCCCAGTCCTATTCAACATATTTATAAATGATCTGGAAAAAGGGGTAAACAGTGAGGTGGCAAAGTTGGCAGATGATAGAAAACTACTCAAGATAGTTAAGTCCCAGGCAAACTGCAAAGAGCTACAAAAGGATCTCTCAAAACTGGGTGACTGGGCAACGAAATGACAGATGAAATTCAATGTTGATAAATGTAATGTAATGCACATTGTAAAACATAATTGCAACTATACATGTAAAATTATGCGGTCTAAATTATCTGTTACTACTCGAGAAAGATCTTGGAGTCATTGTGGATAGTTCTCTGAAAACATCCACTCAATGTGCAGCAGCAATAAAAAAAAAAAAAAGCGAACAGAATGTTGGGAATTATTAAGAAAGGGATAGAGAATAAGACAGAAAATATCATATTGCCTCTCTATAAATCCATGATTCGCCCACATCTTGAATACTGCGTGCAGATGTTGTCGCCCCATCTCAAAAAAGATATATGGGAATCAGAAAAGGTTCAGAAAAGGGCAACAAAAATGATTAGGGGTACGGAACGGTTGCTGTGCAAGGAGAGATTAATAAGACTGGGTCTTATGATAGAGGTCTGTAAAATCATGACTGGTGTGGAGAAAATAAATAAGGGAGTGTTATTTACTCCTTCTCCTAACACAAGAACAAGGTGTCACCAAAAGAAATTAATAGGCAGCAGATATAAAATAAACAAAAGGAAGTATTTTTCACACAATGCACAGTCAACCTGTAGAACTCCTTGCCAGCAGATGTTGTGACGGCCAAGACTATAACAGGGTTAAAAAAAGAACTAGATAAGTTAATGGAGGATAGCCATTGATGGACCTATTAGCCAGCATGGGCAGGGATGGTGTCCCTAGCCTCTGTTTGCCAGAAGCGGGGAATGGGTGACGGGATAGATCACTTGATGGATGGATCACCTGTTCTGTTCATTCCTTCTGAAGCACCTGGCATTGGCCACTGTCAGAAGACAGGATACACTACTGGGCGAGATGGACCTTTGGTCTGACCCAGTATGGCTGTTCTTATGTTCCTTTGTTGCCTCTCTCACCCTTTATTTTATTTATTTAGATTGTAAGATAAAGGGGCAGGGACTGACCCTTTTATATGTATAGTGCCTAGCACAGTGGTCTCTAGGCACTACTGTAATACAGATAATTAGTAATAATAACTGGTGTTTCAGGTGCACACCACCTCCCAAAATGGAGCTTTTTAAAAACAGCAAAACTGTTTCAATGGCCATGTTCCTGCATCAGGATTTGTTAACGTGGACCCGTGCCCTTTTTGGAGTGCTAATGAAGTCATTGGGATATTGCTTGTGAGACATTCTAACAGTTCTTCTTGTTGCAAGATCAGGGTCTAGAACTGGAGGATGGATGATTATTTTTAAGAAAAGTGTTTAGTAATGTTGCATGAAGATGATTCGCCCTGAGATGTGGGGCGGGAAATCTTCAATCAGATTTTCTTTTTTATGCTTAAAGTGTCAAGTTGATCTTCACTCTAGCAATGCTTGTAGAAGTGTTTACTTTGTAATTACCCCCTCATTGCTATTTTCGGTTTTATTGTAATGGATCCAACCTACATTATTTTTAAAAGAATCAGCCTTACCAAGAGTATATTATGTGTGCTTTCTGCAAAAGGTTTAGGCCTTGATCCTGCAACTGTACATAAGCTTCAAGTGGACTCTGCTTGGTTATACAGGTCTGCCTGCAAGATGGGGCTCAACAGACATTTAAAATTCCTATTCATAGGCTAGGATAACTCTTGTATCCCATGCCCACGGGTAATGTATTTAATTACACACATGCTTCAGTGTTTGCAGGCCAGTGGCTCCATAGCAATTTCTTCCACATTTTGATACATGACATTAAAAGTTTAAGATTTATTTCTATCAGTCTCCAAAAGGTGCAGTTATTTTTTTTTTAACATAAGCAAACCATTAGTCACCCAAGTTAGTCCCATTGAACTTAAACCAGTGGAATCTCTGAGGTGCCCAAACCCCCGTTCCCCCCCCCTGCTGCTACCCCCAGAATCCCTCTTAAGTGTGTTAGTGCGTGTGCTCTCATGTGTATGGGGAATGATGCCAGAATGGTGGCATATCCTTTCATGTGCTCTCTCACACCCCGCACCTGAGCAGATATCCATTTTGTTTTTTGTTCTTTATATCCACAGTTGGGATGCTCTAGCCCCATGTCATTTGTTTAGTTCTAACTTCATTAGTGAATACCCCTCTTCCATAATCTTCAAGAACACAAAGTAGAGATCCTTAAAAGCTAGCACTGAAATTAAGAAAATTATCAAATCCTTGGAGTTCTCTAGGAACTCCTTGGAAGGCATTGTCCAATATAAAGCTACACTTATCTGCTCCCTTCTTTTTCAGGGTATATCCATAGTATTATTGTATGGGTATGGTTGAAAAGGAATTGACCTCTGAAAGATGGTGCAGGCTGTCTGCCTCTTTTCTTTGTGCACTAATGAATTGTGTGAAAGCAGTAGTAGCTAGAACTGTGTGGAATATTTAAATCTGAAGTTAGGGCAAATATGTCTGCAGATTTACCACAAAAGTAAAGAAAAATAAAACCACCCCTTGGATTTTTTTTTAAAGGAAAATAGAACTTTGTGTTCAAATAGTCCAATTTCACTCAACAATGGTCCTCTTTCTGGGCAGGGATAGCACAGATTTGGTTTTATTTGGATAAAATTAATTTTTGCACTGTGATGGTTGTTCATATAAAACTGGGGTATATTGTTGTGTAATACCAGAAGCAGGAATCTGTCTTCAGAGTCTGCACATACAGCACATGATGTTAATGGTATTCCACATTAGCAGCTCCAGAAGTGAATCTTCCCTCTTGAAATTAAACCATGATGGAATCACATTGTTCCCTGTGGAAACAGTGATAAAACTTTCATTGATTTCAGTGGGAGCAGGATTGGGTTCTAATTATGGTTACAATAATTCATCCATATTCTCAGTTATTCAGTTTACCTTTAATGACCTAGAGCATCAACATATTAAATGATCTTCTTGCCTTCTGTTACCAAATGGGAGTATAATATTGTATTCTATTATATATGATACTGAACTACAAAGTATGTTTATGAATATTACCATTTAAAACATTGTTATGAAATATACTTTATTATGGATTCTTGAAATCCTCCGTATAATAAATTATAGTGCAGTAGTTTACAAATCGTTTGTTTTAAAGTTATGATAGTCTTACTGTGGAAGGAAACTCTGGACTATTGTGTTTTACTTAAGCAGCCTCTCTTCCATTATACTGCACATAATGCACCCTTCCTAGAAGAATTACATCTCTATCCCCTAGAATTTGTTCAGTTTAATTTTGCCCTTTTATCTGCTGCTCATCCCACTACTTTTATTTAAGAGTGTAAAGTTACTTTAGTGTAACTGCTGTTGTCACCTTTGCCCTCAGCTAATCAAATAGTTTACCTTGAGGGAAGCATTTATCTCCCACTTTCATTATTATTATTTTCGTAGCTGTAAAGATATATATTTTGTGTCTGCAGAAGGCTGTAACAGTGAAACGAGGTATTGATCTGCTGTATTTGGCAATTTCTTTCCACCTTGCCATCGATATCATGTCAGCCTCTGTCTGTACTGTGGTTGACCTCACAAATAGCTCTTTATGTTCCCATTGGATTCAAATGATATACTATGCTGAAAACTAAATCAATGAATGATTATAAAGTTTTTAGTATTATTTCATGACCCTGAGGCAACTGGTGCTCCATGCATTGAATACTTGAAAGGATACCTAGTATGGTAAAACAGGTGTTGCTACTTTTGCTCTTATAAAGCTGGAAACATTATAGCTTAGGTCTTAAGTAACCGTGCACTTTGATATTTTTGTGATTATTTTATAAGTTGGGCAAATCTGTGTTCAAATTCCTTAAGGGCCTGACTAGAGGCAACTCACATTACTTGGAAGTTTTGCCTCCTTAAAGAACAGTAGGATTGGACTCCAATGAGTCTTACGGCTACAATGGAAACAATTGAAATTACTTAAGAGCAAAAATTCTCCTTTCTGTTCCGTGCAATGTTGCATATCGTGCGATCCCCACAAAATGAAAATCCAGTTCTGCCCAGTTCTAGGTAAGAGCCTAACTGGCACACAGTGCTCTGAGACAGAGATGGGTTGTAATCGATAAATACATTGGAATAAGTAGTGTTATGTAATGGGCCGTGGGATGTTTACTGCCCATTCACAGCAGGCAGAATTAAAAAAACATCTAGAAGGAGAAAGGGCTGAATCAACTATGCTAGGATTTGAATCTGTGGTAACAGGGGATTTACGGTTTTGTTCCCCACCCCACCCCAAAATCTAGGCCATCGTTACCTGATGCTTCCCTGCTCTGTTTTCTAGAGCAATGTTTTTCAACTCCTGGGGGTCTGCAGACTCTAAGATTTCCAAAGGGGTCTGCACTTCCATTTGAAATTATTTTAGAGGTCCACAAATGAAAAAAGGCTGAAAACTACTGTTCTAGAGTTTGTGGTTAAAAAAAGTATAGATAGTTGGTCATATTCGTGCATCTTTTAATCTGTTGTGCTTTCTCTTAAGTTTTAATAAGATGTTGGTTGATAAACTTTCCATAGAAAAGGAACTGGACACATGCTAATTGGAATTAAGCCTCTCCCATCCTATGAAACTGGATAGTGGATTAGGCACTTGTACTGTTAATGCTTGATCTTGCGAGATGTGGTGTATTTGTAGTATTTATGTCACTTTCTGTTTTGCTGGTGGTTCAGCTGAAAATAAACTAAGGGTCCAGTTGTGCAAACACTTATTACCAGGTGTGGTGCTTACTATAGTGAGTAACTACATTGAAGTAGCCCTGTGAAATAATCAGTGGGTATTAGCACTATGTATGGTAGCTAGTGTTTTGCATGATTGAATCCTACATGTGGAGAAAAATGTGATGTAAAACAATGGGCTAATGGATTCTACAAATGGTATTTCTGCATCAATAATGTGATTCAACTATATACATTTCTTAAAAAATTATTTTAGTTCTGTTAATTAAGGGCAAATATCCCTAGCTCTCCACTTCACCCAGCCTAGGCAGATGGAATTGGTGCAGGGAACTTCTACATGTAAAATTATCCTGATCCCTAGGCTGTGTTACAGCTCTGATGCTCTAGGGCAGGGATAGGCAACCTATGGCACGCAGGCCGAAGGCGGCACACAAGCTGATTTTCAGTGGCACTCACACTGCCAGGGTGCGGGCCATCAGTCCAGGGGGCTGTGCATTTTAATTTAATTTTAAATGAAGCATCTTAAACATTTTAAAAACCTTATCTGCTTTACATACAACAATAGTTTAGTTATATATTATAGACTTACAAAAAGAGACCTTCTAAAAACATTAAAATGTATTACTGGCACGTGAAACCTTAGATCAGAGTGAATAAATGAAGACTCGGCACACCACTTCTGAAAGGTTGCCAACCCCTGCTCTAGGGAATCCAGGCTACTACTCCTTGGGTGATGGTGGCCAGCAGATGAATGTAGCAGCAGATTAACAGCACTACCACTCCTCTGTTAGACTTCGAGAGAGAGAATTGTGGAACTATATTCCACTGTCTTACAAAGTGTTGACACCTTTGCCAGGCTCCCCTAATCTATCTTTATATGTTCCCCATCACCATAATACTTGAACTACAGTCTGTCTGTCTACCTGTTACTTGTGTAGCTTCCTTTACTTAAATATCTGAGTGTCACAGTTCACAGGACAGCTTCACCTGTGTCCCCCCCCCACCCTGTGGTCCATCAAGCGCACCCATTCTAAGCTTCCAGCTCCTCAGTAGTCACCTCCCTGTGGCAGAGACCCATGTCTGTCTCCCTCCTGACTGGGATTTTTCCAGGGTGAACCATTTGTTGCCTACCTGTGATATTCCCACCAAGACAGACAGCCTAACCAGGCCAATGTCTACTCTATGCTTCCTCTCCAGATGCTCAGAACAGAGTAGTTGCCAGCAGTTACAAGTTACCACATAATTCTTTATAAGCAAGCGCATCTATTCTTAAGGTAAAAGCATTACAGAGAAAACATATTAAAACAATAAAAGATGCATGATAAAAACCTTTCCACAGATTACCTATCAGCCTTATGGGACCCTAGCAGATTAAGTCCTTACAACCCTTTCCTAAGAATGGCCCCCAACTTCGACATATGGTCCTGTCCATTTGCTGAATCAAAAATAAAGGCCCTGAGTCAGTTTAAACTTGGGCTATGTATCCAAAAGTCCTGTTTTTGTCTGTTGGTCTCTGGAGAATCTAGTTTGAACTAATATATGCAGGTCTCCCAGGAGATAGTATCTCTCTTGGGGGTTCAACCTTACTGATTTGTCTTTATCACCACCCACTCACTGTTTTTAGTTCCTGGAGGAGCTGTGGTAGCCCTCCCCCATGATTAGCACACAGTCTTACATAAACCACTCATTTAAAACAATGGACCCAAAAGATACTATATGGTGTTGCAATATCTGTTACATCTTCCTCTTTCAGAGGTTACAGACAATCCTGGCCCACAATAATACACAAACTTAATACAATAAGGTCTTTCAATGATATTGCAGGAAATTACCATAACTGTCATTCTGAGGACTTTCTGATCCTTAATGCATTTATCTTCACAACACCTCTGTGAGGTATGGCTGTGATGTCCATTTTACAGGTGAGGAACTGAGGCACAGAAAGACTAAGGCCAGGTCTATACTATAAACTTACATCAGTATAACTATGTCACTCGTGTGTAAAAATCCACACCCCTGAGTGACGCAGTTAGACCAGCCTAAGCCACAGCGTGGACAGCACTGTGTCGATAGGAGGACTTCTCCTGTCAACATAACTACCGCCTCTCATGGAGGTGTTTTAACTACGCCAACAGGAAAAGTTCTCTCATCGGTGGTGCAGTGTCTTCACTGAAGCGTTATAGCAGTGCAGTTGCACTGCTGCAGCATTTTAAGTGTAGACCTGCCCATAGTGGTCACACGGGAAGGTTACACGGGAAGCCTGTGGCACAGCAGAGAACTGAACCTGGGTCTCCAAGGTAACAGTGTAACCATCCTTCCTCTCACTCTTTCTCTCACTGTCTTCCTTCCCAGCCTGGAGGAGAAGTGGCTTGGTTTATTAGTATATTTTTTTCTGTGGAAATTTACCATGTCCTCTGCAGATAAGGCCTTTCACAGCTGCAGAGGAATGCTTATGATTTAGGCTTTTTTGGCCTGCAGACCTTTGAAATGCAGTGATTAGGCTGTTTTCACAAATTCTTTAGGTGCATTATTATTTATAGTTAGGTAAGTGCTGACCGTGTGACCAGTACTATAATAGACCCAAATAAAGATACAACTCACTGAGGAGTTTGTGCATAAGGTGTTTGTGTATGAGACAGGCAAGTAGTTTTCTGCTTTCTGAACCAAATGTATGCCTCATAAATAATGATGATTCGCTCTCTTTTTACTTTACAAAGCACACAATTTGTGAATAGGGCCTTTAATATGTCGGTGGCATGACAGAAAGTGGTACAAAGCAGTGTCTTGTGTCACAAGTGGGATGATACCAGTGACCCAGCAAAGAGGAAACAAGCACTTTGCATGTTGATCTGTTTTGTTAAAGGGCAGTATTTGGCCCCCATCAGTGCAGGAGAGATGGGCTGTTCATGAAAAGGGCATAAAAAACCTAACCCTTATGACACTTTGTCAGCCTGATTAAATTTAATGTCTGGCATTCGGTTTATGTGATAGATGGGAGGCATCACTGTTTATCTAATAAACAAAGCATTTCTTTTTTTCCATAAGTATTTTATATGTTAATACAGGCAAACCTGAATATGATCACACAATTTAAATGTGCAAACAGAAAATATAAATCTTGGCTGGCTATTGGTTAAAAATATGGTTTATATGTATTATGCAAAATAGTGCAATTTGATTGTTGATCATACTGTGCAAACATAACTCTTTAGAAACAGTGCTTTTAAACAAATATTAAAATATTGTTATTGAACAATTTATAATGGAAATTATTATGATTTTACAGAACAATGCAACATATTTATTTGCAGTGCTGTAATAGGTATGGTTCTATTGTAATATTAATACACAAATATAAAATCAGCGTTCCAGGTGTTTTTATTAACTCTGATTATAAGATGTTAGGATCCAGTCTTCTCATATTTTAAAGAAAATTCAGTATTTAGAAAACAGAGTTCAGTATGTATAATTTGAAAATGACTACAATCTGCTGAGAGAACCAAATAAATGCTTGTGGATTGTTGACTTTTCTGCTTAACATTTAAAAAAAAAAAGTTTAGGTGCCTTTTTAAAAAAGAAAGAAAAAATCTAGCTTGCTTTAAACAATTGCTGAAGAGCTCTGCTTAACCTTATATTTTGCATGCATTCGTGATTTGAAATAGAAATAAGTCAAATTTGAGGCAGACAGCTTGAATGGCATGCTGTCAGTTTGGCTGTTCATGAATTGGCAATGGTCTCGTTTAGGACCTTCAGATATGTGTCTGCTTGGACAGAATGAGAACATTTTGCATGTTCTTCAGTAGACAGCCACTCCTTGCTGCCTCACAATATGCAGTGGTGCATGACAGTTGCCCTTCATTGCTGTCTTCTTAGAGCTTAACCTTTGACCCTCCACTTAGTTGCTGTGCAGCAGTTGGAGCAGGCCAAGATGTTCATGAATGACGGGCATCAGCCTGCAATGTGCTTGTCATTATTTGACTGTCAAAAGTAGCCGGCTATTGGGCTCCATCAAGGTTTGAAACCTATGTGCAATAGTCCATATTACTTAACTTCCAGGGCTGTCAACAGGATGATCAAATGTGCATAAAATATAAGTGTGTTGAATACATCTTCAGTCATAAGATAGGAAGAGTTTTGTGTGTGTGTGCGCTGTACGTATTCAGATGACTTTCACAGGGCCAAGAGGTTGAATCTGTTGCCAGGGTAAAAAGTGAACTGTTGTCTCTTGTGGTCTAAGTTTCAAATAACACAATTTAGATTTGAGCAGCTCTGCCAGTTAAACTCTCAGCTTGTCTTGCGTATCCCATCAGCTTTTCAGCCAGCAGTATAAGCAACTAGATACTAGATCAGTGGTGCCTGAGGTTAACTGTCAAACTGCAATGTTCATTTTGGATCTCACTGTAATGTAATATTATAGAGAGAGAGGTCAGCTTGTGTGATTTGAAAAGCAGTTGTGAATAGCTGAAGTACTGATTATGTCAGCTACAGTATACCTTAAGGAGTCCAGTATAGAAAGCTTAATTGATTATAATAAAATAAGAAATCAAAGGCAATATAGAATAGCCATTTTTCTGTCCAAGTGCAGAATACTGTGCATAGAAACTGTTCATATTTAGGAGGGTCATGTCCTGTTTTTAGCATAATATTCACTGTCTGTTACCGTTCCTGCAAAAAGCTTCTCTACTGCAGTTTATTATAATGGATTTAAAAGGTGTCCGTATATTTTCTCCCATTATGTCCTCGTTTGTACATTTCAAGTGGTATATATTTTAAAAAGAAAATATCAGATTAACAGGTTTTGGTTCAGCATAGGTTCTTTACAATGTAAAACTTTAATCCAAATCAAATGAAATAGCACTATCTTGCCAATTGGTTAAATTATACTCACTGTGCTTATTTGTAAATATTTTTGTACATTCAAAAAAAGACTTCCCAAAACCTCCAGCTTTCATAAGGAAAACAATACAATCACATAAAGCTGAAGGTTGGCAAGTGCCTAGGAATAGCAACCCACATTTGTTCACTTCATATTTTTATGCCCTTTATGTATTTTCAGAGGCAGCTTTCACTCTCCCTTGTTGATAGTCAGTGTCAGTTGCAAGAGACCTCTGTCCAAAAGCATTGGTCTCAAAAATTAGATCATGGCATGGAGGGCTACATGAAGTCTTCACCCTTCTTCTTGCCATTAATCTCAAATGCTGGTATTGTCTGATAACAAACAGTCCAATCCTTTGATTTCAGTATTTGCTTGTGCATTTGTTTTAATATCTGAGATGGATTATAATTTTTTGTACATTTTTCAAATGTGTGCACACTACAAATGTACATAATTAATTTACCAAGCAAGCTGATTCATACTTATCAGGATTTGCTGTATAGTTATCAACCAGTACAACCATTTTCACAAGTATTTGAGACTTGTGACCACTAACTTTGCTATTAGTAAATGCCTGCTGGGGGGACCCACTTTTTTAAAAGGATGTATAAGTGCACTGAATGAATACATTTTGGTGCAGGGATTAATTTTTGAAAATTATGTGCATACAAAAAACGAGCACATAACTGAGTGCGTAATTCATGCAGCAGTTGTACTTGCAGATCAGGTATCTGAACATGCAGGCACCCAATTTTGGCCTGTATAGTTTTTTAAATTACACCACAGAGTCCCAGCAAAATCAGCTGGACTCTTTCCAGACGAAAGTAATACTGATTCCCAATCATGGTCTGCGAGAACCCAATCCTGCTTCCCGTTGTAGTCAGTTGACTTCAGCGGAAACAAAATCAGGCTTGTAATCCTAGTGGGCTCTAGTTTTATGGAGGCCAAATGCTCAGTTCCAGGAAAATAGAAAAGTTCTAAGTCTGTCAACATCAGCCCTTCCAGTTAATGAGAAAGGGTGGTTTTGTATTAAGGGTGGAATACCTAGTCTCCCTGGAACCACAGTTTTATATATATATATTCCCATGCTCTGGATGTTATGGTATAGAATGTCAAATATATAATAGGCAGAAGATGGTAATTTATATTATCCCAGCCTCATCTTACATGTTATGAGGAACAGTGGCTTAAAGCTATTATCTAGCTCAAGCCAGGGTAGTAAAAAAACCAGTGAACTTGCACCAATGACTTTAGGGTGTCTGGTTTTCAATCAGAAATCCAGTGGAAAAGGGGATCTGACGGTGTCTGGTCAGATCTACTGTCCCACAAAGTCTGGTTACTGAAGGCAGGGAGGCACCAAGTAATCACCCATGCCAGCCCCTACTTAGCTGCGGTTGCCTCCTACCTGCATCAGCGGCTGCAGCTCCCAGCCCCAGCTCTGCAGGAGAGTCCCTCCCAACCCACACAGGGAGGAGGGGAGAGGGGAAGAGCAGCAAGGGAAGAGGAAAGAGGAGCGAACTGGGGGTGGGGCCTCAGGAAGAAGGGGCAAGGGGTGGGCCTCAGGGGAAAGGGGAGGGGCAGGGGAGTTTCCGGCACTCCTACTAGAGTGTCCAGTTTTTATATATTATAAAGTTGGCAACCCCAGACTTGACTGAGATGTTGGAAGAAAAACAACTGTGGATGAGGACTAGTGTGGATAGGTGCCATTGTGATGTGGAATTCTGTTTGCAATGTGCACCAGACTATAAACAAAATTCTGGATTTTTTGGAAGGAAAGAAACTTCTGAAGTTGTTGGCATACTGGAAGATGTTTTCTCTGGATTCTTTCTTCCAATTTCAAGAAGTATTAAAAAATATACATTTATGTTTGAGAGGTTAAAGATCTACGGTCCTATGTTGCCTCTTGAAAGAGAAATAAATCATATTATCCAAAATAAAAGAATGAGAGATACCTTAAGGGAAGTGCTTCGTTGTCACATATATACTCCGCAGTATAAATATCAGCTTGTCTCAAAGGTTGAGACCTTTGTAGTGCATTCTTTGAGGGTACAAACCTGTCTCTCTTCTGACTTTAATGCAATAGCTGTGAAATATCTGTATTAGGTAAAATAGAGGTTAAGGTACCTTAAGGGCACTGAATTCTTATCTTTTTTCTTTTTTTTTTTTTTACTAGCGGTGGTGTCAACATGTACTAAAATGTGATGACCTACTCTTCTCTTTGATAAAAGGAAAATGACCTGTCTAGTGTGGATGGAGATAGTTGCCTTAGGCAGATTATATTGTCACCTTCTTTACTATCAGCATGTATAAAAATAAAAAAGGCCAGGATATTTCTGTTTACCATAGAAGTATTTGACATTTCTAGCTACTGATAAAATATACTCGGGGGTGGAAAGGAAGAACTGGTTTACATTACTAAATAAGGTTGTGAAGAAATGCAGAGATTCTTTATTGTGTGAGTTCTTGGTATCATAGGACATACGCACGTACCAAGAGATTCCGTCCATTGACCTCAGATTCTCAAGGTTCAAGTTCTGCATTTAACCCTGGTTTTCACTTGTCTTAGGTCTTTTGGTGAATGAACAAAGACTCTGACATCTCTTGAGTCATGGGGTAATGTATGTGTTTAAATATTGAACCGAATCACAATTTGTGATTTGAGCAGACACTTTCCTAGTGTAAAAGGCTTATTATTATTAAACAGTGCCTAGAGCCCCAATCAAGATCTTATGCACCTATTAGCCATAGCTTCCATTTATGTTTCTGAAGCAAAGATAACTTTGGGGTCATTATTTCCTATTACTCTGGAATATAGAAAATTCATAGATGGCAATATGGAGATAACTGAGGTGTTTAATAAAATTATAGACCTAAGGTGTATCAAAGTAATGATTGAGGATAAATTGATGAATATTATGCCAGACACACACAAATATACAGTGACATACCATGTTTTTCTTTACAGTGGTCATGTATTCTCTGAGCACTCAAGAGACTAAAGGCAAAATTAGTTCTAAGCCCCTGTCTTGGTGTACAAAGGAGGCATGTGCTCAAGGAGTGCTCTGCACCTTACATTAAAAATAGAGGTCTAGCACAACTTCTGTACTTCAAGATCAGGAAGCTCAAGGATTGCATAGAGCTAGTAATATTGGGGGACAGAGCTGGCCTCACATGGTAGGAGTACATACTGCCTCATCTCACAAGGCAGTGCAGTGGCTAGGGTGACCAGTCAGCAAGTGTGAAAAATCGAGGCGGGGGTGAGGGGTAATAGGAGCCTATACAAGAAAAAGACCCAAAAATTGGGACTGTCTCTATAAAATTGGGACATCTGGTCACCCTAGCAGTGGCTGAGACTCCTCGTGCACTCTGGATCTCCAGAGAGCATTATTTTTTAATCAAGCAATGCCTCTCATTGTTCCTGCTGAAGTGGTGCACTTCTGCACAACCCCCAGTGTAGGAGTATGTCTTTAGAGGTGCAGGAGTGTTAAAATATTATTGCTTTTCCTTAATGAAATTTCATAAAGATCTTTTTGATTAATCTTTTATTTAAATATTGTTTAAGGGGGAGTATAGTAAGTACTGAAACAAAACAAACAAACAAAAAAGATAAACTACACACCTGTCCAAATAATCAGGATGTAGTGCCCAGGGAGAAACATAATGTAGTTTTTCAAACCTGACCATAAATGTAAGTGGGGGAAAATAAAAAAAGGAAAATAATATAAGGTCAAATGGCACCATTTTATCACATCAGTTGAGGCTTTAGTATAACTTAATAATAAGGATTTAGTCCCTAGCACATACAATGGGACAGTCACTCCTTTTAGATGGTGCTAATTTTTTTTTAAATGCTATCACAGAAGACATGTAATTAACTTCTAGGTTCATGTTTCATACTTGAGGAGGCCAAATGTGCATTTTTCTCAGCACACTAAAGATTGCTGAGTGTTTAAAAGGCAAGATGCATATTTAAGGTGTAGATGGAGTGTCCAGAATATTACTCATGATATCTGTAACAGAAAACCAAAAAGATTTCACATCTGTTTCCCCCGAAGATGTGGAAGGAGGTTTCAGTAGAATTAATGTAATTTCTGCAATATTGTTATTGAAGCTCATTACGTTATCTATCTTAAGAAGTCCCAGCAGTCAGTGAGGAAGTTGGAAGGTTTATCAGTGCTGGGTATTGAGCTCAGTTACAACAAAATAAGGTATGATCCCAAGGAGGATGTTAACTCTTGCTTGTTGATAAGTAAATCAGGATGCTAAAAACTCAAAGGATGACTGCAAGTGTCAAACATTAAATTTCTCTCTTTGGAGCCTGAAGACAAAAAGTTTACTTCCAGTTCATTGTAGCTGTATAGAAACAGCTATAGTGGGGAGGGGTTCTCTAGACATGAAAAAGCCAAATAAATAGACTACCGACTGACAAAGGAGCATAAGCAGACATACTACTATTCAAGTCAATGGAGTAGCACTTATTTATGCTGGTGGTGAATTTGCCCCAACTCCATGCTTCCCTTGGCATTTAATGTGATGTCATAATGTCAGTTGAAACAAAATTTCCAGTGAAAAAGTGTTCATTCTGGAGAGAGGTGATGAATTGAATCAACTTCAAAAAGATATGCTATGAGAATAATTTTGGGGAAGTTATAGGGCTTTGTTTTACAGGAGGTCACACTAGATAATCACAATGGTCCCTTCTGGCCTTAGAATCTATGAACTTTCAATAAATCTCTTTGATTATTAGGAATCTAAATAAAGGCAACAATTTGGTCTTCATACCTCTCTGTATACTGGTTAAATAGTGCATTGGTGTATCAGGCCTCTTCTATCTTAGTGCTACCCAGGCAGCCTTGGGTGTACAAAACTGAAAAAAGAATGGCAGTAAGGGAGTAGAAAACAGCCATTCCCAATCCAGTGATCCAGTTAGCTCTGTAGAACTCTTTAGACTTTTATTTCTGCAAGAAAGTGGTGTCTTTGGGGCATGGGTGTGAAGGAAGGGGAAGTAGATGTGAAAGTCGATGGTGGGGTTAATTAATGTTGGGGGGTGAATTGGGCTGTTGTTGTGCTCCTTTTACAAGGGATTTGTTGCTTCAAAAAAATAAATAAAAAAAGGAAAGTATTTAATGTATCGAGTAGTTAGTCTTAAATTCTTACCAAATTTGCCGTAGATAAACAGATCATGTTACTCCGCCCAACATTACCTATGGGGTTAGTGGAAATGCTGACATGATGTTATTTTGTTATCAAAGTTTTTAAGGGAGATGACTGTAGCTCTCAAAACCTAAAAATTTTACATGAGCATTTACTGCTGCAGCCTCTGTGCTGGGATCACGTGGTGTCTGAAATGTTAACAAGAAACCTCATGGAATTTCTACTGACAGTTGGTATGGCTTTATGACATTATGCCTGCAAAACTGTGTATGTCACATTTGTAGCTACCTACCAGTGAAAGGTACAGTACATATTGCTGCCTGTAGTTTGAGTCAGATGTTGTGGTTTGATGTTACGCTGCACCTATTTTTATACAATAATGAAATGGCATTTTTAATTTTATCTGTTTCTAAAGTGAGTGATAAATTTTCTAAATTGAATAGATTATATAGCAACGTAAAATATAATTTGAAATCTAGTTGGATAGTACTGTTACCGGTGATGAAAAATTACAGATTAGTCTCTTTATATAAACAGTACCTTTACACAGTAGATATATTGTTACAGTTATTGTATTGGCTCTGATTTTCACTCAGTATGTCTATTGCAATTTTCTCATTTACAACTGTAATTGAGCTCTATAAGTAGTAGATGGAATTACTTCATTTATTTTCTGAATAGCCTACAGAAACATTAGTGTTAATATTATTATCCACTTCATGTACACAACAGTTCATGATATAGAGATATGAATAATATTTTGTACTGTTTAAATTTTATTGGAATGAGATAAATAGAACTAGCACATTTTTTGGTAAAAAATGCAGTGTAAAGAAGCATCCCTGGAGGATTAAAAAAAAATCTATTCCAGTCCAAAGAAATATACTATGTCCATAGTGTTAATTGGCCCCAAAATTGCATAGTCAAACACATTTGAAAACAAAATCTGAACACGCATATTATAAATTTCTTATTAAAATGGTTATATTCTGCTAACAACAGCATGCTGGGAAAATTAAAAAATACTGTCAAGAATAGTATATCTGCTTAATAGCAAATAAATTTCAGAGGGGTAGCCGTGTTAGTCTGGATCTGTAAAAGCAACAAAGAATCCTGTGGCACCTTATAGACTAACAGACGTTTTGCAGCATGAGCTTTCGTGGGTGAATACCCACTTCTTCGGATGCAAGTGGTGGAAATTTCCAGGGGCAGGTTTATATATGCAAGCAAGAAGCAAGCTAGAGATAACGAGGTTAGTTCAATCAGGGAGGATGAGGCCCTGTTCTAGCAGTTGAGGTGTGGAAACCAAGGGAGGAGAAACTGGTTCTGTAATTGGCAAGCCATTCACAGTCTTTGTTTAATCCTGAGCTGATGGTGTCAAATTTGCAGATGAACTGGAGCTCAGCAGTTTCTCTTTGAAGTCTGGTCCTGAAGTTTTTTTGCTGCAGGATGGCCACCTTAAGATCTGCTATTGTGTGGCCAGGGAGGTTGAAGTGTTCTCCTACAGGTTTTTGTATATTGCCATTCCTAATATCTGATTTGTGTCCATTTATCCTTTTCCTTAGAGACTGTCCAGTTTGGCCGATGTACATAGCAGAGGGGCATTGCTGGCATATGATGGCATATATCACATTGGTGGACGTGCAGGTGAATGAACCGGTGATGGTGTGGCTGATCTGGTTAGGTCCTGTGATGGTGTTGCTGGTGTAGATATGTGGGCAGAGTTGGCATCGAGGTTTGTTGCATGGGTTGGTTCCTGAGCTAGAGTTACTATGGTGCGGTGTGCAGTTACTGGTGAGAATATGCTTCAGGTTGGCAGGTTGTCTGTGGGCGAGGACCTCGTTATCTCTAGCTTGCTTCTTGCTTGCATATATAAACCTGCCCCTGGAAATTTCCACCACTTGCATCCGAAGAAGTGGGTATTCACCCACGAAAGCTCATGCTGCAAAACGTCTGTTAGTCTATAAGGTGCCACAGGATTCTTTGTTGCTTTAGCAAATAAATTATACATAAAATATATTATTTTTTATAAAACATATTATACATGAGAGAGAAGCACTTTTAACGGTTTTTGTAAGATTTTCTTACAACTTTATTTTACAGTGTAACAGGATGGCTGGTTTTATGACCTAAATAGAAATGCAGGCCGCTTTTCCTGTGTCAGTGTAATATTGTTACTGGACTATCCTTTCTTAAAGATTCAGAGTAGTTGTTTTCTTCCTAATGATTCATGGTATTAGACTGGTCCATTCCAGAATGCAAGAAGATCTCGATCTTCTCTCAAAAGCAAGGAGAACTAGAAGCAGGAAGTAAAGCTTCCTGGAGGTGGAAAAACAAAATTTAAAGAGCCTAAAAACCTGGTTTAAACTTAGGTGGTGTTTTGTTGTTGTTTTATCCCAGAAAGGGGGCGAGTAGGCCTGTTTGGAATTCTGCCTGCTCACATGCAGGCTTTACCCTACTGCCTTTTGTGAATCTGGATCCCTAGCCCTCCAGTTCCCTTGTTTTTTGCCCATATTTGTTCTTCTGAACGTAAGATAATGGGAGCACAAATCCTTTTCAGATTTCCTGTACTGTCGGATCTTGTAATGTAATGAATGTAATGGAACACTTAGAGCCTGAGCTAGTGGAAACAAATGAGTGGGGAGTAGGTCACCTGGCATGTCTTCGGGTCTGAGGGCTCATGTACACTACCGTGCTGGGTCGATCTAAGATATGCAACTTCAGCTACGTGAATACTTACCATAGTGTCTTCACTGCGGTAAGTCGACAGCTGACGCTCTCCCGTCGATTCCACTTGTGCTTCTCATTCTGGTGGAGTACCGGAGTCGACGGGAGAGCGCTCAGCTGTCAACTTACCGCAGTGAAGACACTATGGTAAGTAGATCTAAGTACGTCGACTTCAGCGACTTCAGGATCCCCCTCTGGATCAATCGCTGCCCGCTGATCTGGTGGGTATTGTAGACAAGCCCTCAGTCTCAGCTATGGAGAAGACAGGGGGGGAAAAGATGCTAGAGGACCCATTCTCCAGCCAGAGAGGAAAGCATTCAACTTTTGCTCTCATCGTGGTGAGAGCTGTATCCCCAATCCACTTCCCTCGTGGGGTCAGTGGGACTGGGAGGGTTGCGTAGTCTGTTCCCTAGTGAATTTCACCTTGTCAGCTAGGTGTGTCCTGTATACACTTCTGATGATGGGGTGGAAATCCTTATAAACATTGTATATGTTAAAAAAATATATTCCTAGAAGTGCATGTGCTCTGATGGTTCATTTAAGAGTATGTAGTTAATAAAGATACAGGTATGGTACATACTTAAAACGTGTCTCAATTTTTTTTTCTCAATAGTTTTTTTTGAACACACCCAGGAAATTAAATAAAAAAACTCAATTAATGCAACACTAAGGATGCACTGTTAAAATCAGAAAGTCAGGAAAAGTAAAATTCACAGTTCCCTACATCACTGCTTTCCCAGGCATGGGGGACATAACCAGTAGCTTTTATTTTCTTGGTACATATGTAGGTTAATATATCACTTGCTGTTTAGCAATGTTTAGTTTGTTTTCATTGTACAGCTTGTATATTACAATTAACATTGCTTTTGGAACCTTGTACCAAATTCATGCTTGGTCTAACTCCATCAATCTCAACGGCATATAAAAGAGGAATTTGGCCTCTGCACATCTTGGTTTCTGGTTTTTATTATATTTTAATTATGCAGCCATAGCATTTCATTAACATAGGTTCTTTCACTACATCTAAATATTTATATAAATAATCCACTATATGCCTATGAATAATTAAAATATCTTTGTATCTTCCTGCCACATTGTTTTTTTTACAGTCGTTCATTCACTAATTTTAGATTTACTTTACAAGTAAATGTAAAAATGGAGCATCGATACTTGGTTATGTAAAATATGTAAGGAGTTCTGAACTATATTTTAGTTCAGTGATGTAATGAGGAGTGACCTACTAGAAATTTCATCTAGTCAGAATGATACAGAAGGCTGTCTGATATTTTGCCTCTGAAACTGGCCAGTGCCTATGTGACCGGGATCCAAGAGGGGGTTTAACTGTGGTCACTTAATTAGGGTGAACTGCAAAGAATGGGGCAGCCGAACCCCCAAAAGCTGGTGGATATTCCAATACAGTAACTCCTCAATTAACAGTTGTAGTTATGTTCCTGAAAAATGAGACTTTAAGCGAAACGATGTTAAGCAAATCCAATTTCCCCATAAGAATTAATGTAAATAGAGGGGTTAGGTTCCAGGGAAATGTTTTCCACTAGACAAAAGACTCTATAGACATACACACACTATAAGTTTTAAACAAACAATTTTAATACTGTACACAGCAATGATGATTGTGAAGCTTGGTTGAGGTAGTGAAGCCAGAGGGTGGAAGAGGGTTGGATATTTCCTAGGGAATGCCTGACTGGCTATATGATGAACTAGCACTCGGCTGAGCCCTCAAGGGTTAACACGTGGTTAATGTAGCCTCACACTCTACAAGGCAGCACAAATGGAGGGAGGGGAGACAGCATGGCAGACAGACACGCACACCGTGTGTGTGAGAGAGATGCGCATTTCCCCTTTAAGTACGCTGACCCCACTCTAAGTGCATTGCCTTTTTAAGTAGATCAGCAAGTTGAGACAGCTGCTGCTGTCAGAAAGCTCCGTCCTGTGTCCCCTCTCCCCCTGCGCTCTATGGAGATGGAGTAAGCAGGGGGCAGGAGCAGGGGGACACCCTGACATTAGCACTCCTCCCTCCCTCCCTCCCCCCCGTTGCCCAGCAAACAGAAGGCTCCCAGGAGCAGCTCCAAGGCAGAGGGCAGGAGCAGCACATGATAGTGTGGGGAGGGACAGCTGAACTGCTGGCAATTGATAGCCTGCTGGACGGCTGCCACACAGGGAACTTAGGGGAGCAGGGAGCTGATAGGGGGGCTGCCAGTCCACCCTGGTTCCAAGCCCCCACCAGCTAGCTTCAATGATCTGCTATTTCTCCAAGCAGTGGACAAAGCAGGTGGCTGCCAAACAACTTTATAAGGGAGCATTGCACAACTTTAAACGAGCATGTTCTCTAATTGATCAGCAACATAACAACAAAACAACATTAACTGGGACGACTTTAAGTGAGGAGTTACTGTACTTAGGTTCACCAAGTCAGCATAAAACAGCTTCTTTATTATCTTTCTGGTTACTCAGAAGTCCAAACAACACAGATCCCTTAAAGTGATCCAGTCTCAGGCCTCCATCCAGGTACCCATGTCAAATATGATGACATTTTTTGTAAATCTTATTTCATCATAGAAAAGGTTCTACCAGTCCCAAAGGATTGGACACATTACCTCCCAGGTTAACAAATGTTTCAGATCTGACCCAAATACATGCTACAACTAATTCTTAACTAAAATCTAAAGGTTTATTTATAAAAAGAAAGAAAGAACGGTGAGAGTTAAAATTGGTTAAAGGAATCAATTACATACAGTAATGGCAAAAAGAACAGGAGTACTTGTGGCACCTTAGAGACTAACAAATTTATTTGAGCATAAGCTACAGCCCACTTCTTCGGATGCTGTAGCTCACGAAAGCTTATGCTCAAATAAATTTGTTAGTCTCTAAGGTGCCACAAGTACTCCTGTTCTTTTTGCGGATACAGACTAACATGGCTGCTACTCTGAAACCTGTCAGTAATGGCAAAGTTCTTGGCCCAAGCTTGTATCAGTGATGGAATAAACTGCTGGCTTAAGTCAAGTCTCTGGAGTACATCCACAGCTTGGATGGGTCATTCAGTCCATTGTTTAGAGTTTCAGTTTGTAACAAAGTTCCTCCAGAGGTAAGAAGCAGGCTTGGAGACAAAATGGAGAAGATGCAGCTGCCTTTTATAGTCTCTTACCATGTGGCCTGGGCTTTCTTTGTTTCAAACACAAGCTGCCCAGCACATGGCTTAGAAGCCTTAAGAGTTCTCTCCATAGGCATTTCCCTGCATGCCTTGCTGAGTCATAAGGTGTATCTGCCCTCTCTCAATGGGTCAGTTGTATAGCTGATGGTCCTTAATGGGCCATCAAGCAGGCTAGGCAGTGCTGATGCCAAACTGTCTGGGGCTGTCACCCAGAAGCATAGCATAAGTTCGAAATACAGACATATCTATAACTCATAATACAAAGTATCAGAGGGGTAGCCGTGTTAGTCTGGATCTGTAAAAGCAGCAAAGAGTCCTGTGGCACCTTATAGACTAACAGACGTATTGGAGCATGAGCTTTCGTGGGTGAATACCCACTTCTTCAGATGTATTCACCCACAAAAGCTCATGCTCCAATACGTCTGTTAGTCTATAAGGTGCCACAGGACTTTTTGCTGCTCATAATACAAAGGTGATACAAACATATAAACAAGATTATCATATCTAGCAAATTATAACATCTTTGCAGATCTCTTACATGACATATCTGGTTGATTACTTTGTGGGCGTTACCCCAGGAGCAAACATTTGAAATCCAGGTATAGAGCCAATGATACATGTATACAGATAGCATAATCATAAGCAGCAAATTATAACCTTTTCATAGACATCTTACTCCACAACCTTTGTACAGTATTTGCTGCATATATATAACAGTGGTTGCAACAATGATCTTTATGGTCATATTTTAATCAGATAATGTCACAGCCTAATGCTTCAGAGGCATAGTGCCCCTATCGAGGTGTTATGATGCGGTTGTACTCTTTCTTTAAAGAGCATGTTAGCTATGATTTACCTGAGGTCTTCAATAGGCCTTTTGGAAAGTAAAGCTAATTTGCTTCTAAAACGTATGTGATTGTTTATGATTTCTCAAATATATATTGAGGTACCTTTAAAAAGGTACATAGTGTGTAAGAAATGAAGAATAACATGCAGTTGATGTTATAGTAGAATAATATTTGTATCTTTAGTGTTTCCTTTGGTTACTCTACCAGCCGTTTCCACAGATTTCTGCTTACTGTAGAAAAATTACATCAAATGCAAGATAACAGAACACTGTCAAACTAGGAACACTTTATATGGACAGCATTAGACAGGAGCAGAAAGATCCAGTGCACTAATAGGCACACTCACATGAGCTACCTAGTCCATTGACAGTTTTTTCCTTTGTTCTTCCTCTCGACCCAGTTTCTGCCAGTGATTTGTGACATATTTTGCAAGAGATCAAATAAGCCCTTGACACCTGATTGCAATGTAGTGCTTGTTTACAGTTGCATTTTTGAAGGACCCCTAGACAAGATGGAAGGCTTAACTTGAAGTAATTAAATTTGCATCTGGTCTGTGAAAGGGATTTTCTTACATGTGCATCTTGTTGAGCAACTTTTACCATAATTGGCCATGAGGTACCAAAAGAAGGAAGGAGATGCAGGTAGACTAAATTATTGTTTTCTACCACTAAAATCTGTAATTGAAATACAGAAATTACATAAAACCTGGCTAGTATCCAGGTTTGCACTTACTTCTTTGAAAGATATGACCCACTATATTGCTGTTTGTTGGCTTTCCTGCAGTGTTGGACCTTGCTCTTGGTTCTCTTGCACTACTCCAGGTCTCACTCTTAAGCTGCCTGTGCTTGCTCCAGTCCTTGCTCATGATTGCTTCTGTTTCTTATACTTTTCTAGTTGTTGCTCTGCTTTTCACTTTTTTAGTTCTCAAGCTTCACTTGTAGACATGTGTGTCTTATCCTTGGGCAAATTTCCCTGGCACTTTTAATGCTTACATAGCTAGACTCTGGACAGCCTCCTTTCCCTTGCTTCATCTTGATATCCATGATCCTTAATCTCCTCATTGGCAAAGGGCCAAATTCAGATCTGGTGTATATGGATGCAACTGCACCGAAGTCAGTGGTATTGACTTTCTTATACCAGATCTGAATTCGACTAAACATCACTACACCTGCTTGTGCCTGAATGATATATATTATAGTGGTCTGTGTTAAACTGTATTCTTTTTGCCTAATGATAATAAATACGTATACAGCCATGCATCTAAAGATCACCTCTTACTGCTTCATAAACATTAATTGATAAATCTCACAACCCCCTGGGAGGAGGGGTTAGTTTTAGCTGCAAGTTACAGATGGAGAAACTAAATTCAAGAAGAGCTGAGTGACTTGCTCAAGTTCAAACAGCAGATTTAGTATCAGAGCTGAGAACAGAACCTGGGTCTCCTAATTCCAAGCCCGTGCTGCAACCACTAGCTTACACTGCCTTCCTTACAGCGACAGGCACATTTGCACAGCTATGTAAATAATGATGGTGATGAAATAAAGTATTGGGTAATCTTGTGACTATGGCCTTGGCTACACTGGCACTTTACAGCACTGCAACTTTCTCACTCAGAGGTGTGAAAAAACACACCCCTGAGCGCAGCAAGTTACAGCACTGCAAAGCGCCAGTGCAAACACTGCCCCAGCGGTGGGAGCGTGGCTCCCAGCGCTGTAAGCTAATTCTCACGGGGAGGTGGAGTACCTGCAGCGCTGCGGCCACACTCACACTTCAAAGCTCCTGCGGCAGCGCTGTACGGCTGCAAGTGTAGCCATACCCTATGACAGTGCATTAAATTCTCAGTCCTTCTCCCAGTGAAGTCAATCAAAGTTTTGCCATTGATTTTAATTGAGGCAGGATAGGGCCCTAAGAGTTGACCTTCTTAAAGGGACACTTTTAGGTTAAAAATAATTAGTAGCACAAGTAATTAAATTTGTGTTTTAAATTATTTATATTACAGTAATGCTGTGAGGCCTCAATAAGGATGTGAGGTCCCATTGTGCTAGTACCATACAAACAGACCAAGGCCTTCCTAAAAAGCTTAGAGTTAAAGAATTGTAAGACTGTTAAATAACTAATGCCTTTTCAGTGTTACCCAACTTGTATAAATACAATTGACAAGTCAGTTTTACTTTTTTTCTTTAATAATCACTTTAACTTTTTGGTTCTGATACAAGAGTATTGGGTTGCAATGTTTGGGTTGCAAAAACTGCAGGGAAATGTTTGCATTCAAATCAGCCCCTGGCCACTCCCCTCCCCTTGAAACCTCAGACAGCGTGCTTTCATTAGAATAACTTTAAAACAACAACAAAAACCAAACCAAACCAAACAAAAATAGTTTTCTTTTGGGATCTATTCAGGTGCACATATCTCAGCTTCTCATCATTGGGTTGTCTGGTCAGCAACATCCTTCTCAATTTACAGATTCCAAGGCAAGATGGGACCATTGTGATCTCCTGATCTCCCATATAACACAAGCCAAAGAACTTCTCCCAAATACTTCCTTTTGAATTAGAGCATATCTCACTAAATAAATATTTAAATAAATTAAATCCAGTCTTGATTTAAAATTGCCAGTGATGGAGAATCTGCCACGATGCTCAGTAAATTGTTCCATTAATTAATTACCCTTACTGTTAAAAATATATGCCTTATATCCATTCTAAATTTGTCTAGCAGTTGAATCTTGTCATACCTTTGTCTGCTAGACTGAAGAATCCATTATCAAATGTTTGTCCCCCATATTTGTAGACTATGATCTGGTAACCCTTAACCTTCTCTTTTTAAAAACTAAATAGAACAAACTCTTTGAATCTATCACTATAAGCTGTATTTTCTAATCCTTAAATCACACTGATGGCTCTTCTCTGAACCATCACGAATTTGACATATTTCTTGTATTGTAGGCATCAGAACTGGACAGTATTCCAACAGTGGTCACACCAGTGCCAAATAAACACATAAAATAACCTTCCAACTCCTACTCAAGATTCCCTTGTTTGTGCATTCAAGGATTGCGTTAGCCTTTTTGGCTATAGCATCACACTTGGAGCTCATGTTCAGTGTATTAGCCATCAGGGCCTCCAAACCTTTTCCAGAGTCCCTGCTTCCCAGGAAAGAGTCCCCCATTATGTAAGTCCAGGCTGCATTCTTTCTTTTTAGATATATACATTTACATTTAACTGTATTAAAATGCATATTGTTTGCATACGCACAGATCAAAATCATTCTGTATCAGTGTCCTGTCTTCATTATTTATCACTTTGCCAATCTTTGTTTTATGTTTTCTTCCAAGTCATTGATAAAAATGTTACATGCACTTAGCTACTTGGAAATTACACAGCGCAACCTACATTTTCACTGTGGCTGTCCAGAATGTACTTGTACAAATAGTTTAAAGTTTAATTTCCATTGTTGTGGTGCTTTCTAGTAACGTACATGTTCTTGGAGTCTAAGGATTCCCATCAGGTCCTTTATACCACCATCTACTTTCAGGTGTGATTAAGTTACTGTTGATTGTTGGAAACCAGAGGGCAACCACGACACACTGGGTGATAGATTGAAAAAGTCTGAGGGTCTCTTTTGTCATAACTTTTCAGAGATGTCCCCTAGTTTGCATCATGAATTAGGCTGAATTGAGAGAGGAGCTTGGTATAAAAAGTAAATAAATATTGTACTGTGGCCTTGAATTTGCTGATTTTTTAAAATATTTTATCTGTTACTCATGACATATTGTGAGCAAATTCGTGCCATGTATGTGGCTGTATAAATTCAGTTGTTGAACTGTCTCCTACTTGTGTCAGAATGTGAACAGCATGCCATAGTGCCCAGATAGTACCATTTTAAAGTGCTTTTTATGAGGACCAAAAATGATTTGTCTTTCATGACCTGTCCTTATTGCTAGTTGTGTGTACAACATAGGTTAGAAGAAGTAATTATTTTCAGCCTGCTGACTAGAAGCAAGATTAATAGCATCTGAAAGGAATATAATGAAAGGCTGACCCAACTGGCTTCTGCATTATGCCTTATTTATCCTACTTTCATCTCTATCACCTTTGGGCTACAACAAAATGTAATTTATGTTAGTATCGCTGCATAAGAGGTGAAAGGTCACTTTTTAATGAGGGAAGGCCTGATTGGGAATCGAGTTTAAGAATCTTATGTTGTAGAGGACGGTCAACAAAACCTAGTTGAAATAGGCACACACACACACACACAAATGCAGGGAAACATTATTTAACGAGAAATAAAACTAGACATGTTATTGTAAAATCCAGTTAGCATAATTCAAATGAGTTGGAAAATAAGTTTTGACAAAATACAGGTAATGTAACGGTCCAGTCTCATAAATCTTTATGGGTCCATTTGCTCAGAAGTTGTGGCCTTTTTGTACTAAACAATACATTTCATGTAAAAATAACAAAATTCTACTCTCTCCTTATTGACCACACTTGGCAAGTCACTACACACACACAATTTTTCTCATCCCTGGCTTCACCTGCTCCAGGGACAAATAAGCAGTGGAGTCCAAGTGGATTGCATCTAGCATATATTTGGAAAAGGTTTAACTATTATTACAACCCTTGGTATTCACTCACCTTCCAGAAAAAGCTGTATTGTATTAATGCCTAATGTATTGTACTGAGTGGTATTGTGTATTTGGGAAGCATTCATATTAGCAAAGAGATACATTCCACTGATATATACTACTGGCCAATCTGCTTATAGAACAAGGTTAATGCTCATTGGGTACAAGAATTCCAAAATAGGCCACTCTAGTTATTTGTGGCCAAATTATTCTCTTGTGGAGGTGCAAAAGTAGTATTTTGTATACAGTGTTTGCAATTAAAAAGTCAGCATTTTCCAACAGTTACTACACTGTTTTTTGAGAGGTTTCAGAGGTAGCCGTGTAAGTCTGTATCAGGAAAAAATCCGAGGAGTCCTTGTGGCTCTTTAGAGACTAACAAATTTATTTGGGCATAAGCTTTCGTGGGCTAGAACCCATTTCATCAGATGTATGAAGTAAAAAGTACAGGAGCATGTATAAACACATGAAAGGATGGGGGTGCTTTACCAAGTGTTAGGTCAGTCTAACGAGAGAAATCAAGTAAATATGTATCTCCCATACCACAACATGGTAATTGATAGTAAATGCTCCCTTTTTTTTTAATGGCAAACTCTGCATATAAAACCCTAAAGGAGGCAAGTTTCACCTTGCATTGGATTTTATTGTGAGAGTTTCACACAGCAAGGATGCTAGCCCTATAAATACAGTTCAAAGGCTTTGAAAAGGTATTTCATTGGGGAACGCTCTCAGAGTTTTGCATCTGTGGCTATATGTGGTGCCCTGTCATCACATAACATCAGACTGTGCTCCTATAAGCTTTATTGTTATTTCGTAGTGAGATGTAAGGCTATATACTGTGGTCCTTCCTCTATAGCTGGAACATTTGATTTCTTCTCTCCCTCTCCCTCCTGCCCTGTCATACTTGGTTCCTTTTAACATAGATCATCCTTTCCAAGCTATCCTCCCATCATTGCCATTCCATGCTGCTGTCTCACGTCTTTCCTACTACAGCCCTCCTTTGTGGTCCTTCTGTCTGTCTGCAAGAATGGTACTTTAAGGTAGCATACTGTCAAGGACTCCACTTCTTCAGTGACAATAGGTCGTGGACTAATAATGCAAATGTTGAAAAAGTTCTTTTAAATCCATACTTGTTTTACATTATTTTATAATTAACTTGTAGTGTTTAAACAGTAGAAAGAAACAAAAGTTTTCAAATTATTAAATATTAATTTAATTTCTATTTAACCCTAATTTGCATTAACAATGTTAAATGAGAATTTTTTAATTCAGCTTTTTCATTCCTTCTACCTTCATTGAAGACTAGCAGGATCTTGTCTTATGTTCATACTGAGTAAAAGTCCATTGGGATGGAAAGAATAATTGTGCGTTCTCACTATTTCAATAAAGTTTAAATGCCCTGGTCACAATGCTTGCTGTTCAACTACAATAAAAAGGAGGTTCACTTTGAAAAGATAAGTGACAAAAAATTTTAATCGAAAAACAAGTTTTGCCCAAATGTTATTTTGGACTGATGCAGTAGATTTTTATTGTACTTCATAAAATTAAAAAAGCATTATGATTAAAAATTATATTGTGTTTTTAAAAAAATAAAAGAATAACAGGCTCAACTTGTTAAAATTATGTGACCATTATATATTTTTAAATGTCTATTCATCATAGCCCCTCTTGTTATACATGTAGGGTGAGATTTTTAAAAGCTCTAAGCTTTGGCCTAACTCTGCTTTGCCCCCATTGAAGTCAGTGGTAACATTCCTAAGGACTGCAGTGAGAGCAGAGTTAGGCCAATGCTGAGTGCTTTTGAAAATCTCACCCATGCTGTCTTAGCTTCATTTGAATGCTTATGTGTGGGTGGAATTTGGACTGCAGAGGATATGTATGTAGATACATGAAAATTTGGACCACAAAGTACAGTATAAGACAGGTAATCTCCTCAGGTATGTACAGAGGCATATTTTCCTGTGAAACCAGTGGAAACTTGCCGTCATGTATATCAGGAGAGAATTTGAACAATGGGAGCTACAGGTGCTGCGCATTTGTGGATCTCTGGCCAATTATTTTGGTACTTTACTGGAAACTGTGTTGGGTGGTAATCTCTTTTGAAAATTTGGTCCTGTGGGCATGTGAGAGCACGTAATATGTGTGTAACACATGTATTGCATACTGTCACACATAATTACAGCATATGACATAATATAATACCATAAACTTATGTAATAGAACAAAAAATGGCACATTTAGCTCCCTAAATGCTTAGAAGCTGTTATAATGCAGTAAAGAATCTTTGAAAGCACCAAGGGTTCAACTGTGTGTGTGTGTGTGTATACACAGACATATATACCCACGCACACGATCAGAAGAACAGAGGAATTTGGTAGAAAATCCAAAAAATGCCAAGAGAAAAATAACGACTAATGCATATGGCTACATAAGACTGATAAAATTAATCTCTGGTATCCGTTTTGGGACCAGAGAATTTTATGAAACAAAGTGTACTCAAACAATACACTTCTATAAAGTTGTGAAGTTTTTTTTGTTTGTTTGTTTTGTGGTTTTTTTGCTGGTGACCAGGAAATACTTGATATTCACTTTTGTGGTTTTAAATTGTCTCCAGAACCCACAGCATAAACACAGCTTATTCACTATATTAAGTGCCTACGCACACAGGGTGTAAAATACTTTGTGCACAACATGCTACTGTCATTATTTTTAAAAAATAACCTTTGTCATCAGAGATGCTTTAATAGTTTAACACATTCTACAGTTATGCATTTCTGCGAATGGTAGAGACCCTTGCATGCAGTGTTTAATAAATTATTGAACTTTGAAGAACCTTTGAGAAGCAAGGGCTCTATGTGACTGAGCAGCAGACATGAAAAAATGCTATCCTCAAGTGTATCTAAGAGACAGAAATAGAGGCTTGATCAGACAATATGATCACTGAGTGAATGATGGTAAGAGCATTAAATATTTACATGTATAGAGAGCAACTTGACAATAGAAAAGAGACTACGGTTATTGTTAAGTTGAATAGAATCAAATGCAACACAGTTCAGTCTGTATGGTGTCTTTTTTTAATAACCAGGGAATTTTGCATGGATTTTGCTGTAAGGTGCATATTGTAAAGGGAGGTCTTTCCTATGGGGTTCACTTAAAAACAGAAGTTGAGTTATAATCATACTAAACCTCTGATTCAAAATCTATGATGTTTCATTAGTTAGGCAAGACTTTGTTATGGCTGTAACGAGGACACTTAATATGTGTATATCAATCAATAGCTATTATGCAATGTTTAAGGGATTACTGAGTTTAGAAAGAGAGAACTAAAGATCTGAATAAATACTTAGTCATATAACATCCAAATATTTAGTACTATAAACTAATTCTGATCTCTATTATAAGACTAGAATAATTGTTGAGGTCCATGGAATTACTCTAGACTTATGCCAGGGTAATAGATCAGAGCTGGTCCTAAAAATCTGGTATTTAAGTACAAAAGAAAGTAAATAATGTGACTATAAGCAAAAGAATGCACAAATATAAGATGAGACGTCCACATTTTTGCTGGGGTTGCATATGTTAGCAGTCATATGTGAAATAAATCCTTTTTTTATAGTATCCAAAATCCTTGAGTTACATGATCGCTGTGTTTGCTGCCCTGTTTTTTTGTTTGTTTGTTTTTTGTGGGTTTTTTGAGAACTTGCCAATGATGATTATACAATAGTTTGTATTGCTCGTAATGTTCTTTTAAAAATATGTCATGCTTAGTTTCTTATGTAATTTTCAGTGGAAATTTAATATATCAGAAGCATAGTATAATAACTTAATTTCATAATGGATCAAGAGAAGATATACTGTGGTGGAAGTTCCCATGCTTTAATGTAGAATCATTTCAGGTAGCTATTAGTTATAGGAAAGAAATAAAACAAATGTGACAAGTACATTGGATTTTTTTTTTAAATACTGTATGGAGTTTGTCTTACTATTATAAACCTGTTTAGATTTAATGATCTGTCATGTCACACAATTAAAAAAAATTGTTAACATTGAAAATGAAGTAAAACAGAATAACATTAAAGCACTTTTCTTTTTTCTGTATTAATTTTATTGGTGACATCAAAAGAGAAAAAATGTAGCTATTTGATATCCACATATTGTTTTAGAATTTGCTACTAAAAATCATTCAGTTTACTTGATGTTATAGTAGACTAGAATTGTGGGGGATTGAATCACTGAACAGATGGGGTAGTATAACATGGAATCGTTCACCTCCACTTTGTTGGTCTGAATTTTGGCCCAGGTTGGTATTGCTTTCTGACAGATGTTTAGTGATTTATTTCTGTGTCTAGTTGTTATTAATCCACCATTGGCATCCTTTAACAGAAAGTCAAGGATTGAAGGGGGTATGGAAACTCTCACCATTGTCGGGTGACCCTTCCACTTAATGCTGTGTTTCCCCAAAGATGTAGCATCCTCTCTTCCCTCTGTGATTGTTGTGAAGGAACTTTGTTGTATGCAAAAGGAATATGGTCAGGGGAACAGCCATTTAATGTGGCATGCTCCCTTAGAACTATTTTATCTGCCAGTGTAAAAATCATGGGAGATTACTGCTGTCCAACCAGCAGTAATTCCCCCTCTCTGGCTGTAAGACTCTGTATGTGTGTGGTATGGGGAGGGAGGTGGAGTTCTGACCACAGGACAGACTGGGTCCTTGACAATATTAGCATGGCACCATGCAGGAATTAGCTAAGGTGCCTTAAGTGAGGGCTGAACAGCACAGACGCAGAGGTGGACCCACTTCATTGCTTGAAATCTGCAAAATATTCCATGGCAGCTTCTGCTGATGTCAGGTTTGAAGGCTGTGCTACAGTCACAACTAACTGTTGTGGTCTTGAAGTAATGAGGTGGCAGATAAATAGGTTTTAAGAAGGCCACAAATCTCAGGAAGTCTGCACTCCCTTTTTGGAGTGATTTTCCTCAGCTGGATTGGGGGCTCTATAAGTGAGGAGGCACACATGTCCCTAGGGTCAGCTCTTTGAACTCATGTTCTTGTGTGGTGCTAGATCCCATCACTTGTCCTCAAGGAAAGAGTGGAGTTACACTCACACTGCTCTTTCTTCACTGCAGATTTTTATTTTAACTTGATTTCTCATAATCCTACTACTATATGTATCCTTTCTGTGTAATATATCTGGAAGTTGTGTGCTAGGAGTTTTCCATTTCCCCAATGATGAGGCAATCAGATTTTTATCTATCTTTGAGAGGAAGATGCATGCATAGGACAGCTTTCAGCATAGCAATAATCTATATTGGGAATAAGATTTTCATGTGCATTGCTCCTAAATAGAATATGAGTGCCAAGTTGCCAGGCATTGTGCTGAATTGACTATTTGGACTTTAAAATACTGGAGTTGAAACATAAGCACAGTCTGTTTATCTTGGTACATGCCTAGGACTAAATAGGAGGGCCATTCCTGGCTTTCATACTGACTTTGTGGCCTGTTTCTAAAGCACTTTGGGATCTTTCTGAATGAAAGTTGCTATATATGATAAGAGAAGTTATCATTCACTGTCTTACCCAAATTCTATTTCTGCACAGCAGCATCCATTTAATAGAACAAGAGAAAGCATTCCTTTTAAAATCTTTATTAATATTGTTCTTAAAAAGATCTTGGCAATAGTGTCAATATAATGAATCGGTGGCACTCCTAAACTTCCCTCTTTGCCGTGATCAGCATGCGTTGATTTCTCATTGATGGTAGGGTCCACTGGCACTCTTGTATAAGAGCAGGGAACTATGTTGTGCACGTTTTTGTACCAAGGCATGCCTTCCTGCAGCCTCCTCCTTTTACCCTTTTCAAGGGTGTCATAGCTCTGAGAATGCTCCAAGAAGAGCAGGTTCCCTAAAGCTGCAAGCAGAAAATGAGACTCCATGAGGAAGATTCTCCATGGCAGACTTGTAAGGAAGAAAATAATCCCATTGTTGTGCTGCTTAAAATAGAGGCAATATTGATTTTATGGTAGCATCTTAGGTCCTAAGGCATGATATTGATTAAGCATCTGAAGTATATTTGTAATGAAGGTTTCCAGGCTTACAGTTACAGTGTGCCTCCCAATGGGTGATACTTCTTCAGTTGTTCTTGCTGTTACAAATAGTGTATTTCTTAGGGATTTCCAATCATGTGATATCTAGCCACTATGTAGAACTATTTGTCTAATACAATGAAAGATTTAATCCACAAAGTCGTATTCCTTTAATCTGGCTCTCAGGGTGGGAATTTGACCGCAAATAGAAAATCTTTTGCCCCATCACCTCCTTTGAACTGTGTTTGATGCAGACATAGAATTTATCTCTGCAATTAAAGCAGGTACTTCAGCCATCCCTAAGAGAAAAAATTAATCCTCAAGGCCCTGATCCTGCAATGATCATGACTAATGCTCATGCAGAGCCTCACTAGGTTTTTCGTTTGTTTGTGGGTTTTTGTTGTTGTATTTTAATTCCATTGAGCCTTAGTTGATGGCGATAAATTTTGCCTGACATTTCCCTTGCCAAGTGTAGCTCCCTGACTGTGTACATAATATTTATATTTATATACATTATTTATAAGGCTATTTTCCTTCCTTTGTTAGTCTTCAAGTACAACTTTTTTCTCACTTTAAAATTTTAAAATTCCTTTTAACTGTAAGTCTGCAGGAGTTGACTGAATCATCCACTTTTAAATCTTGCAAGAGATGTTACAGAGCAGCCAGTCTGGACCAGCATAATGTTTCCTAATACTCTCTGATTTGATAGAAGATTCCAGTGCCATGGACAGGATGGTAGAATTTAGTGTTCTCCTGCAATAATAGTTTAATATTTTAGGGTTGAAGATTGATATTACTCATCCTCTAATGGGATGATTAGGGGTTCTGATTGATTCCTTGATTCCATTTAAACCAAGCAGAGGAATAGGAAGTTGTCCGTGCAACTGCTTAGGACTGCCTCCCCTGCATCACCTGACTCTAATCTCCTGGTAACCTGGCTCTGCTGGCTTCCTGACACCTGATGATTGGTCTTCTGGCCTGTCTTGGACTCTAATCTCCTGGTGTCCGACCCGGCCTGGCTCCCAACTCGTGCTCAAACCCTTAGATCAAACTGTCCACAATGCCCACTTCATGCTGTTAAATTTCTTCTGCTAGTGTATCGTTCTATGTAGAAAATGCCCATCAGCAGGGTAACTGAGTACTAAAATGTCAGTCACTATTAAGACTCATGTAATGTGTTCTCATAATAGCACAACATAAGAAGAAGCACAGCCACCCCTGCAAGCTCCACATCACTCTGCAGTTGATCATTGGTTTGCATTGCACCCAGATGTCAGGGTATGGATAGTTATTTGAGTGTATGTGTTCATTGTTATCCAAGCAGCTCACTCAGCGTGCCTCAAAGACTGTTTGAAAAATTATGGTTGTGAACTATTATTAATTGTGCACTACCAGTGTATTTAGTGCTTGACAAATATGGGACAAGACCTGGGTGAAATCCTATCCCCATTGAAACCAATGGAGAAACTCCTGTTGACTCTCAATGAGCTAACAATTGAAATTAGGCACACTCAATACAGTCCGCACATAGGTGCAGGTGCTTTACATACACGTGCACTCCCTCTAAACTTGATGGTTTTCCACTGGACAACATTTTTAAATGGAATTTTATTGAAGTTGGAAGGCAGTAGGTTCCAAATTGGTAAGGTGATATGTTACTCCTCTAGAAGCTGTCATCTTGTACTCTGGAATTCAAGCGTTCATGGAAAAAAAGCAGCAAAGAAATGTAAGGCTATGTCTATGCTACCACTGCATCTGTGCAGCTGTAAGGTCTCCTGTGTAGCCGCTCCATGCCGGCAGGGGAGAGCTCTCTCGCTGCCATAATTAAACCATCCCCAACGAGTGGTGGTAGCTGTGTCAGCGGCAGAGCATCTCTACACTGGCTCTTCTCTCAGTGTAACTTATGTCAGTCAGGGAGGCGTTTTTTTCATACCAGTGAAAGTGCTCGTGTAGAGTCAACCTAAGGCTCTAGCCTTTATGTATTAAAAAAAGAAAAAGCCTTTTAGTTTATCTGCAAGGTGTAAACCAATGCAGTTATGTATGCCAAAGTTTTCAGACAGCCTGAACAATAGCTCTAAGAGGTGTGAACTGTCGTTGATATTGTAAACCTTTCAGGGCAGGGATTCACTCTCTTTGTATGTTTTAAACGATGCCCAGATCCCCAAGCCCAGTTGGGTCTTTGGATTCCTCCTCCTCCCACTGCTACAGTTACTACTCATATCAGTAGAGTGTTTGCTGAGGCATACTGAGGATTTCAATATCAGCATTGTTTAATTATTTAACTGTTGCTTAAAGTCCACGAGAAGGGGAAATTATATGAATATCTTCACATCTTTTACTCTCATTTTGGTGTCTCAAATGGGCAGCTCTTGGTTTATGGGTGGAACTTGGTGGAACACTGCTATTCCCTACCCCATGGTTCAACTGCTGAGAATGACACATCTAAAAGGAGATACTGGCAAGACCAATCTAAACCAGCAAGGTAGGTATGGAAGTTGTGATGGGTTGGATCACAGAAACTCTTTGGGACTGCCACCTGATATGCCGGGACTACCTCTGAGCCTGTTTTCCCTGCCACCTTCAATGCCTTGCCTTGTTTGAGCCAGACACGCTTGCCTGCTGCAAACACAGATTCAGGTCTGAACCACGTCCCCCACAAGCCACAGGCATAACTGAAAACAGCTTAAAAAGTGCTCCTGTCTCCAACACTCAGATACCCAGCTCCTAATGGGGTCCAAACCCCAAATAAATCTGTTTTACCCTGTATAAAGCTTATACAGGGTAAACTCATAAATTGTTCACCCTCTATAACACTGATAGAGAGAGATGCACAGCTGTTCTCTCCCCCCCCCCCCCGTATTAATACTTACTCTGGGTTAATTAATAAATAAAAAGTGATTTTTATTAAGTACAAAAAGTAGGATTTAAGTGGTTCCAAGTAATAACAGACGGAACAAAGTAAATTACCAAGCAAAATAAAATAAAACGCGCAAGTCTAAGCCTCATACAGTAAAAACTAAATGCAGGTAAATCTCACCCTCACAGATGTTCCAATAAGCCTCCTCTACAGGCTAGATTTCCTCCTCCTCCTCCCGTCACATCCCTGTAGTTACTGTCCTTTGTTCTGGTTTCCTTCAGGCATCTCCTTGGGGTGGAGAGGCTATCTTTTGTGCCAGCTGAAGACAAAATGGAGGGGTTTCCCAGGGGCTTAAATAGACTTTCTCTTGTGGGTGGAAACCCCTCCTCCTCTTCTATGCAGTATCCAGCTCCAAGATGGAGTTTTGGAGTCACGTGGGCAAGTCACATGTTCATGCATGACTCAGTTCTTTACAGGAGGTTCCCAGGAAAGCTCGGATGTGGATTGGTGTCTGTCAAGGTTCATTGTTAGCCAAGTACTTCCAATTACTTGAATAAGCCCTTCACACTATGTTGCCCAAATCTGCCTTAGGTGCTTTCTACAGCAAACACTTTAAATACAAACATAGAGCCAATGCTCATAACTTCAGATATAAAAATGCTAAATGCATCCGAATAGGATAAATACATGCAGAAGAACACAACCTATGCAAAGATATGTTACATGGCATATCTAGCATAAAACATATTTCAGTTATGTCATATTTACACTCATAAGCATATTTCTGTCAAACATCACAGAAGTTATCTGCATAGAGGTGGTAGTTGATGCTGTAGGACTGCATGAGGTCCTACATCCAAAGGACCTCCCAAAAGGTACACCCAATGACAAAGTGTAGAAGGAAAAGGGAAGAAATCTCAGGACAAAGTTATGAATAGAGTGTGGGAGAGGGGAGGAAGAGGGCTCACCAATGGAGATGTTGAAAAAGATTGAAGGAGAAACAGGCAGTCACAGAATCACAAGAACCCAAGGAGGACGGGGAGTGGAAAAGGAGGGAGAAATAATTTGTGTCAAAACCCGAATATTGACTGAGGAGAATGAGAATAGAGGAGATACCTTTACACTCAGCCAGGAGCAGGCCACTTGTTCTTTCTGTGGAGTGAAGGGGGCAGAAACTAGATCCCAGAGATGAGCAGAGGAAAAGACATCAAAGCAATGGGCTTACGCAAGGAGCTTGTAGACTCCTTACTAGACTCTGTAGACTGCATACTCAAGGAGCTTGTAGGCAATAAGATAAGTTTAGTGACTGGTATCTAACATTCTGAATGTGCAATTTTGATGTTTGGTTATCAGTTCAATATATTCAGTATCATTTTCCTCCTGTAAAAGCTAGTCTGTAAGTTACTGTGCAACTATATTTGGAAAATGATTGTTTCCTTGATGTTAATTCAATTCTCTCCCAATGTAAGGACTCTTTCTATATATTTCAGCCATTTTACAATGTTGGTTAGGATAGTTCCACTGCAAATACATAGGCTGTAGTCAGTAGCAGAAACACCACAGGGTTGTGGTGACAGAAAATGGTTGCAACCTCACTTGTAGCAATAGGAAAGAGAGATGCAAGGGATCATAATGCATTGAAGAGTAGGAGGAATGATGCAAAGAATATGAACCCTCAGATGCTTTTTCAGTTGAGTACTAAGGAAGTTCCATGGAGGGAATTGAAGTTGCCCAGCCAAACAGAAACCCTACTGAGGGCATTGATTTAAATACTGACTGCTGCCTGCTGAGATTAATCTCTCCTGGGATTCAAGTGTTTAACTGGTGCAGAGAGGTGTCATTTGGACTTCTCTGCATTAGTTTGGTGAGTCTGGCCCTGTGTACCTTTAAATTCATTTGTGTGTTTGGAATTTATATTTTAAATATTTTTGTTTTGAAATAGCATTCTCTGGATGTGGTTCTAATTTTCTAACACTTAGGTATTTGAACTCATTACTGATATCTTCAAACTGATCTAATTTTGAGACTGAAAGTTGCTAAATTCCTGGTTTGTGAAGTGCACCGAGTAGTAGTAGTATTGTGGCCTTTGAGCTGTTTTTGTTTTTTCCTCCCATGTCTTCATTCAGGTTTCACTTCAGAAGAATACTTTGTGCAAGATCAGTCATTGTCAGAATCTGTAGTTTTGCTACATATCCTAGCAAGAGAAAACAGTGGGATGAAAATTTTCAGGTAGATTAATGTGATAAAATATTTCGTTAACATTAATCAAATAAAATTTAAAAAAATCTATTCATTTTTGATCATCTTCTGGTTTTTAATGTAGACTATATTTTGTCCATTTCTGCAAGCCCTCTATCTTGTGTTGCTTGTAAGGAAAAGTTGCAGTAAAAACACGTGTATTTCATTTTAATAAATATGCATTTGAACAGGTGTTTTATGTTTCAGAAACACGGGAGGGAGAGACAACTGTCTCAGCATGTCCTACCTCTGCCTGAATTCTCCCTGTAAAGGGTGGGCGTGGGGTTGCTTTTCAGTTCCATGTAGATGCCACAGCTTTTGAACTTTACTTGTACTGTAAGTCTTTAGAGACAATCAAGTAAAGTGTACGTCACTAGATGGCACTGAAACATCGTTGTACGCAAAGTGAAGTCTTGAGTCTTTCCCCTATGCTGCTACAGCTGCATGGATTTCTAGATGTCAGGAAAATTGTTTTATTGTTAAAGGGCATAGTGTAATATATTCATCTCCATCCAAGGCAGCCATTTAATGCCCCGAAACATGCCCCTCTCACAGCTCTGGCCTGTTAACTATGGTTATTTGGTGTAATAATTAGCAGAGTTTCTCACTAACAGTGGTACTTACCAACACCTCACATTTTCCTCTGTGTTTTTGTACGTGACGGATTGTGCATTCTATGAATGAAGTTAAGCAGGTCAAAGCCTAAGCCCTGTACAACACCACTATTTTCTGCACAATTGTTTTGAATGGGTATATATTAACTTCCCCTGTGTCCTGTGGTGTGTAATGCAAACAAATTTCAGTTTTTATTTAATAGCCTAGTGAAGATTTGTAAACATAATACAGTTAACTTTTCAACTTTTGGAACAATCAAAAATAAATGAGTAGCTTTACAAATAATTAGATCCCATGGACTCCTAACAGTTATACACATTAGAAGCATATTGCAGTCCTTTATTAATTTTTGTGCAGATCATTCTACTTTTAGTTATTTAAGAGGAAAGTCACACAAGCATTTTAATGTTAATGTTTATGCTTATGTGATATGTAGAAATATGTTTGTCCTCCATGTTCTGAGGCTAGAGATAGAAAGGCTGAGGCTGCGTTTAACAGCTTGTTTTTTTACTATCAGGCAAAAGTAAACTCGTTGAAAATTGCTCTGCTGAAAGTGTGAAAAAATAAAATCCAAAAGAGGATGCAGTGCTAGTGGGCAATACTGGACTGGCTAACCCTGGAGTCTGAAGACCTCTACTACATACAGTAGCAATGCAGGCTTCCCCATCTTACACTGTCTGGGTACCCTTCACCTTTAGGCCAGTGATAAGGGTGCAAGTGTAGTTTAACTTCCATCAAGTCCTTGATTCTCTGCTGAATTAGTGCAGATTGTAATGGTTGATGGTATTAGTTATACAGACACTTAGTACTGGCTTGAGATGACCAACTCATTTCACATAGTCCATAGAAAAGCTGGTAGATGTTGATTACTTTCAGTCGCTACCTGCTTAGATAGGATTCAAAGTAGTTATTTTTAAAAATGTTGGTCTGTAACTACTGCATTTGTCCGATACACTATATTTTAAAATTCCTTCTTCCAACTTTTTTTTAATATCCTGCATTGTCCTTGTTTTATCCTCCTTTCATCGTATGCTGTTTTTCAACTGGCAGCTCCCTTCAACTGGCAGTTCGAAGGGTCGGTGGTATTGTATAGTCAATAAACAAGAGCAAAGGTGACCCTGACAGTTTTTTCTCTTAATGTCAACTCCTTGACCTCCATCTCTTTTACTAATGCATCTAAGCTGCTGTCACCTGGATGGCCATTACTTATAAGTGCATAGTATATGTAGAATGGTGGCCTAGTTTTGTGACTTTCAGGTTAAGAGCACCTAGACTTGCAGAACCGCCAGATCAGATCACAGCAAGGTTGAGTCAAGACATTCTGAATACAGTGCAGTTTGCTGTGTGCAAATCTCTAGCATGTGTTCTTAAAAGTTGAGTAGGTTTGTGAGCATTAAAGATTCTGTGGACCTTTTCATAAGGGCAGAGAGGTTAGCCTTTGTGTACTTGGACAGAATCACTCCTCAACACACAGTTGGGTAGAGTGCTAGTTGACTGTCTGATTGTGGTTCATTGGTGTCTACAGTATATCCTGCTGCTTACAAAGTGTTCTGGGCTCTATTAGGATGAAAGATACTATACAATGTAAAATATTGCTTGCTGTTTATGTAAGTTCTGCACTCCTGTGAGCAGATGTAGAGTCCATCATACTCTAAACAAAATGCACTGTTATGTATTTATGGTAGTGCTCACTGTGTACCACACACTTTCAGAACATTTAAGAAGGATGGTCCCTGCTCCAAGGAACTCACAATCTAAAGAGAAGCAAAAAGAGAAAATTAATATAAAAGGCAACTGAATTCACTATAGGCAGCCCAGCAGAAGTGGCTCTTGAAGAGACTTAAATGTCAACAGGTCAGGAGCCTGTTGATGAGCTCAGAGAGGCAATGCCATGCAGGTGACTGCATAGAAAATGAGCAGGAAGAAGGGTGGATGAAAGTGGGAGCACTAGCAGAGTGGAGAGGAGGACAACACAAAGCTTGACAATGGAAAATAAGTAGGGAGAGCCAGAATTATGTAGAGATTTGAAAAGTGATGACAAGAAGTTTAAACATGCCATATATACCCTAGACTTAATGCCTCTGTGGGTTTGGATTTAAATAAGTACTGAAAGTATGGTAAACATGCTGGTCAGAGCCTCGTTACAGCCCTTTCATGTTGTGCGACTCCTTGTGCACAAAGCACAGATATGGCCTTTGCATTAATGGCAAAAGGACGACCAGTACTTAGTGGGTCATGTATCAGAGAGGGTAGCCATGTTAGTCTGGATCTGTAAAAGCAGCAAAGAGTCCTGTGGCACCTTATAGACTAACAGACGTATTGGAGCATGAGCTTTCATGGGTGAATACCCACTTCGTCAGATGCATGACGAAAGCTCATGCTCCAGTATGTCTGTTAGTCTATAAGGTGCCACAGGACTCTTTGCTGCTTTTAATGTGTCATGTTATCTCTGATGGGGCTAGGCGTGCAGTGAAGGAGGTAAGATCATGGAGGAGTTTCTCTGTGCATCTGGCCAGGGATCTCTCTGAAAATGGCTTTTCACACCTCCCTCTGTCTTCTGCCTTTCAGTGACCATCCGTCCTACCTCTACTGCATTTCTGTGGTGCTGTTCTCCCTTGCCTATAGTAGAGTGACCAGATCACCCAGGTCAAATATCGGGACGCGGGGGGGGCGGGGCGGGGGCAGAGCAAAAAAAAAAAAAAAATCCCCCACCCCCGATTCCTCCTCCCTCCGCAAGCGCTGGAGGGAGGCCCGGGAGGCTCAGGGGAGCACGGGGCTGGGGTGAGTGTGAGTCCAGCCTGGCCCCGAGCAGGCAGGACTCAGGCGCGGTATCTGGAGGGAGAGTACGGGGTGGCCTGCGGGGCCAGGCAGCGGCTGTTCTCCCCACCTGGGCAGCAGGACTCGGGAGCAGCCGCTGCTGCAGCTCCCACTGCCGCGGGGGGAGGAAGCGGCCGCTGGCCAAGCTCGGCAGCTGCGGCTCTGGCGCCCACGAACCCCCCGAGCCCGGGCACATGCTGCGCATACCCAGCCCCGGCCACTCGCGTCTGGGCTGGCTGCCCAGCTGGTGCAATCCTGCGGGCGGCCTCGGAGTGGGGGCAGCAGGCCCCAGCCCCCCGCATCCCGCTCGGGTCCTGCAGGGGAACGAACGGGACTGGGCTGCTGATGCCTCCGCCACGGGATTGCACCAGCTGGGCAGCCAGCCCAGACGCGACTGGCCAGGGGCTGAGCGCAGCGTGCGCGCTGCCCCGCAGCAGGCCCGGGCTCGGGGAGTTCGGGCCCGGGCACCAAAGCCGCAACTGCCGAGCGCCACGTGCTTGGCCACTTCCTCCCCCCGCAGCAGTGGGAACTGCAGCAGCGGCTGCTCCCGAGTCCCCTGCCCAGGTGGGGAGAACAGCCACCGCCTGGCCCCACGGGCCGCCCCCCTACTCTCCCTCCAGGTACCGCGCCCGAGTCCTGCCTGCTCGGGGCCAGGCCAGACTCACACTCACCCCAGCCCCGCACTCCCCTGAGTCTCCTGGGCATGGCATGCTTGGAAAGAGGCGGGGATTTGGGGAGGGAGACAATGGGGCAGTGAGGGGGCAGAGTCGGGGCAGGGGAGGGTGCGAGCCCTTCGGGCTCCGGAGCCTTTGCTTGTTTGTCCAGTGTCCCGACCTAACATTGGTCGGGACGCGGGACAAACAAGCAAATATCGGGACAGTCCCGATAAAATCGGGATGTCTGGTCACCCTAGCCTATAGGCCCCTAAACATTCAAGTAATAAAATAGAAAACAGGGAGTTAAATGTTTAATTTTTCTTCCCAGGTGTCTAGGGTGGTTTATTGTGATTAATAAAACAGCATGCTTTTAAAAAGCAATAGTGCCTAACTTTGTTGTGCAACAGATGTATTCTTAAGCAAGTTGTTAAAGAGTGATTCCTTTGTATTATGGAATGTCTTGGTTTGGCACACAGCACATGTCTTAACAGATATATCTCTTTCCTAATAGTTCAATGCTCTATTGTATTTTGCCTCTCAGTGCACTATAAACTCAATGATGGTGTTTTAGGATCTCAAACCATCCAGGCTTGTAAAGGGAAATTAAATAATTATTTCCGATCACAATAAGTTATATTTAGCATTAAAATAGATCAGTGTATGTTCTGTGCAGTATATGAACATGAATCTCACAACTCTCTTCTGAGTTAGGTATTGTAGGTAAGCACCATCATCACCATTTTACAGATGGGAAAGTGGAGGAAAAATGAGTTGTCCAGGGTGGCACAGTAAGTCAGTTGTAGAGCCTAGATCAGATCTCCAGACTTCTTGACATTCGTTGTTGCACTTATTCCTCCAAATCATGCTGCTTCTCTTTTTACAAACCAAAAAATAGACAAGTATGTGTTTACCTGTGAAAGCCCAGCAGAGGGACAGTGGTGGAATGTGGTTCTTCAGATGCCAGTCAAACAAGGTCAATCAGAGGAGAGGGTATGTGCTAAACTAGAGGCCTTACTGAGTTAAGGGGGGAAACAGATGCAGTGTTCAAAAAGGCTGGTAAGTACCATCTATCTGTTTACGAATTGCAGATAGATAGCACCAGACCATGGGCCCGAAGAATAGATAGAGTTCAGTACCTCCCTTCAGAATGGAGGACTGGAAGGTTACTGCTCTTGCCTTAACATAGTGATAGCATTTGATATATGTTGTCAATATGACTGTCTCTGCCCACATGGAAGAAATATACATATAATTGATATCCATTCTAAATAGCATATGCTTTATATATATATATATATCACACTTATTAGAAGAACAGATTAACTAATATAAAAGTGGCTCCTATTATAAGTATATTGGGAAGTATTTATTGTAGATGTGCACAATATTCTATGGCCTGGCATATGGCACAATGTGATATTTGAGACTTAATGTGTAATACATATCCTATGTGAAAAAATACTTGTATTGTGATGCTTATAAAACTTAGCATTTTTCTATGCATGTAACATATACATAAATCTATATGTGAATGACTGGTCAAATACTTTCACACAGTTGCATGAATGGTGATGAACATGTTACACCTATATTGACAGTCATATGTCATTTTCACATAGGTGGTTTTTTATATAGATTTATTTGTAAATGAATTCTGTAATTATGCCTCAAGAGCCTGATCCAAAGGCCTCTGAAATCAGTGGAAAAGCTCCCATCAACTTGAAAGGGTTTTCAATCAGGCCCCAAGTGCCTGTTTTTCCTGCAAACCATCAGTTAGTATACCATTGAAAAGCATTCATATGAAAAGATGTTATATGCACACTAGTTTAGAAAATACATAATCTTTGCAGTGATTGTCCTATTTGTTTAGAAGGTGCAGACAGGTTGCATAAGACCTTTTTTTATGGAACAGTGGTCATGAAGTTGCCATTCAAAGCCTTTTTTTGAGAACTCCACCACCGGTGAAGTCTGGGGCCAAAGGCACCTCTGATTTTAGAGACATTTCAGTTAGAATCTATTTCCATTAAAAAAAATAAAAGTAATGTCCTTTTTTCAAGGGCAGCTTAATCACAAGTATTGAAGGGAGTAAGCAGCTGGGCTCCACTTCTGCAGCAGAGGCCCAATGAGACCTAACATGCTGCCCGTTTCCCAACTATTCTCCCCTCCCCCCCTTAAAGCAAAATGAGTCTGTTAATTTTGGGGTGTGTTGCATAGTATCATCTCACAAGGCCCCTCAAAGTCCTAGGATGGCTATATGCATTGTGGAGTATTTGTGTTAGATGGGCAGGTGGAACCACAAAAATTGTACCATAGGCCTGCCCCAAACATGTTAAGAGTGGGTCTCTTCCTCCATGCCCAATATAATTTGATAATACATTGTTTTTTTAGATGGTCATAATAAATATTAATAAATATAATAAATTATAAAAACATAATAAATATTTCAACTGTCAGCACCAAACCCTAAAAATAAAATAAAAAATGAGATAAATTATCAAGGGTTTCTGCCTCTGGAAAGCTGTGAAGCATGTTTTGCTAAATTTGTGACACCTGGCTTTATAACCCTACTGGGCAAGTGAAATCCATGGAAAATAATTTCAAATTTACCTCAGAGAGAAAATGCCAAGAGCCAACAATTTTGTAATGCTGTGAAGATGTTCAAATACTATGTAATGGGCATGACAGTTACAGTATGTGAAATTTAATGCTCTGGCTGCTTATTGATCGCTCCTTTAGCTGATGGTATGGGCACAAGCATGTGCACTTAGCACCTGCTGTTTCTACATTAACACTATCTTTAGCTTTGTTATCCAGGGGACTTTGAAAACCACTCTTCATATCAAACTGGGGTCCTTTAAAATGTATAGATATTTCCAGTGATGAGCTGCCAAAATCTTAACAACGGGTTCCCTATAAAAAGTTCTGATTTAACAACGGGTTCCCTATAAAAAGTTCTGATTTAAGGGATGTGCGACAGCATGTATTTTTTGTACCAATAGGGTTACCATACGTCCATATTTTCCCAGGAGGTGATTAAGAACCGAAAAGCCTGACATGTCCAGGAAAATACAGATGTATTTTAACCCTACCTAAAGTTCTTTTTTAAAAAGATGGGGCTGAACTAGAAATGAGCTCCGTTTCACATGTGTGGGTGGTGATCAGGGACAGTCTCAATTTTTGGGTCTTTTTCTTATATAGGCTCCTATTACCCCTCACCCCCGTCCCGATTTTTCACACTTGCTGTCTGGTCACTCTAGGGTGTGCACATGTGTGGGTCCCAGCTGCTCCCTGCCCCCCCCCCCTCATTGAAGCATGTGTGCAGGGTTACTGCCCTGGGAACTGCAGGGCACCAGTGGATGTGGGGCTGGCTGCAGATAGGGGCGTGGGGCAGGGCTAGCTGGAGGCAGGGAGTGACACGGGCTGGCTGTGGGCAGGTGATGCAGACGGGCGGGCTGCGGGTGGCTGTGGGCAGGGGGCGGCTGCGGGCAGCTGTGGGCAGAGGCTGGCTGCGGGTGGCTGTGGGCAGGGGGTGGCTGCGGGCGGCTGTGGGCAGGGGGTGGCTGCGGGTGGCTGTGGGCAGGGGCTGGCTGTGGGCAGGGGCTGGCTGGGGCTGGCTGGGGGCAGGGGCTGGCAGGGGCTGGCTGTGGCAGGGGGTGGCTGCGGGCAGGGAAGGCGGGGGAGGGGCGCAGACACTCACACGGGGGGGGGCTGGGAGCAGCAGGACGCAGCCGGGGACTCACCAGGCAGCAGCAGGAGTCCCAGGGCCAGAGGTCCAAAGAGCAGGAGCAGCAACAGGGCTAGGAGGCAGCTCACATGGCTCTCGCAGCACAGCGCAGCGCCCCCCGGCGGTCGGGAGGAGGAATTACAGGCTTCCCAGGCAGAGCCCATCAAAGCTTCCCTCGCAGGGAAGCTAGTTAACAAGCGGTTCTAAAACCGCTTCTAAATTTAACAAGGGGTTCGCGCGAACCGGTGCGAACCGGCTCCAGCTCACCCCTGGATATTTCCTAGACTCATTTTATTTCATTTATTTTTGAGTGCAAGATCTTTTAAATATTTTAAATCTCAGATGATTAAAATAAAATCTTTAGTGTTTTGTTTTTTAAACATACTCGTATTAGACTTCAGATCCTTTTGTTGCTGTTATCAGTAATAAAAACCTTCCTGGATTCTCAACTGTGCTCAATATTTTCTGGGGGCTGCAGAGAAACTGGTTGCATCTCCCTAAATCTGGACCTCGTTCTAATAATTCTGCAATAATGGATGTTAGCTGACTAAATCCTATGATAAAGCCTTTGGGCTAGCCCTAGTGGCTCATGTATGAGCCTGAAAAGTGGTGAGGGGGCACAGAGAGCAACAGACAGCACGGGGCAGGGAGAATCCTGGTATTTGCCCTTCTTAAATGCAAAACGTGGAGGGATATTAGTTTCGTCAGCAGAGCTAGTTACTCCACACTAGCATGGCTGTGGTCTCCCCATCCCCTGTTCCCAGTGGCTGGAGGTGCTGCATCTAGTAGGAGTCACAGTTGATTGCACTCCCCCAGTGACCCAGAGGCATTTTTCTTTCCACTGTCCTCCATAATCCAGATACCCATCTGCTTCTGCTGTATGCCTCCACAGTGACTGCTACAGCAACAGTGTATCACTTAATAAACTCATTATTACCATTATCATTTATTTGTATTGCAGTAGTATCCAGAGGTCAGTTATCAGGATCAAGGCCCCATTTTGTGAGGCAATGTAAAAACACATAGGAAAAGTTGGTCCCTGCTCTGAAGAATTTGCATTCTAGGATGAAAATCTAAGTTTTGGCTTCTTAGAGATTCTTCCTGTTTTTGCTCAAAGGTTTGCCCTTCATTTTCATGGAAGGGAACGTACAAATACCAGCTCAGAATTGAGGCCAAGTGCACTTTTAGTTTATCCATCTCCAAACTTTAACATTAATCTCACTGTATTGTTATGCACAAATTATCCATGAAATCGAATTAATCAGAGAAATTTTGTATTAGCATAACCCATCAGTGGGTCTGTGTTCCAAATTCCCCTGTGTCTAATCTGCAAAGAAGAGGAGTCTGTTATAACACCATCTAGAGACTCTGGAGCAACACATGGTTTTAGTTCTAGTGTGTCGGCCAAGATAGTGGCTGTTGTATTAGAACAGGGGTTCTCAAACTAGGTGTGGGGACCCCTCAGGGGGTCACAAGGTTATTATATGGGAGGTCGTGAGCTTTCAGCCTCCATCCCAAACCCTGCTTCGCCTCCAGCATTTATAATGGTGTTAAATATACAAAAAAGTGTTTTTTAATTCATGACAGGGGTCGTTCTGAGAGGCTTGCTACGTGAAAGGGGTCACCATACAAAAGTTTGAGGACCACTGTATTAGAATGTGAGACCATCACAGATTATGATGCCAAAAAGCATCTGTTGTTGAGTGTTAAGCCTTTAGCAAGCCTAAATCAATATTAAAATTTTAATGTATTCACTTAATTGAGAACCTCGTACACACCCTGGCTTTTTGCTTAGGCAGCTCTCCTGCTGCAGACTAGGTTTTTTTTAAGAAGTCCAAGTATGCTTTTGCCTGTGCCAACATGCTTACATGCATATTGGAATTTGTACCTATTTCTTTCTGGGTGCAAATCAGAACATCCACTGGGCATGTGTATACATTTTAAGAAATAATCTTGCTCGAAGAGAAGAATCCATTAAAAAAAAAAGTCAACTGCTTGATCAGTTGAAGAGACATAAATAATATTATGTTGTGTCCATTTCTAGCACCTTCAGTCCAATGATTTCTAAGTGTTTTACAAACACTAATGAATTAGGGTTCACACTGTCTTCTTAGGCAAATCTCTCCCCTCCCACTCCTAGCATTTTACAGATGAGGAAAAACAGAGGCATAAAGAAGTTAAATGAGTTGCCTAAAGCCAGTGTATGAAAGCGCAGGAATAGAACTCCGATCCACTAACTATCTACCGTCCGTCTTAACCACAGCACCATCCTGTTTCCCACTTAAAATGGAGGAGAACTCTTTGTGGAATAAAAATACAAGAGGAAGAATTATAATTACGGTATTCTATCTTTATTTGATCTCTCTCTTTTTTTTTTTACAAAAAAAAATCTTTGCTTGGTATGTTCTGTGTTAAGACTGGTGCTTTGCATTTCACACCTATATTTAACACATGGTCAAACACTACTTAACTCTTTGGCATTGGCTGTTGGGAGGAATTTTTGCTACAATTATCTGGATTAAGTAGACCATTTCCATTTACTGTCATTAAGCTAATTTGGTTCCCTGGGAGCTATCCTGATAAAGCTCTGCCTAGTTAAGTGGTATATATTGTATTTATTTTCTCAGCATCTGTTTGATTGTCTTTCAATGAAATGGTGGGAAGAAAGCCAAGCAAAAATAGTCCTTAGTCTTTGCTCTTTTCAGATCTTTCACAATTCACAAAAGCCACGTTCATCCAAAAATATAAAAGTCCTCCCACTGTGAACAAACGTGTGCGCACTCTCTCACACGCACACCTACAAGTCTGAAGAACGATTAATAGATGTTGGAATTTGTGTAAAGGTAGGTAATTATTTTTCCCAAAGCAAGAAGTTTGCTTGCTTTCCACCAGTGTAGAGCTGATCCAGTAACCGGTCTATACCTGCTGAAGGAGGATGCCGAATGGTAAAGGGACTAAAAAATGGATGATGCTGTCAAGGTGCTTGCAGTGATGCCAACAGTTTATTGATAGGGTCTGCTGGGGTGGGGCTCGGGGGCATTCTATCAGCAAAAAGAGGCCATGTTTGAATGATTTATCATTTCAACTTCCTATTATAATTACTTAAAGTGCTAAATCATGTGTGACAAATCTAACACTCAACTGGGCAAGAAGATTGCCAGTCCCCTTTCATTAACAGCTACTGGCAAAAGAACAATGTTCCCTTAGGTTAAAACAACAATTAGAGGACCCTTAACATATCAAGTCAGGCCTCTGAGAAGGGATACTGATAGCAGACATTTTTCACACATAGCTAAGCTGTTTCAATGCATAAATTAACTCTGAGTTCAATTGCATCAGTCAAGTATGTTGTGCATATGCATGACTGGGGGGGGGAGTGAGAACCAGAATGTGGTCCTGTTGATTTATGAGAAGGGGTAGAGAGGTTGGACTTGGTAAGCAAAGCCAAACAGTACCTTAGCAGGAAGGAATATCAGTCTTTAGACAGCTGCTCAGTTATAAATACTGGTATTAGAACTGAGATTTTTGTTTGCATTCCTATAGTCTGTACATTACTTATTTTCCTCCCTCCATGACCCAGTCAGTTAAGTCCTATATACTCCGTAATCTGACTGGTTTGTTTAATTGGACAGTAAAATGTACGATGATTACATAAACCTGAAAACATTTGGAAATGGAGTGCAATTTGGGAACACAAGTTATGAACAATTAAGTATTTTATAGATAACTCTAGATCATGCATTTTGATTCATATTAGTCTAGATGGAGTCATGTGGTTCTTGGCCTTAAGAACCTATAAAGTCTGTTTGACATATGATATGGGGAGGGAAGGTGAGCTGTACTGTGCTAAGTACAGTGCAGTTTGTGGTGTGATGTCTGCCAGTATTTTTTGACAGATTGGATTATAGGAAGAATGGTAGCACAGATAGTGCAACTGTTGGTAAATCTGAGTATAATGAAAGAAAATTGAAAATATAACATTGCATTTGAATCAAAATGGAAAAGAGAAGAAATTATCTGAAATTTTCTTTGTGATAATACACTGTATAGAAAAGTAAACAGCAACAGTACATTTCTAGAATGCATTTTTTATTGCTAAAGATTCATTTCTGACTGAACTGGATTCAGTGAACCATTTGAATGATCTCCGTTACTATAAAGTTTTAATAGGTAACACCAACCAACCAGTTTAAAGAAGCACTGTCACCTTGAAAATCACACTTCTACCTGAGGTCTTTGTAACTACAGTAATTGCAAATTACATCTAATATTATAAAATGAAGGTAGGAGAAGAAAACTTATTTTTAGTTGCTTACTTTGCGCATTTTATAGTATTTTGGGTATAGTCAGTTTCACAGTTACAGTCAGTTTTTTCCTGTGCTAAAAGACACCTATTCAGGAGAGCAAAAACGGCTGTTTTGTTCTGGGTTTTTTTCAGGAATTTTAAAATCTAGTTTCAGGTCTTATTTTTTAAAATGCTGTTTATCAGAAACTGAGATTTAAAAAAAAAATTCAATTTGTCAGTATCCCGTAAATATAAAAAGAAAATGATACCAGCTTCTTTCAAGTTAACACCGAACTTGTCCCAAATGGAACAGTGACTGTACTGTCTTGTACTGTCTATGAAGTTACATGAGACTTTAAGCCATGAACCCAGGAGAGACTGTGATCCAAGAATGTGTTTGTCTAAGGTCTGATCTGTTGGTAGTCTTTGCATTAACTTCAGTGGGGTTTGAATCAGGCCCCAAAGGAGGAATGAAAGGCAAATAATATTTTTGCCTACACTTTTTGAAGATTCACTTTTCCCAGTTATGTCACTAATTGTGTGAACTTAAGTAAGTTGCTAGACATCTCTGTACTCATCTATAAAAATCTATATTTAACCTACTACAACAGAAATTGACTCAGCTGAAGGCAATAGAGTTACAATGGCGTGAAACTGATGTAAGTGAGAAGCAAATAAGGCCCAGTATTTGCAAAACATTTTCATTTGTACACCTACAGTAAAAATAAACATTTAATGAGCAGGGCTCGTGGGCCTGCTGTGTGGGCACAAAGAATAGTTTGGATTTTAGAAATGTTACTTAGGAAGAAGCAGCCAGATTTGGAGGCATCCTGCATATGAAAGGTGGGAGGAAGGGAAGGAGTAAAAGACAGCCCCCGGTCTCCAGATTGCATGCCTGAATGACAGAGAAGGGTTGTATTGTCTGCAGATACAGAGAATGAGGGAGGCCTTTGGAGGAAAGATTAGAAGTTCAGGACTGTCCATGTTATATGTAAGTTGACAGCGAGACATCCACATCCAAGTGGAAATGTCTGAGGTACACGCCAAGATTCGGGATTGTTTGAAGAGAAGTTGCTTAAGGGTGGGAAAGTAAACATACAGCTGGTAATCTAAGCTGTTTAAGAAGATGAGGACACCCATACTGAAGTTGTAAAGGGAAGAGAGAAGGCCAAGAACAGAGCTAAGTGGGATTTCTATAGAAAATGGGAAAGGAAAGAGGACCCTGCAGAAAGAGTTGGTCAAGGCAATTAAAAAAAATGAATCCACATGGGTGATGTATATGGAGAACAAAACAAGTAGGAGTTCATAAGATCTTAATAAGGAAAGGGTTTTTTGAAGACTTCTGACTTTTTAATCCAGCTCCTGTCTTCAGAATAAGTGATTAAAGGAATCCATGTGCTCATATATCTACTGTATGGATCATTCTTAAGAATAATTGTTTTGCATTGCTAAGACTTGCCAGATTTTTTTGTAAGCCATCTGTTGAGAGTAATCACAGTAAAAGCTGAAAGCTTTTCAGCTAACACAATGGTCCATAATTACTGGGTCCAATGTTGGTCACACGTGAGTAAAGAAAGTATATTAGCACAAAAGGATAGCTGGAGTGCATCTAATGTAAACATGGCCTTTGCAAAGATTTTGAATGTGCAGGCTATGTTCTATGCAAATCAGACCTTTATTTTATATTACATGACTGAAAACAAACTTCTTAAACTAATAACATCTTTTTTATTGACAACTATAACTTTAAATCCAGTCAATAAAAACAAATTTCAAAGGTCGAGATCTGAGAACTTTTATGCCAAGTTTGAGGTTGGATTGAATTTTACAAATGCTATATCAGACTGTGAAACCAGAAGTAGTTTCATAACCTCATATATTATGTTTTGTGTATAATTAGTGGACAGCAGCTATAATGGACTCCATCTTCAACTTAAAGATTTCCAGTTTTGCAGGTGTATAGTACCAGTTAAGTCCCCCCTTCTCCCCTCTTTCCTCTCCCCCTAACTAGACTGTTAACTGCAAGTAATAAGAACAGTTGTAGGTAATGGGGGCAAATGAAATATCAATATAAAACATCTTGGGCAGGGGTTCTCAAACTGGGGGTCGTGACCCCTCCGGGGGTTGCAAGTTGGTTACATGGTCGTCGTGAGCTGTCAGCTCCGTGGGGCTGGTAGCCCTGAGCCCTCATTAAGTTAAATTATCCCCCCCCCTTATTTTAATTGGTAAGGGGTATCACGCTCAGAGAATTGCTGTGTGAAAGGGATCACCAATACAAAAAGTTTGAAAACCACTGATCTTGAGGTTTTAGGCCTTATGTTTCAGGTTTTTAAAATGTTATTTTTTTAAAATATAAGACATTTTGGGGGTAAATTTGAGAAAGGTCTTGTAAAGTGAGGCCCCTTTCTAGGGAGGGGCTTGGCAGTGTATTAAAGAGTTTTAAGTTCTGCTCATATAACTATCCCATCTTCATTTTATAAATCCATCCAACCTGATAACATTTGAGCAGTGAGATTGTTTAGGTAACGTAGTTTGGTTTTATATATAATCTGGGGAAAATTCATATTTAACTGCAGCTTTAAAAGGGACTAATGCTCCCCTCCAGTGGGAAGCACCAAAGTTGAGTGTGGGAGAGAGACATTAAAAAACTCAGAGGAGTTCACTTCATGGAGTTGGGGCTATCGTCTTCTCCAGGGGAGAGGCATTTGCATCCTCAGGGTGGGGACACGGACACAGTTTACATACCTCACAATTTCTGATGACCTATGGGAAAACACAAGGCTGTCTAAGCAATGCCATCTCTGGGGATGGACTTTCCTTTCATGCTGATGACAGGCCCCCACCTCCCTCTGCTAGCATCTCCCATGGGAGTTTTGCTTCTGTCGGTTCTCTTTCCCCCTTTCTCCCTCCTCAGGCATCATTGAAGTGAATGAGACTTAAGGATGTATTTAAGTGTTTTGCTGAACTGTAGCTGAATTTACTGTTCTCCTCTCAGAGGAGTGTAAAACTTAGGGTTGCCAACTTTCTGACTGATTGCAGAAAACTGAATGCCCCTTGCCCCACCCTTTTCCCGAGGCCTCGCACCCCACTCACTCCCTCCGTCGCTCGCTCTCCCCACCCTCGTTCACTTGCTCATTTTCACCTGGCTGGGGCAAGGGGTACAGGCTCTGGGGTGGGGCCAGAAATCAGGGGCTATGGGGCAGGGGATTGGGGTGCGGGGGAGGTGAGGTCTTCTGCTGGGGGTATGGCCTCTGGGTTGGGGCCAGGGATGAGGGGTTTGGGGTGCAGGAGAGGGCTCCAGGCTGGGGCAGAGGGGATGGGAATACAGAAAGGGGCTCGGGCTGGGACAGGCAGTTGGTGTCCGGGAGGGGATGCAGGGTGTGGGCTCCAGGTGGCGCTTACCTGAGGTGCCTACCGGAAGCAATGATGTCATCTGGCTCCTAGGCACAGGGGTAGCCAGGAAGGCTCCACACGCTGTCCTTGCCTGCAAGCACTACCCCCGCAGCTCCCATTGGCTGCAGTTCCCGGCCAATGGGAGCTGTAGAGCTGGCGCTTGAGGCGGAGCCCCTGTGGCCATCCCTGCACCTAGGAGCCGGACCTGCCGGCAACTTCCAGGAGCCATGTGGAGCCAAGGCAGGAAGGGAGCCTGCCTTAGCCCTGCTGTGCCGCCAACTGCACTTTTAATGGCCCAGTCAGCAGTGCTGACCGGAGCCGCGATGGTCCTTTTTCAACTGGGCATTCCAGTAAAACACACAGAGAGAGCAGTTAATACAGCCATGTCTCACTGCTCCTCTGACTGCTTCATTATGACCTCAGAATGTGTGGAATTCACACAAAGGGATTTCTGTGAGCTCTCAGAATGGGAAACATGCCTACAGTTGTGTTTTCCCATTTGCACTTTCTGCTGCAGTGCAACACTGGCCTGTTCCCATCTGCCAAAGGAAAAGGGAGATTCAGGCCCTCAGGTGAGAAACTCTGTCTGGATTAAATTCTCATCTCTCTTATCTCTGTCTTTCCCTATTTTAAGGTTATGACATCTTGAGGGAATATGTTTAGGAGTATCTCATCTCTTCATTTAAAAAATGAATAATCCAAATAAAATTAGGCAGCAGTTAGATTACGGACTGAAGGTCATTATAACGTGAGTTAGGTTGTGATTCAGAAAATTACATTAGATTGTAAGCATGGATGAATCTGAATATGCAGAATTGTTACTTTCCAATTAGTATTATTTACTTTCTATCTGACAAGTCAGCACAAGTACATTTTCAATAGTTACAGATTTGAAAGAGTAAACTAAAAAGACTTGAAGTACACACACTTCAGTGACATTAAACATGAACTGATGAAATTACAATCAAAGCTCATTATAATAATCAGTACGTGTCAAGAAACCTTCATAACAAAATGGGACTTTGTTAAACTTTCCAAGACTCTGTTGTTAGATAAACTAAATGGAATGCTTCTTTCACAATATTTATTAAATAAACATTGGACTAAGCAGTTAGTTGGTGATTCTGCCACTGGAAGAGGCAGTGCATTCGTTTCACTGCTTCTGGAGCAACCCAGGAGTGAGATGGTGACTTGGGGAGTCACAATATCACCTAGAGCTATGCTCTAAGGAGGTGGTACATTGCAACAGGTCTGTGCTTGTTGCAGTGTCTGCTCCCCAAAGCACTGCCATAATTATATTGGTACAAATGTTGGGGTACGGAGTCCAGGCTCCATCCTCTCTTGCCACTTTCCACTCACCTGTGCAAAGGCGGGGACATAGAGGCTTTATTGAACATCCATTTTCCCTGTGCATAAGTGGCAACAATCTAGTCTTACACCCCCTTTTGCTGCCTTGTGTTGACATGCAGGATGGGCCACGGTCTGGCCCTTTATGCAATTTCAAAATACCTTTTAACACCTGTACAGAAAATAAATAGCTTATGTTTATGGGTTGGTATCCATACACCTCCATTTTTTACTCTATAATTATTCATAGTTTAATGGTATAGGAGGCTCCTATTCCCTGTATGTTTCAGAGATATACAGCATATATGAAAAAAATCCATCAAAGATTTATGCAAGATTTTATGTGAAAATAACAGGGAACAGGATGAATGGTTAAGAATATGCGACAATAGGATGCGTATTGTACTTGGGTCATTTCATTATTTTTGTAACATCTGCCTAAATGCTTTTTCTTCTGAGACATGACAGATCTTTACTTTATTCTGCATGCTGCCAATCATAAGTTGAGAATAGGCAGGTGTGTGCTTGGACTGAAGGAAAGGGTTTGATGTGGGGATTTTTTTTTTTTTTAAATCACGAGAATTCCCTTTGTAAATGATGTGGAAGGATGAGCATAACTTTCTGTAGACAGCAGCTTCTCCTGCAGTTCACCCAGGCAAACAGTCCTTTGCTCTCAGTAGAGGACCAAGAATTAGCTGCCTGCTTCATTGGTACTTGTTCAGTGGGTCCATTGTCACCTCCTCACCTGCAATATCTCAGTTGCCATAGTCAGTGTTTGCAAGAGCCTTCTGCTACTGCCAGTGCTCCCAGCCAGCCTGGAGTAAATCACCTTCCTTTATCTAGTCTTAAATTCATGCATCTGAGAGAGAGGATGCCAACTGCCAAGCGGACAGGCATCATTGGCTTTACTCACCTATGCACAGATGGGTGGATGTCTTCTCTTACTCCCTTTGCCCTTATTCCTTTGTAATTTTCTGAACAGGATCAACAGGGACTTTTTGTTGCATTCAACCAGTTTTCTGTCTCCTCCTTTACTTGCAGTGTAGGATGTAGTAGCACTGGTGTATTCTCCAATTTAAGACCAATAGTGGCCTTTTACTCATCTCAGGCCTCCATTTCTCTCAAAGGTCACCTGCATGTCAAAGAGAGAAAAATTCAAACGCTTTTCTGAATGATTCATATGATGACAGTGACCTCTCAGCCCAGGGGTGCATTGCTCTGCAGATCCTACTCAGAGAACAGTGAGGAGGGTATTGGTGGAAGGACAATCCACTCACTCACTCATGCTTTTATAGGGCTTGTCTACACTTACTGGAGGATTGACGCTGCGGCGATCAATGCACCGGGGTCGATTTAGCAGGTCTAGTGAAGACCTGCTAGATTGACCGCTGATCACTCTCCTGTTGACTACTGTATTCCACTGGATCAAGAAGAGTAAGGGAAGTCGACGGGAGAGCATTTCCAGTCGACATTGCATAGTGTAGACTCTGTGGTAGGTAGATCTAAGCTACGTTGACTTGAGTTACGCTATTAATGTAACTCAAATTGTGTAGCTTAGATCGACTTTCATGCATAGTGTAGACAAGGCCTCAGAATCTTAGGCCTTGTCTATACTAAAGGGAAAAGTCAATTTAAGCTACGGAACATCGATGGGTCTTCACTGAATTGACTGCTGATGCATCAATCGCTGCAGCGTCAATCCTCCGGTAAGTGTAGACAAGCTCCTAGTTTGTTTAAACTTCATCTCCTATATTTTCAAAATGTAACATGGGATTTTGGCTGTGTGACTCATTAAGATCAAAGATTGGTGCATCACTGTAAATCAATAGTTCTTAACATTTAGAAGGAATAGTTATTCGTAGACTATCTTTTGGAAGTGTATGGCTGATTTATTACATGTATATTTGGTCTCGCTTCACGTCCAAAGAGATTACTTGGTGTAGTGAAGCTGATGTTTTTTTTCTCTAACAACATCCTGCATATGTGAGAAATGCATGGCAGCAGAATGCCCAGGGCTAATTTTAACTCACGCACCAGATTTTCGGGGTTTTTTTGTAAATTGATCACTCTTTGGAATTAGTTTGGGTCATTCAGTTTGGTCACATTAATCCTGTTTCAAGCAGTGCCCACCCATTTCTGTGGTTGTATATCATCCTCTTGTAACTGTCAACAAATTTGATAGCTGTCATTTCTACAAGGGCATGGTAACAATTTAATGTCAATTATTTGTAATAGTCAAGTATTTCACTTCTGTCATTTAACTTATTTCAAAAGTAGAGATACCTGTTGTTCTCAGCACTTAGATACAAAGATGATAGGCACCTTTAAAATTGCATTTGAGAGTGACAGAAGACAGAGCCTTAATGATGGTTCTTTTCTCCTAATTATTTTAGAACACCTTAATCCAAATTTAAATTCTCCATTAAGAGGCAAATCTTGCTTGCCTTGATGTCATTGAGACTATTTGTGTGAGAAAAATATCATCTTTTCAATGAATGATACATACATCATATGCTACATTCCATCATTTAACTTGTGCTTCTTTCATTTCTAAAGATATTTTATGGTTTAGAAATTCTTGTAACATCATATGTGTAAATATGATCTACAGTATGGGTTCATACCAAGGTCTTGGTCTGTAACTTGGAGGAACTTTACAATCTTGTGGCTTTCCTGTATGATGGTGTTTGCACAGGTTTTTCATTTGAAAAACTAGGCTGTGCTTAGTATTCATAGCACATATATTGAATAGGGTTCTTATGTGTTGTGTAGTTTTACAAGTAAGAGGAAAGAAAATCTATTTGGAAATGGTATTGATGCCCTGCATGATGATACATCAGGCAGATAATTTTTGTCCAACCATGCTGCCTGGATGGAGAATGTCACTAAGTGTTCCCCCTTGAACTGCTTAATTGGTAAACAGTTAACCAGGCATATAATATTTCAGAATATAAAGTCAGGCAGTGTACTTTTGCTGCACCTTCATTACACTCCCTGATTATGTAACAGACAGGGCATTTCTCTGCACCAGTTACTGTTCCTGCTGTCAACAAATAGGTGTGTCGTTATGGAGATGGATTCCACATCTCATCATGGATCTTAGCAACGGCTACTGGTACATTAACTCATTGTTAGTAAGGGATATAGACATACAAAAATTGCATGGCGAAAGTTGCACAAAAACATGGTCCTCTATCATTGAAGCTAACAGAGAGTTCGCTTAACTGAGGGTAGCACATTCCTTATCCTCACTATTAGCCAGTCACTAAGAAGACACGTGTGCATAATGCCAGTTTATTGCAAATGTTAGAGTTGGGTTTAGAATGCAGGTGTTCCTGGCTTCCAGTTCTGTACTCAGCTCCACACCTAAATAATGTCTCTTAACAGTCATAGCAATCCATGAAATGTATTTACACAGAGATCCACTCCTATCTCAGAAGACAGAGGAGCAGGAGTATATAGATTTCCAGAGCACTGCAAGTACATGATGATGATGCATCTAAGCAAGACATAATCCCCACGTCAACAGACAGTCTCAGTATAAAAGTAAATTGGAAGAAACAAGCAGAGATTTTATTTTAAACCAGATATCAATATTCTGTTTCTAAGATCTTGTTAATTACAAAGAATTTTAAAATATAGGAGTCAGATGTAGAAAAAATGTCTCTTTACGCTACTTAGTAATGGATAATGTTACATTTTAAAAAGATCTTTCCACCTTTTCTGCACCTGCTGAAGTTGCTGTAAATATACCACTTATGTAATACTCCTTATACTTAGTCTACAGCCAGCTGGTATAGCTGGGTCTTTGATTTTTCTCTTTTTTTATATTTTGGAGGAATTTGTGAGTAGCTTGATGTATTTGACATCTATGAGACAGCTTCTTGTATATGACAAGAGCAGTGTGTTATACCACCCAGCTGTGTGTATTTGTCTGTACATCAAGCTGAGGAGCGGCACTTAGCCAGATCTGACAATCAAATGTGAGCTAGTACTACCCACACTCAAGAGTGCATTTTAATGTTGTGTGCTTTTGCCAAGAGCTTGGCATTTGACAAAAAAATTGTCAGAGGTGTTTCTCCTCTTCTGTCTGCTAGCCTTGCGTTCTGATTTTTGTTTAGTTTAATATAGTTTTATTGTACAAACAAGAAAAGAGTTATAAATGTATGTTTCAAAGTCAGGAAAGGCAGCCTACTGTTTTCAGTGTAATAAATAATGTTAATATAAAAGTCATACAATGTTTTTTGTAACATAAAAGAATGACTGTTTGGGAATATGCAGCAGACTAACTTGTCTGCCAACTTAATATAAAGTTACATTCTGCTTGGTTTCACCAATGACTCATTGTCAGTTTATAAAGTGTCCCCAAAGAAAACTATAGACTGAAAGATCAGAGTACATTTCTAGTTTGTAAATGTCAATGCTGTTCTTGTCAGTCTAGTTAGGATGAGTGAATGTCAGTCAGTGAGTGGTGATGTTATTAGTCTGTGCTACCTGCTTTTGGTTCAGACTGACTGACCAACCTGATAGCCAAAATACTTCAGTGTTCCCCTCCACAAGTGAAGCATAGTCTTTATTTGCCTTATGCTATAACCTCAGGACAACAATAGTGAAAATTTATATTTTGTCTTTTATACCCTAGTATTGCATTTGTGTTCTTAAGTTTAGCTTGTTTTGTCTCTGTTTTTATTATAAGATCAGAGATTGGTGTGTGTAATATTTTCATTCTTCTCAGATACAAACACCATGATGGGGAGGATCAGTTTAGGATAGCACATGGGACACATTAACCAGGAGCAATGGGATTATAAAAAGGGAAATTTAGTGAATATTAAGAAAATCTTCTTGACAAAGAAACCTTGTAGCCTGTGAAATATTCTAAGCAGGAAGTAGTAAAAGCCAGATTAAGACTAGAGAAAGAACTGTAGAGGTGTAGGGAATAACCTTGCAGTGGCAGAGGAGGTGAATTAGAAAGTGTTAATTTGATTTGAGCTTGTTGATTTGTTTCACAGTTTTAACATTGTTATAAAATGTATTTCATTTCTGATTTCATACACATGCTTTTTTCTTGTACCACATGAACATTTGTAATATGCAAAAAATCTTAAATATTTCCCATAGTTGGAGTTATATGGTGGAAAATATTTAAAGAAGAACTATATTAAGGATTTGAAGCCCCTTGTATTCAAGCATTCAAATGTTAAGGCTAACTTTTAGCCTCTTGTGGCATTTCTAACTGCTGTTAGTATCATTATCATTTTTATTAATTATTTGTTAATGACCAGTGATATGCTCAGTACTGCACAAGATACAGTCCTTAAAAGGTAAAAGAGAGAGACAGATGAGATGCACTAGGAGAGGCAAAGGAAATATTGACCAGGAATGTTGAGCAGAATCTTACACTTTCTCAATATTCTCCTCTTATATCAGGTTCAGGCAGAGATGGAATTTGACTGATGGGGCGGAATGTTCATTGGCCTGTCATGGTGTAAAAACTATTGCTTCAAAAACTCTATGGCTAGTGCCAAACTCTCTCTCTTTCATGGTCTATGGTATTAACTCCATAATAAAAACACACAGTGTCAGCTATCTATTTATTAAGACACACATGGAGGAAAATTACGGGTTACAAACCTGCTTTTCTTAACCATTTTCTTAAATTATAGAAATATTAAGTAGATTACAACCAAAACATTCTCATTTTACTCAGAAAACTGTTAGTTCTGTCAAATTAATTACCCCAGCCACTCAGAAAAAAAAACAAAGATAAAAGAAAAAACATGAGAAGGAAAAGGAGGGGAAGCTCTTCTTTTTACAGGCAGGTGCTGGGTGACTATTAGCCACAACTGTGATCTGAAGCTATTTCCTTGGGCAGGCAGATTTCCTGGTCCACATGAAGTCAGGTTGGAAGATTGGATTGGAGATGAAGTAAAGAGGACGAAGTTTCCTTTTCTTTTCTGGTTGGCAGGAATGAACAGACACTATATGAGACACAGTCTAAAACAAAATTCAGGATTCTTTAGAGTGTTGTTAAACCACAGCCTGGGGTACACTAGGCTTACATCCATTAAACGCAGAATTTGAAGCAGAAAACAAAGAAAAGCAAAGAAATGAACAAGGTCCAGCATTTAAACCAGGCAAGGTTCTGCAGAACCTTTAAGGATGAGTGTACTTTTTTAGTGTAGTAAGGGAGATTCTCCAAAGGAAGAACTGAGGATACCAAAAAGTATTGTATTTAATCCTCTGAAACTACAACTGAAATTGGGTGTAGGGAGGCAGGGCATAGCGAAAGATGTTATTACGGCCTAGCTAGGCAGCTCCGCTTTCTCAGCGCCTGGTTACTGTAGGGCACGCTATGCCTGCTTCAACCGGCCAGGACCGGTTGCAGCCGCTGTGTGGAAAGTCCCTGGGCCATGGGGGGCGGCCCCGGGTGGTCCCGAAGGGTGAAAAGCCCCTTTTGCATTATGTATGAGCTGGCTTGCTGCTGTTTATATAAATATGAGCATGCTTTGTAGTGGCTTTTGGACTCTGTACCAGGCCGAGCTCCAGGGCGCTGGGTTCTCCGCCCTCTGTGACAGCAACGCTTGAAGTCCCCGTTGCGGGTGTGTCATGTTACCTTCAGTAAAGCCAATTACTCACAAAGTGTGTGTCGGCCTCGTTCTTGCAAAGCACCTTGGGTAGGCCGAGGCCTCCCTAGAACGCAACATTGGGGAAACTCAATTAAGTGGGCAAAACTCAATTAAGATGAAGTTGCATCTACTTTCCTTATTTAAGATGTGTTTTCTTAAATTTTGGCTAGTGAAACAATACTAACTTTCTATACTTTTTATATTCCTAACACAACTAGTTTATTATTTAACTGCTGCTGGCTTCTTTGACTAATTTCATATCATCCTTTTTTTTTTTTTTAACAGAAACAAAAGCTTCTTGAAGAACTTGGAGAGAGTTGGCTTCCATATCTGACACCTAGAGATGCCGAATTCCACCAACTGGTATTGTATCTTATTTTTAACCTTATTTATAGTAAACTTGATTGGGCATTCTTATCAAACAGCAAACCAATCTTTATTTACTGGTGCACTATTAGAGCTGACAAGACTAAAATGTCACTTCTTCTAATTCCTTTCTGAGGACTAACATAGGTGAGGTCTTGGTGTATGAAATGGAGGGTGAGATTATTCAGCATTCAGGACAGAGCAGAATCAGGAACCTTGGTGTGAAATTCTTCTGCAGTAAATGGGAGTTTTGCCATTGACTTCAACAGGACCAGGATTTTACCTTTTGATCTTTAGTTCACACCTGTACATGGTAGCTCTAAAAGTCTCCTTTTTAATCTTTGTTTAAAGTAAAAGCTCACATAACATATAAAGAACTTTCTGTTTTTGTGTTTTCTTGTAATTTGTGGTCAAGTGAATTGTATGACGTTGATTTGCAATATCTCATGCTTGACTGGAGTAAAAAGAGCACTGGGAGTCACTGTTCTTTCAGAGGTCTTCATGACTTAAATCATCTAGAGAACATGTTCTATAGACTGGATTTGGCAGAGATGAAGAGTCTTTAAAAGTGAGATTTAAAATACGTGGCTTAATTATGCTTATAATTCTAGTCGCAAACAATACACAATGGTTAAAACCTGGCATAGAACCTGAACTACAAAAGCCAGAATGCATGCCTCAAATGAAATTTAAGGAAAGCTAAAACAGGCCCAATAGTCACATAACTAAACCAAATTAGTATACAGAGGCATAGCATTAAAGAGCTAGAAGAGTACTGCTACGTGTATCTTGGACCTTTCTCAGGTCAAATAGAAAACATGTGGAAAGAATTGTAAGTTCAGTCAAATGAGGTTGGAACACATTCAGTAAGATGAAAGACATAAAAAGGAATCTCTTACTTAGCCTGAACAACTATAGCAAGAGTTCCTACATTACAGCCGTGTCAACTTTCTTGTATTGACATGTGGCTCAAAGATGCGTATAGTAGCAAAAAAACCAGCACTGGTCTTGTGCTGCAGGAAGGGAGGATATTTTTTTGCAGGAGCTCCTGGACAAGAAGAATTTTAAGACGGCAGCTTTCCACATTGCAGAGAGAAAGGGTGGTCTGGGTTCAACTCCTGGCTCAGTTTCACAGACTTCCTGTGTGATCTTGGGCAAGTCACTTGATCTTTCTGTGCCTTACTCTCTATCTATAAAAAAGGGACGATTAATATTTCCTTTCTTCTCTCCTTTGTCTTTCTCATCTGTTTTGAGGTATTTGGGGCTTTCTCTGTCATTTTACATATTTGTACAGTGCCTAGCACAATGGGACAGAGATCCTATTGGAGCCTCTACTGTAATATAAATAATAAATAGTAATAAAACACATGGTGGACAAACTTGCTACCAACAAGAAAAGCACTATTATGGAGCGCTTTTCTTGTTAGCGTCCTTCTCCCAAACCAAACCAAAACAGCAAACAGACTTCCTTTCCAAGGTCTCACCAACGTTCAGTAAAAGTTCTTGCCCCTTTTAGGGTCTGACCCAATCACCATTTTCTCCTTCCTTGATCCTGTTACATCCCCTACCATCTGTTTCCATTTCCTTTTATACCAGCGTCTGGGCCTGATAGCTTGAGCCTAGCTGTGTGTCCTCCACACTTCCTAGCCCTTCCCTGCAGAGGTGACAGGGAAAGACATGGTTGAGCTGAGGCTGCCACATGGAGTTTCACAGCATCCATACTGGTAGAAGGGCTTTGGGAAGAAGATAAGCAATCAAATTAGACCACATTAAAGTAATTAATGCTATTGAAAATATCGAGGATCTTACACAAAGCCTATTGAAGTCAACTGAAAGTCTCCCATTGACATCAGTGGGCATTGGATCAAGCACCAAATGAACATGGGTAGAACTGATTGCCAGAAGGTGAGATAACAACTGAACTTTTATAGCCTTGGAAAGATACTGAGTAAGTTTGTAATGTATGTACATAAAATATGCCTCCTGTTTAGTTTGTGTGTGCATACATGTGCATTTGCACGTATATGTGGTAACGGTAAACATTACAAACACCTTTCATTAATAACCATTATATGAATTTTAAATTCTTACTTAAATAGCTGCTGTGGATGTCACAAAGTTCCGCTCCTACCACTAATGTTATTTCCATAGTACCTACATGTACTTAAATGGGAAAAAAGGGAGAGACTATAGAAAACAAAGGCCTGGTCTACACTGTGGGGGGGAATCAATCTAAGTTACGCAACTTCAGCTATGTGAATAATGTAGCTGAAGTAGACGTACTTAGATCTACTTACCACGGTGTCTTCACTACGGTGAGTCGACCGCTGCCGCTCCCCCGTCGACTCTGCCTGCGCCTCTCACCGAGCTGGAGTACAGGAGTCGACGCTCAGGGATCGATCGCTGTTTGCCAATCCAACCAGTAGTGAAGACATACCCAAAATACAACAAAATGCATGATGATGTACTGTAGATTAGTCTATATGGCTTTCCTTGTTTTGAACAACCTGTCTTACTTAAGAATCTCCAACCTGTGAGCAGTGTGGTTTGAACAAAATGATGATGGGAGGGTTAGGTAGAATATCATTCAAAAGCTGCTGCATGCCTACAGGAAGGAAGATGTACTCTGAGCACAGTCCTGAAGTCCCTACTTTAAAAGTACTTCCATTGCACTTTCTTTTCAATGGGCATTTTTCCCGATCAGGGATTTTAGAATGTGACCACAAACCTCACCCAGAGCAACGTCCCTTTTGGAAATCAAACAGTGAACAGCATCTGAGAAAAACACTAGAAAAAATTATAGTAATAAATCAGAGGACTTCCCAAATGTCTTCAATGAAACATAACATCTCATAATGTGAAATATAAGTGTCAACTTGCTTATCAGGGGACCTCTTCATTGGTTTGCAGCTGTAGTCAGGTGCTTGAGTGGTGGGGTTATCGTGTCTCTTGAAAGCAAATTATGTGTTAGGGTACATCTATACTTACCGTCCGGGTCGGCGGCTAGCGTTCGACTTCTTGGAGTTCGATATATCGTGTCTAATCTAGACGCGATATATCGAACTCCGAACGCGCTCCCGGCGACTCCGGAACTCCACCACTGCGAACGGCGGTGGCGGAGTCGGCGGGGGAGCCGTGGACTTCGATCCCGCAGCATCTGGACGGGTGAGTACTTCGAACTAAGGTAGATCGAGTTCAGCTACGCTATTCGCATAGCTGAACTTGCGTACCTTAGTTCGACCCCCCCCCCCTTAGTGTAGACCAGGCCTTAGACACCACGACATGGCCAATTTTTAAATACTGTTTATGTAATACATATAAGAAAAATTAAGCATGGAATGTTCATGTTCATTCCTGAAGTTATCAGTGCCATAACTACTTCTAGCAGCATCAGTACGAACTGACCTTTAACATCTGCTGTAAGAGTGACAGCATACAGGACATGATTCTTTTCAACCAACATGGTGGCATTCAATATGAATTCAGTGTTTACCCTGTTTTCTGATCCCTTAATGCTTTCCTTGTGCAGGACATAGCATGACGGCTGGTTGGAGATTTAAAGAATACCAAACGATATTTTCAGATGATATGTTTAAAATGTGTTTCCACTTCCTGTTTTCTTCTGAGATACCAGTGTGTGCTTTTTAGGGTAGAATTCTAAAGACACCATATAAGAAATATTGATAAAATAGTTTTTAAGCATGTATCTTAGTGCACAAGCCAAAGGTAACATGCTTCTGATTTGGCTGACATTGAAATGTGGAACACATTACCTCCATGTTTTAAAAGGAGAGTGAAATATTGGTGCGTTTGAATAAGCTCTGCATCTTCCTCTCAGATGTGTATTTTCAGACTTCCAATTGCTTTGCAGCATCTTGTTTAATTCCATCCTCTCTTCGTTTGTTTATTTCTTTGCTTGAAACTTTACTCGTGCAATTCATGTAACAACTTCAGTAGATTAATGTTGTTTTTAAAACTGTATTAAAATATACAGCACCTTCCTAAATTTGTAATGATGACGTATGTGATTTGGCTATTGATTAATATAAAAGTCTAATTTGGGCTTCTCTTATATGTTAAAGTTGTGCAAAGAAATCCAGCAGTGATGCTACACAAGTGAACTACTAAAGCATTAATTTATTCCTTAAGCATTACTTATATGCAGAGCCTTATATACCCGTGCACAATGGGATCAGATTCTGTGGCAAGAACTAAATACTGCAACAAGCAGCCCTAGATTCTGTAGTAGCATTAAATATTTTATCGCCGTGAAATAGCCTTCATTCCCATCCTCATGCTCCCAAACACACACACGAATATGGCTCAGAGTTGAAAATACTCATTGACATAAAATTCCTCAATAACTATTTTCAGTAATGATTATTATTAATGACGTTTTGCACAGTATTCTTCAAGCAGCTCATGGGGCGGGCTCAGCAGTCATGTGGCCCAGCTCAGAGTCTCCTTCCCACATGTGCCAGGAAAGCGGGGAGGAGGTCATCATCTCAGCTCTGTTCTCCAAGCAGCTGAGCTCAACTCAGCTTACCTCATCTCACCAGTCTATACTTTTGGTACTCCAGCTCTCTGGCTAGAAGCTGGATTTTAGCTCCAATACCTCAACTCCCTGTTGCCTGCTTCGTGGAATGGTGCAAAGACCACATTCTGTAATCCAATTAATTTATCTTTGTGGGAAAAGCTGGGGAGCAAGAAGTACTTGCAGGCAGGTCCCCCAGCAGGACAGGAAGATTGAAAACAAAATGTTTGCTAGTAACAAACTAGCAAATTCCATATCTGGAGTCTTTGATAAAGCCAAATTGTACAACCACAGAATCACAGTGTCTTTGGAGCTCTGATGGAGATCAGTGGGGCAGATGACATCTTTTAAAGGTGTTTTTCCAGGCTCTCTGCAGACTCAGGAAGACAACACTTCTCCAGTTTACTCTCAGATCACATTTTAAAGGTTTTTTTTTTTTAAATCAAAGATGAGTTTCCTAGAGCACAGTTCTGCAGCTGTAGGATAGTGAAATACCTGGGACCCTGTTTATAGATTCTGGCCAACATTTTCAAACTTTTGTATCTAAAGTTAGACACTTAAGTGGCCTCATTTTCAGAGTTGCTGAGCACCTGCAGTTCCCACTGAAATCGGATTTAAAAAAAAAAGCTTCCTTAGGAATTTTTGTGGATAGTTTTGTGAAACTTTTAGCATACAATATATTAAATTAATTTTAACAATTACCACCCAATGGTGTCATGGTTTATTAATCAGTTAAATAGTATCTAATGCAACCCCATTGTTACTGCTAAAATAGCGATCTTTGGATGCTTTCTATTTCAACTCGTTAATAACACATGATTTTCAAAACGGAGGTGTAATAGTAAGTTACAAAATCAAGTTTAACCATTTAAACTTGGAGAGACAGAAGATGGAAATATAGTTAGGTAGAGAACCGATTCTGAGTTATACCTTTGGTGGTTAGGTGATGGAAAGGTGGTTGTGAATGTGATTGTTGTTGGTTCAGGCAAGAGACAGAGGCTAAAAAGAGAATTTAGTGTCTTCTGGCCCAAAGATTGTAATAGTAAGCTAGACCCAGTTGCTTGATGGACTCTTCCCTTTCTTGGTGGCAGGGACCAGTGAAGGCAGTGTTAAGTGAACAGGCAGCCTCTGTCCAAGGGTGAATAGGGTTAAATTGTCAGAATGAGAAACATCAAGGCCTGGAGGTAGGAAGTCTGTAACTAATCCAATTAAGACCATAATTTGGAGCAGAATATTAAAGTAAATGCAAAGGGAAAGAGACACACTGAACACACACAGTGCAAAGATGAACAACCACCAGCCCTTAAGTCATTCCCTAGTATTTAAAACTTTCAGTTTGTACATGCAAAAAATGTAGGATGTTGATCAAAATCTCTACCACATTTTCCCACTAGATGTGTTCACTCAAAAAGCCCTGTTTGTAAACTGAATAACTTTGGCACGGGTCAGGAACATCAACAAAAATCCTGTTCTCAAAACAAAAATCCATGTTGCATAAGTGCTTTTGTTGCGATTAAGTGTTTTAGGATTTTACCCAGAGTTCCAGGATAATAGTTCATTCTACAGGCCTTAAATGCTTTACAGTCACTTCTCTTTAGGTAGGCAAGATGCATCTCAGATCTATACTCTGTTTGCAGGGAGTAGAATGGGAATCCCAGAGTGTTTCAAATAATACAATGAAATATTTGCACAAAATAATAAAAAAACTTTGCTGCTGATGAATTTTACTGTATTATTTCCTCTCTTTGTTTATATGGGTATCATAACCTTACAGTTTCTGAGAAGAATATTTTTCAATGTTGCTTAACCCAGTCGTACTAGTACTGTATATTTTGTGCATTCCCTGTTGCAACTAGCAGTCTTCCAGGTCAGTGTTCAGCAATGGTCTCAACTGCTGACATGTCTCACAGAGGGACTGCAATGATTGGGCTTTTGTTTTGTTTTTTTCAGCAGAGTAAATATAAAGATAATGGACTGACACTTGCTCTATAATGGGAGTTCACAAACTTTTTTCACAGTGTGGATCAAATCCTTAGATAGGGCTCGTGTTATGGTCCAGCTCCCATCCTATTTGCAATCATTTAATATCCAGTAACAACTGCAGCAATGTCAAGGTCCAATTTTTTTCTCCCAGGGATTTGGAAAGGGATGAGCTGATATAGAAGGGATATTATTTTATTTTATCATGTCAGCTGTGCATATTTGTATATTTTTTTCTTGGAGTAGGACAAGCAGCCTATTATGTGTTGTGAACATTAAGTTATACAAGGCTGCTTATAGCTTGGGATGGATATCTCTTAAAATTTTATAAATCTAAATAAAATAGTGTTCCTTTAAGAAGCAGCCATGTACTTTCTCTTGTTTGAAGCGCTAAGCGTTATGTAAGGATGCATTTAAAATGTGTCTAGATTATTAATAAAAAACAACGTGCTGATTTTGCCTCCTAGATTGATAAAAGGAAAAAATATTAGTGCATTGGATTGGTACCTTAGGATTTAATTTAACTGCACTGTATTCCTTTCTTGTGGTGAAAATTGAAATTAATCGGCAGGGTCCCCCTTTCCCAGGATAGAATCCACCAGTATGGCCTGCATTCTTTGTTCTTAGATATATGGCTTTACCTTTGGCAGTATTGAAATGCATATTGTTAGCCTGTGCTCAGTTTATCAAGCACTCCAGATCGCTCAATATCAGTGACCTGTCTTCTTCATTATTTACCACTCCCCCAATTTTTGTGTCCTCTGCAAACTTTATCAGAAATAATTTTGTTTTTTCAGGTCATTGATAAAAAATGTTAGATTGGTTCTTGGCCTACACTATCTTTGTAGAATCCCAGTAAAAGCACAACTGCTTGATAATGATTCCACTTTTAAAATTACAAGTTAAAATTAAAAGTTAGCCAGTTGTTAATCCATTTAATGTGTGCCATGTCAAAGTTGTATTGTTCTATTTTGTTAATGTGTCATGTGGTACCAAGTCAAATGCCTTTCAGAAGTCTAAGTATATTACATCAACACTATGTGTAATGTGTAATGTCAACAAAAATATATATTACATTAGTTTTGCAAGATCTATTTTCCATAAACCCATGTTGATTGGCATTAATTACATAGCCTCCTTTAATTGTTTATGAATTGAGTCTTGTATCAGCCATTCCATTACAATGCCCTGAAATGACATCAGGCTGGCAGGCCTATAATTTCCCGGGTCATCTCATTTACACTTTTTAAATATTGGCACAACATTAGTTTTCTTCCAGTTCTCTGGAGCTTCCCCAGTATTCCAAGATTCGTAGACTATCAACATCAGGGGCGGCTCCAGGCCCCAGCACGCCAAGCGCGTGCTTGGGGCGGTATGCCGCGGGGGGCGCTCTGCCGGCGGAGGGTCCTTTGGTCCCGCGGCTTTGGTGGAGCATCCGCAGGCGTGCCTGCAGGAGGTCCACTGGAGCCGCGGGACCGGCGACCGGCAGAGCGCCCTCCGCGGCGTGCCGCCGTGCTTGGGGCGGCGAAATTGCTAGAGCCGCCCCTGATCAACATTACTGGTTCAGTTGCTCCTCAGTCAGCTCTTTTAAAATTCTTGAATGAAAGTAAACTAGACCTGATGATTTAAAAATGTCTTTAGTAGCTGCTGTTTTAACATCTTTCCGAGATACTAGTGGAATAGAAAGTATTTCATCATCATCATCATCATCATCATCATCATGATATAAATGTATCACATGGGTGTTTACCAAATGCAGAACAGAAATATTTATTGGACACTTCTGCTTTTTCTGCATTATTGACCATTCTACCATTTCTATCTAGCAATGGATCAGTATCGTGATTAGGATTCCTTTTGTTCCTAATATATTTCTAAAAACTCCTTATTGACCTTAATTCTGCTGGGCCTTGATTTGTCCTTGTGTCTTTTTTGCTTCTTGAATCATTTTTCTACAATTTCAAGCTTCTGATTTATGTTCATTGCTATCAGCTTCCCCTTTTTTTCATTTGTTCATGATGAGAAATATATTTTATTTTCTGTATAGTCGCAATCACTTCCCCCTTAAGCCTGGTTGTTTTTTTAACCAATGTAGCTCTCTTTCTCTATTGTGCATTTTTAGGTATCAAATAAAATTATCATGGAGAAGCAGTGTGGCCTAATGGATAGATCATTAGAGCGGGATTCAGGAGACCTGTGTTCTATTCCCAGCTCAGCCACTGGCCTGCTGGGTAGCTTTGGGCAAGACCCTTCACCTCTGTGCCTCAGTTTCCCTCCCTGTACTATGGGGTAATGATACTGAACTCCTTTGTAAAGTGAGATGAGACCTACTGATAAAAAGCTAAGGATTATTATTACTCAAATTTTTCTGATCAAATTCTTTCTTCCAGCTAATTTGGCTCATAACTGTTTTCAGCTTTGTGAAATTGTGAAATTTTTAAAGCATCAGTTATATGTATGTGTATATTTCTGGTTTGGAAGGTATTCCTCCCTGCCCCTGTCTCTCCAGAGTTGGTTTCTTCTTCCTACTAAGCTGGAGTGTAAGAGTCCTGAGGTCAATATTGGAACTGATCCAGTTTGTCAGCATTCTATCTACGATGTGGCTTCCTTACCTCGTGGTCTTTGTCCAAAATTTTCCCTCCCTCTACTGATGTGCTTGTGCAGCATCCCACTTGGCTGATGTATTTCAGAGATGCTGTATGTATATGTTTTGTAAGGTACCTTATAATGTTAAAGTACTAAACAAATATAAAGTAGTATGTCTTCCTTATTGCATCACATTCTAGATTTACTGTGTAGTGAATATGAGCATAGCCTTAAAAATACATACCTGGATATTTAAAATATATTCTGGTTCGTACAACATAATGAATTGTTTATTTATTTATTTATTTTTAGTGGAAGACCGCATATTCCAAACTCCTCCTCAGGAAAGCTGATAAGATTCCCCAAGAACTTCATCACATAGTGCAAGAAGCCTTTTTGACCTTGCAAAAACATGATTGTTTCTTCCAAGATCTTGTTAGGATCAAAGGAAAAGATTTTCTTACACCAGTATCTCGTATATTAATTGGAAACCCAGGATGCACTTACAAATACTTGAACACAAGACTATTTACTGTTCCATGGCCTATGGAGGATTATGAAATAAAATATTTCCATCCTGAACTATTTACAGCTTGTAAAGCTTTAATCAAACTTAATGACTACTTGAATATAGAGGCAGTCCAGGCTTTGCAAGAACAAAATTTATCTGGGACCAAAGAAACTGAAGATACTGCTGTCACAGATAGAGAACAGGATTTTTCTAATTTTATTAAGGGGTCCCTCTTAGAAGATCAAAGCAGTCTTTATACACCAAGAAATGACTGCACCACTCTGAAGTATAGAACATCTTATAACTTGACTTTATTGAATTATATGGATCCTCTACAAATGCCGTACTTGAAACAAGAGCCTTATTTTGGAATGGGGAATATGGCAGTGAGCTGGCACCATGATGAGAATCTGGTTGAAAGGTCAACAGTAGCTGTGTACAGTTACAGCTGTGAAGGTGAGTAGTGGGGAGGTAGCACAATATGATTTGGCAATTGGTCTAAATGTTTTAATGCCCTGAAGCTTTTTTATGTTTTACTGTGTGAACATACATACATACATACACACCTGCAAACCTGCCTGCTAGTCTAGATTTGCCACTTGTTTTTGAATATATGATAGTAATTAACATTATCTTTTCATGTGTAAGCACTTCCTTTACCCAAGCAAAATATACCTATGTTTACTGCAGCTGGCCCTATATATAGTACTTGTAAGTGGATTGAAAAGTTGCTATAATTAATTTGCTGATAAAGAGCCAAGAAAACAAAATCTGTCAAATCTCTACCCCAGGTTCCCACAGGTGCATATTTCTAGTCTGTAAAATGTTTTTTTTATAGTTGACATCACTGTCTTTAGTAGAGTGATTTATCAAATATGGACTTGCTCTGCTTCATGCTTATTTTACTACTGTTCTTTCTTTGCGAAGAACATGCTGGTTTGGCTTTATATAAAGGTATTCTTATGTTTACAGAGAACTATATACATTCTTGCCCAGGCCTGCTGTACTGTTACATTGTCTTGGAACTCAACAGCACTGTTGTACTTAAGAGGCGGGGTGTCTGATAGGATTTCCATTGTAAATACTTGTTTTATATCACTTCATACAGGCTCTTCTGTTAAAAAATCTATTCAAACATAATGTGAATTATGTAAAAGGTATAGTTCTAGAGCAATGAAAATAAAATAATCAGTTTTTCATGGTTTAAAATACCCTTTGCCTCTTTGTCCTCTGTTGAAAACATAAAAGGGGTGTGTGTGTGTGTATTTAAAGTACATAATTCTGACTAAGGCTGGGTAACTTTCAGCATCTAATTTGCAGGCTACTTTTTTAAAAAATGGCTTCCAGTCTTGCAGGTACAAACGATATAATATAGACAGCTAATCTATGTGATTTTTAGATGCTGGTGATCCACTGCAAATTCATAATTAGAAACTGAAACGATGGGTTTTGCTGTACCCTTTGAAATGTAAAAAGACTCACGTTGGCTTAGCGGGCTTTGGATCAGGACCATAGTGCATAGGCAGCTGCTGGTATTTTTATATGTATTTTCTCGCTTCATGTTAAATCCTAAACGACAGCTCATCTTATTGTATAATATTTACATTGTAATGCGGTTGTTCCCGTTTCCTGTTCCCCCCCACCACCCCGTACACCCTGCTAATGAAAGAATCCCATTTGCCCAAGTATCCCATTTGCCCATGTTTATAAGGAACTTTTTTCTGGATTACCTAACAAAGCTGATTTATTTATGAAAGTATGTTTCTAAATGTCACCCCAATTGTATATATGATATGGATGGTATACATATACCAAATAGCAGGGGTGGCCAACCTGCAGCTCACGAGCCACATACAGCTCTTTTACAGTTTAAGTGTGGCTCATGAAGAACCCCACATCTCCCCCCATTCCCCACCTATCCTCATAGACTCATAGACTTTAAGGTCAGAAGGGACCATTATGATCATCTAGTCTGACCTGTACAATGCAGGCCACAGAATCTTACCCACTCACTCCTGTAACAAATCCCTAATCTATGTCTGAGTTATTGAAGTCCTCAAATTGTGGTTTAAAGACCTCAAGGTGCAGAGAATCCTCCAGCAAGTGACCCGTGCCCCACGCTGCAGAGGAAGGCAAAAAACCTCCAGGGCCTCTGCCAATCTGCCCTGGAGGAAAATTCCTTCCCGACCCCAAATATGGCAATCAGTTAAACCCTGAGCATGTGGGCAAGACTCACCAGCCAGCACCCAGGAAAGAATTCTCTGTAGTAACTCAGATCCCATCCCATCTAACATCCCATCATAGACCATTGGGCATATTTACCTGCTGATAATCAAAGATGAATTAATTGCCAAAATTAGGCTATCCCTTCATACCATCCTCTCCATAAACGTATCAAGCTTAGTCTTGAAGCCAGATATGTCTTTTTTCCGCCACTACTTCCCTTGGAATACTGTTTCAGAACTTCACTCCTATAATGGTTAGAAACCTTCGTCTAATTTCAAGTCTAAACTTCCTAGTGTCCAGTTTATATTCATTTGTTCTTGTGTCCACATTGGTACTAAGCTTAAATAATTCCTCTCCCTCCCTGGTATTTATCCCTCTGATATATTTATAAAGAGCAATCATATCTCCCTTCAGCCTTCTTTTGGTTAGGCTAAACAAGCCAAGCTCTTGGAGTCTCCTTTCATAAGACAGGTTTTCCATTCCTCGGATCATCCTAGTAGCCCTTCTCTGTACCTGTTCCAGTTTGAATTCATCCTTCTTAACCATGGGAGACCAGAACTGCACACAATATTCCAGATGAGATCTCACCAGTGCCTTGTATAACAGTACTAACACCTCTTCATCTTTACTGGAAATACGTCGCCTGATGTATCCGAAGACAGCATTAGCTTTTTTAATAGCCATATCACATTGCTGGCTCATAGTCATCCTGCAATCAACCAATACTCTGAGGTCCTTCTCCTCCTCTGTTACTTCCAACTGATGTGTCCCCAATTTATAACCAAAATTCTTGTTATTAATACCTAAATGCATGACCTTGCACTTTTCACTATTAAATTTCATCCTATTACTATTACTCCAGTTTACAAGGTCATCCAGATCTTCTGGTATGATATCCCGGTCCTTCTCTGTATTAACAATACCTCCCAGCTTTGTGTCATCTGCAGACTTTATTAGCACATTTCCACTTTTTGTGCCAAGGTCAGTAATAAAAAGATTAAATAAGATCGGTCCCAAAACCAATCCCTGAGGAACTCCACTAGTAACCTCCTTCCAGCCTGACAGTTCACCTTTCAGTATGACCCGTTGTAGTCTCCCCTTTAACCAGTTCCTTATCCACCTTTCAATTTTCATATTGATCCCCATCTTTTCCAATTTAGCTAATAAGTCCCCATGTGGAACTGTATCAAATGCCTTACTGAAATCGAGGTAAATTAGATCCACTGCATTTCCTTTGTCTAAAAAATCTGTTACCTTCTCAAAGAAGGAGATTAGGTTGGTTTGGCACGTTCTAAGTTTGTAAAACCATGTTGTATTTTGTCCCAACTGCCATTGACCTCAATGTCCATAACTACTTTCTCCTTCAAAATTTTTTCCAAGACCTTGCATACTACTGATGTCAAACTAACAGTTACTCGGATCACTTTTTTTTTTCCTTTTCTTAAAAATAGGAACTATGTTAGCAATTTTCCAGTCGTACGGTACAACCCCCGAGTTTACTAATTCATTAAAAATTCTTGCTAATGGGCTTGCAATTTCATGTACCAGTTCCTTTAATATTCTTGGATGAAGATTATCTGGGCCCCCCGATTTAGTCCCATTAAGCTGTTTGAGTTTAGCTTCTACCTCGGATGTGGTAATATCTACCTCCATATCCTCATTCCCATTTGTCATCCTACCATTATCCCTAAGCTCCTCATTAGCCTCATTAAAGACCGAGGCAAAGTATTTGTTTAGATATTTGGCCATGCCTAGATTATCCTTAACCTCCACTCCATCCTCTTCTTAGCGGTCCCACTTCTTCTTTCTTTGTTTTCTTCTTATTTATATGGCTATAGAACCTTTTACTATTGGTTTTATTTCCCTTTGCAAGGTCACAACTCCTGCCTATGAATTTTTTCCCCTTTCTTGGGATGCAGGCTTCTGATAGTTTCTGCAACTTTGACTTGAGGTAATTCCAGGCCTCCTCCACCTTTAGATCCACAAGTTCTTCAGTCCAATCCACTTCCCTAACTAATTTCCTTAATTCTTTAAAGTTAGCCCTTTTGAAATCAAAAACCCTAGTCCCAGATCTCTTTTTGTTTATTCTTCCATCTAGTTTGAACTGAATTAGCTCATGATCACTCAAACCAAGGTTGTCCCCTACAACCATTTCTTCTATGAGGTCCTCACTACTCACCAAAACCAAATCTAAAATGGCATCCCCTCTTGTTGGTTCTTCAACTACTAGGTGAAGGAATCCATCAGCTATCGCATCCAGGAAAATCTGAGCCCTATTATTATTACTAGCACTTGTCCTCCAGTCTATATCTGGGAAGTTAAAGTCTCCTACGATCACACAATTCCCATTAGTGTTTAGTTCATTAAAAACATTAAAGAGGTCTCTATCCATATCCAGATCAGACCCCGGCAGTCTGTAGCACACCCCAAGCACTTTGTCAGGGGAGGCTCTTGTAGCTTTCTTTCCCAATGTGATTTTTGCCCAGACTGACTCTGTCTTATCCATTCCATCACTTCTTATTTCTTTACAGTCTACCTCATCATTGATATACAATGCTACTCCACTACCTTTGCCTTTATTTCTGTCTTTCCTAAACAGCACATAGCCTTCAATACCTGTACTCTAGTCATGACTCTATTCCACCATGTTTCTGTTATCTCTATAATATCCGATTTCACTTACTGCATCAGTAGCTCTAGTTCCTCCATTTTGTTACCTAGGCTCCTTGCATTAGTGTACAAATATCTTAATTTTTGCCATTTGGCTTCACTGACGTTCTTTACCCAATTAGGCACAGATATTCTACCACCAGTATCACCTATTAGACTGGTATATACCCTACCCTTCCTCATTATGTCCATTCTCATACCCACGGCTGTATCCTTTCTTACTTCATTTTCTTCCCTCTCAGTGTTAAATTCCGGTGAGGAGATTACCTGGACATCTCTGAACCATCTCCCCCAAATTCCTAGTTTAAAGCTCTCTGTCCTGTGGCAGTGTGTAGGCTGGGGCTTCTGCCCAGTGTGGTGGGGGGGTCTCGCAGCTTCAGGCTGGCGGGGCATATCTGCGGGGGCCCGAGGCTTCAGCTAAAGCCCCAAGCCCCAGCAGGCGCACCCCAGCTCTCAAACTTCTGAAGATTAGCAGTAAATTTGGCCACCCCTGCCATATACTTATATGTCCAGTAAATTAACACTCCCTATTGAGATTATATTGGGTTGTTACAAACACACCCATTTAAATAAGAGAACCACAAACATGAGGCAAAGCGGAAGTGTTCAGGCACTCTGATAACACATGAAACACTCTCTGCGTTAATGTAAACCTACTTGTGGAAGTGGATGAGAAAACTGGGCCCTTTATATTCAGCCATATTTGAGTTAACCATAAAGAAAAAGATCTTGCATTTCTTTGTAATTAAAAGCTGCCTCTGGATTCTTATTTTACCCAATGGTGCCTACACAGAGTGCAGCTCATAGGATAAGTAAGATCATCCCATGTTTTAAAACCACTACAAAGGCCAAACCAAGATATGGGTTAGAATACAAAAGAGTTCCTCAGTTGAATACAGACCCTTTATTCTTTTAACCTGTTTTTTAGTGTAATATAGAATGTTAGTACACACTCTGTTGGTTTTAACCAACCATTGTGCGAGAATGTTATTACTTTTTAAAAAAATGTGAGCTGTATAAAAGAAAGGCTCTGCTTAGAATTAAAAATCATTAAAGTAAAGGTAAAAACTTCCAAATATCAGCCATTTTCATGACCATACCAACCATTTTATCATTTTACTTTTTAAAAATGGGAGGATCACTTCAGATTTGAAGTTTGTACATTTTCTTCTCCAATGCATCTCAAAGCCTGACTTTGATACATCTGTTAATAATGATCTCTTGGCAGGACCTGGAAATCTAAGGAGTATAGCTTAACTGGAGACAATATGCAGAAGGGCAAGAATGAATATATATATATTTTTAAAAGAAGGAAATGTTACTAAACTGGGACCTGATTCTGCAAGGTGCTGAGCACCTCCTGATAGGTGCCAAACACCACTATCTTTCAGTGAATTCAGTGGGAGTTGAGGGCACTCAGCAACTGCAAGGAGGCACTTAATACCTTGCATAAAATGACCTTTGCTGCACTGGTATGTGATAGCATTACACTGTTACAACAGTTTCTCCCTGTCCAGATTTACTAAGTACGGTTTGTCAGTAGTCTTATTGAATTTCCCTGCAGTAAAGCTACATAATATACAGGAATAGCTCAAGCATTTAATTTCACAAATCCAAGGAAATGCATAAACTTTTAAAAACAGTTACTACTCTTAAAAGATTGAATAAGCAGCAAATAACATTGTCAATTAATGTTGAATATCTACACTTTTTTTCCACTCCTCCATCCAAGAAGCTCTCATTGTCCAAAAGATATCAGACAACTTAAAATAACTGTTTCTGTAATTTTCCTAGTTATAGTTTTCAACTGCTGGCAGTTGTGAGCAGTGAAAATTTTTGATAAGTCTTTCAATATTAATAAGACAATACTTCACAATTCTATAGCACTTTTCATTTCATTTGTAAATTTCAGCAATTTGCTGTAGTTGGCATCTATTGTACAGATGTGGTAACTGAAATACAGAAAGGTGAAGAAGTAACTTGATGAGGGTCACACAGTAAGTCAGTGGAAGGTTCGTGAATAGACCACATTTCCTGACTCTATTCCCATTCTCAATCTCCTAAACAGAAGCTGCCCCATTGTACGTCAGTATTCCTTATTGGTATTTAAAACCAATTTTCATTTGACTGATTACAAGCCTGATTGGCCCAGCCAGTGTTTGGTGTGTATTTACTAAGGCCTTGTCTACACTACAGGACTATTTCGAATCTACTTAAGTCGAATTTGTGGATTCGACCTTAATAAGTCGAATTTGTGTATCCACAAACTTCTGAGTCCACATTCACGGGGCCAGCTTCGACTTTGGAAGCGGTGCACTGTGGGAAGCTATCCCACAGTTCCCGCACTCCCCGCTGCCCATTGGAATTCTGGGATTTCCCCCCAATGCATGCTGGGGGGAAAAATGTGTCGAGGGTGGTTTTGGGTTAGTGTCGTCATTGAACCGTCAATCACGCCCTCCCTCTCTTCCTTGAAAGCGCCGGCGGGAAATCTGTTCGCGCCCTTGTCTGGTCGGTTACAGCGCGGACGCCACAGCACTGCGAGCATGGAGCCCGCTGCGATCATCGCTGCACTTATGGCCATTGTCAACTCCTCGCATCTTATCGTCCACCTCTTCCACAGTCAGCTGCTGAGAAACCGGGCGAGGAGGCTCCGGCAGCGTGGTGAGGAGAGTGGCACAGACCTCTCAGAAACCAGGGTACGCCGGGCAGTGGAGATCATGGTGGCAATGGGTCACGTTCATGGTGTGGAACGGCGATTCTGGGCCCGGGAAACAAGCACAGACTGGTGGGACCGCATAGTGCTGCAGGTCTGGGATGACACAGAGTGGCTGCAAAACTTCAGGATGCGTAAGGGCACTTTCCTTGAACTGTGTGACTTGCTGTCCCCTGCCCTGAAGCGCCAGGACACAAGGATGCGAGCAGCCCTGAGTGTGCAGAAGCGAGTGGCCATAGCCCTCTGGAAACTTTCCACGCCAGACAGCTACCGGTCAGTAGCGAACCACTTTGGCGTGGGCAAATCTACCGTGGGGATTGCTGTCATTCAAGTAGCCCACGCAATCGTTGAGCAACTGCTCTCAAAGGTAGTGACTCTCGGAAATGTCCAGGTCATCATAGATGGCTTCGCCGCGATGGGATTCCCAAACTGCGGTGGGGCTATAGATGGGACTCACATCCCTATCCTGGCACCAGCCCACCAGGCCAGCGAGTACATTAACCGAAAGGGCTACTTTTCAATGGTGCTGCAAGCTGTGGTGGACCATAGGGGACGTTTTACCAACATCAACGTCGGGTGGGCGGGCAAGGTTCATGACGCGCGTGTGTTCAGGAACTCTGGTCTGTTTAGACGCCCAGGCAGGTACTTTCTTCCCGGACCACAAAATAACGGTTGGGGATGTGCAGATGCCTACAGTGATCCTCGGGGACCCGGCCTACCCGCTAATGCCCTGGCTCATGAAGCCCTATACAGGCGCCTTGGACAGTGAGAAGGAACTCTTCAACTACCGGCTGAGCAAGTGCAGAATGGTGGTGGAGTGTACTCGGACGTCTCAAGGGAGATGGCGGAGCTTACTGACTCGCTCGGACATCAGCGAAAAGAATATCCCCGTAGTTATTGCTGCTTGCTGTGTGCTCCACAATCTCTGTGAGAGCAAGGGCGAGACCTTTTTGGCCGCTTGGGAGGTTGAGGCAAATCGCCTGGCTGCTGTTTACGATCAGCCAGACACCCGTGCCGAGAGAATATCCCAGCGGGAAGCGATGTGCATCAGGGAGGCTTTGAAAGCGAGTTTCCTCGCAGAGCAGGGTAACCTGTGACTGTCCACTTGATTTTAAGAGAGCCTGATCACAAACCAAGTTTCCCCCACTTCGAAAGGACGTTTTAAAACTAAGGACATGTTTCAGTAATTAATAATAAATCTTTCGTTGAGTTTGCATTTCTGTTTCTTGGTTGAAACATGGAAGCATTCTGTGCTGGGTAAGGTGTGCACTGATGTACAGACCGCTTGTCCAAAAGAGGACGGACAGCCTCCTGCTCCTACATAGGTCTGCGGGGTGGGGGACGGTTTACGGTGGTTGTGCATGTAGGGGGAGGGTTGCAGGAATGGGTGGGTTTGCAGGAAGGGGCGAGGGGTGCCGTCTTTGGATAGGGGTTAACATGACGGCTGTGGGTTTGGGCGTTGGAAGGGGTGAGGGGTGTGGGGGAAGGGTGAGTATCTGCCCCTGGATGAGGGCTCTTTTTGGGGCTCAGGGCACCGGGGAGGATCGTGGCTACGGTCCAAGTGCATGTGAAGGGAAGCCTGCCTTTACATTCGGGGATGGCAGGCACCAGGACCCTGGACAAGCATACACATCAAGGAAAGACCCGGGGCAGCATACACCACACAGACTGTCCCTGGTGCCTAGTGACTGCAGTCTGTGTGTGCCCTGCAGTTGACCCTGCACCCAAGTCTGTACCATGGCACTGTGGGCTATGCACTGAAATTACAATTCCCCCCCCACACACACACCCACAGAAAGTCTTCTGACACCAGAAACGTGACGGAAACAGTCAGTAACACCAAACCGCTTTTAATAATGTAGTACACAGTGGGGGGTTTAAACTTGGAGTTGGGACTGGTTGATGCTGTAAGGAAAGAGCTTGTACAAATTTACAGCGCGAGAGTTGTCTCGAACACTATCGGTCTGCTGCGCTGCAGGGACAGTTCTCACGGCCCCTACCGCCCCTCCTTCTTGTAACTTTGGGTGAGGGGGGGACAGGACTTCTTGGCGTTGGAGGGCGGTTGCAGATGCACTGCAGGGGCTCTCTCTCCTGCCTGCGGTCTTGCAGAACATCTACAAGGCGCCGGAGCGTGTCCGTTTGCTCCCTCATTAGACCAAGCAGCGTTTGAGTCGCCTGCTGGTCTTCCTGCCGCCACCTATCCTCCCGTTCCAGGTGTGTGCGATGCTGCTGACACAGGGTCTCCCTCCACTGTCTCTGCTCTGCCGCCTCCGCTCTGGAGCAGGCCATCAGTTCCTGGAACATGTCGTCCCTAGTCTTTTCTTTCGGCGTCTAATCTGAGCCAGCCTCTGCAGGGGATGCCGGGCAGTCCGGGAAGGAGCCAAGCTGTGTGATGCGAAAAAGTAGGTGATTTCCTTGAACACATACATGTTTGCCAACAGTAAACACAGTCTAGTCAGTTTCAGTTAACAAGACCAAAGAGGGAACCAAGTCTCAGGAGATCTCAGAACTAGTCCGAGATTTCGGAATACGCTCTCATTGGCGGCGCCATTGCACTGGATAGCGCATGCGAGGAGAGACAGCTGCATCCCTCTTGCACAAAGTCCTGGTAAGCCTTACAGTACATACTGCTTATCAGTTAGTGGTTAGCTGTGCTCTCCTGCTAAAGGCAATGTGCAAAGCAGAAAAGATGACCCTTTTGCAGCCCCTCCCGCCAGTGCACGGGAAAGACCCCTGTATGCTTTTCCTCTGTGGCCTCCAACACGTGGCTGTTAAGCGAGGGTCATTCTTATGCAAAGTAAAAGTCTGTTAAGCGAGGGTCATTCTTATGCAAAGTAAAAGTCTACCATTCACAATAGTAACAGTACACTAATTCCCCTAATTAGATGCAGCACTTCCAGAACGACATTACCCTGAGGCGTGTCAGGCGGACTCAGAGAGAGCGGATGCTAACAGAAGCCCTGCACAGACCAGGACCATACGCTGCCATGCTCGTAGAGGCAATGCTTCCCCTTTACCTTAGGATGGCCTGGCGCGGAAGAGTGTGCTTCCACTGAGCACCCAATAAGGCACCTCTCCCAAGGAACCTCCTGCTGAGGCTTTTCCAGCTGCTCTCTGAGAGCTTTTTTGAACTGTCCCCAGAGGATTATTGCTCGATTCCTATATGTGTAGACCTACTTTTTGTATAGTTTGATATTTAAAAATTTTTATATAATATTTCTATTTATATAGTATTTCTATTTTTTATATATATACCTGTTTTATACCTGTTTTATATATATACCTGTTTCTTAAAAAATAAATGTTTCCCTGTTTGTAGCACTTACCGCCTGATCCTTCCCCTGATTCCGAGTCCGGGTTAACAGGCGGGGACGGTTGGTAGGGGATCTCTGTGAGGGTGATGAAGAGATCCTGGCTGTCAGGGAAAGCGGGAGTGGGTTCGATGTCGCCTGCGCCGTCCTCAAAAGACCCTTCCTCATCTTCCCCATCGGCGAACATGGAGGAGGAACTGTCCCGGTACACTATTCCGTCCTCGGAGTCCACCGTCACTGGTGGGGCAGTGGTGGCAGACCCACCTAGAATGGCATGCAGTGCCTCGTAGAAGCGGCATGTCTGGGGCTGGGCTCCGGAGCATCCGTTTGCCGCTCTGAGTTTTTGATACCCTTGTCTTAGGTCCTTCACTTTCACGCGGCACTGCATCGCATCCCGGCTGTATCCTTTCTCTTTCATGGCTTTAGAGACCTTCTCGAAGGTCTTCGCGTTCCGCTTGCTGGAGCGCAGCTCCGAGAGCACAGACTCCTCGCCCCACACAGCGATCAGATCCATGACTTCCCTGTCAGTCCATGCTGGGGACCTCTTTCTATTCTGGGATTGCCCGGACTCCTCTGCTGGAGAGCTCTGCATCGTTGCAGGTGCTGCGGAGCTCGCCCCGATGTGCAACCAGAACGTCAGATTCAAACCGCCCAGACAGGAAAATGAATTCAAATTTTCGCGGGTCATTTCCTGTGTGGCTGGCCAGAGAATCCAAGCTCGGACTGCTGTCCAGAGCGTCAACAGAGTGGTGCACTGTGGGATTAGCATCCACACCAAGCCTAATTCGAGCTAGCCATGTCGAATTTAGCGTTACTCCACCTGCCGGGGTGGAGTACCAAATTCGAACTAAAGAGCCCTCTAGTTCGAATTAAATGGCTTCCTGGTGTGGACGGTTGAGCGGTTAGTTCGAATTAACGCTGATAAATTCGAATTAAAGTCCTAGTGTAGACCAGGCCTAAAAGAGTGAAAGCTACATCTAACAGAGTAGAGCTGTTTGGAAGTTTTCTGATGGAACTGTTTTCCACCAGGAAATGCTGATTCAACAGAATTGAAACATTCCACAGGAACTTATTGAATTTGTTGAAATTCTGACTGGAAATAGGCTGGTTTCTGATGCTACCCCAAGATCCCAGCTCCTCAGCAGACCAGCTGGCAGGCTGCTGCCAAGCCAGGGCTTCCAGGCTCCTGTCTGCTCACCAGTGGGTTGGCCCTGAGAGGCAGGGAGTTAGCTGTCCAGCTCCCTGGGCTGCCTGGCTCACCTGGCTTTTTATTTTAAATGAAATTTAAATTTGTGTGTAATGCTTTAAAGGTATATAATATAACTATTTATTTTATATTTTAATAAACTTTATTTTTAAAATTATTAAAACATCTGCTACTCTAATTAAAATGCTCCACTATACTATCTTATTTTCTTGTTCAAAGTATCTCTTGTTTGATGTTATAATGAAATAGTTTGATGCTTTGGTCAGTATTCATGAGAGTAGCAGCTGCTTTTAATATCCTAGAAAAATAATTCCAGGCTAACACAAGGATATTAAAAATAGCTGCTACTTCAATTAATAATGAGTGTTTATCTTATTTTCTTATTCAGCAGGTCTAACAGTTTCATAACAACAACAAAATATTTTACTCTGCTAATTGGAGTAGCAATTGTTAACAAATTGAAGAATAATATAATTGAATATAAAACTAATTTTACATTCAAAATATTATAAATTACATTAAAATAATATAAAAATAAAAAACTCAAATTAAAAACAAAATTTTCAATTTTTCAAAATATTTTTCTGGAATTCCTATTCAGCAGGATATTTATAAATTGGAATGGATTTTAGACTTTTTGGAATTTCCTGTGAAACAGGAATTCTGAGTTTCAACAAACTCTATAACAGGAATATAGTGTTGAGTCTACCAAAAAGATGCTATCCTGAGCTCCCGTCGCATGGGAGCATTAATATAACAAACAAGACTTACTCATTTTTCTTTGGCTTTGTAGAAAAGTTGGTGTGGGCCATATATGCCTAATTCATTATGGACCTGCCTGAAATAATTGTAGTTAAACAAACAACCCAAGAAAAGAGTGTGCTTTGCAAGGAGGTTTTTCCTTTAGGCCCACATTGGTCCTCTAGGCCAAGGAGTCTAACCCTTTTCTCATGGAAAATCATGCAATGACCCTAATTCACTGTCTTCACTTACGTGGGATTTTCACAGGCTGGTTTAGAGGTTGAAGAAACAGTTTTCCTCTGTATACTTTACTGTATTTTGTTTGGCTTGTTGCCCTATAAGAGATGCTTGCTCTGTAAATCTCTTAGAGTAATAAACGGCTGGATCTGTTAGCTGACAGGTTAATGTTTAACAGTTTAACAAAACCAATGATTAACTGCAGTAAAGACTAATTTTGAAGCAACCATTATTTTTTAGTTTCATAAAGTAAAATTTGTGTTTTTCATGTTTTTAAAAGAAACATCTCTTTGCTAAACTTAATAGCTGCCCCATCATTTCTACAATAGTGAGGAAAGAAACTGAGATTCAACATTGACCACTTCCTCAGTGGTTAATAATAATAATTAACAATTGGAGTGATCCTAAAGATTTATAATTGACCAATAATCTCCTCTACTTGCTATTTAATGGACACTGAACAATTAATTTGTACAACATAAAAGCAGTTATCGTCAGTGGTTTCTAACATCAGTAATATGTTCTAGATACTGACTGTGGAAAGAAATGCCACATGTAAAAATATTTCCTCACTGCCTGGTACTGAATATGTAGCCACATGCGCATTTCTGTATGAGAATTGTATAATTATGCAATAATTGCTAGAAGTTGGTCATTACTTGGTAACCAGCTAGAGGTAATTTTCTCAGGTATTTTTAGGGCAATTGTTGAGTACTTTTCAACAAGTTAATAACTGTCTATAACAATGATATACTTGTGAAAAGTTAAGTTAATAGCAGCTCTTCATAATGTTAATATTAAATCTTTATTTGAATTAAAGCTGTCAGTCTTTTTTTCTCACCAGCATCACTGTTTATATCAATAAGATTTCTCTCCCGCATCAATTTAGAGATGAAAGAACTTCCAAATTCAGTGTTTATGTTCCTGATATGTTCAGACACTAACTGTTGGGAGAAAATTGCGACTTCTGTTGAAGGGACATTCTGTTGATAAGAATGCAGTTTCAGGAAATCCATTGAATTTTGTATATATAAATCCCAGTTGGAATTGAAAATTCAAATTACAGCCTTGTTAATACCAGTATATTGGTTTTAGATAATCATTTTTTAAAAAGATGGTTAGAGCGCCTGTGATGGAAGTCACAGTCCAAATTAGATCAGTTGAGCTATAAAGAATCTTGAACTATAAAGAGTTTTTGGCCAGGGTGCAAACCACAGAAATACATGTTTTGTGATGACCAGATTGGGTTATTTAATATGCTGTATATGGGGCTATCCTTTACCACAACAGCTGAAACTTCAGATAGTGAAGTATAAAACTACCCTCCTGTTGAATGGGGCTTCTCATTCAGAGTGTTGCATAATCCGTCACGACTTCCAGTTGATTTCTGAGTCCAATTTAACGTGTGCAATATGGTTTGATTCCTGAGTACCTTTGAGAGCGGGAGGGCTGCTGGTGGGGCATCTTTTATTTTTAAGAGAGGTCCTCTACTCTGGACGTCACCATTGTGAGTGCTGGGTGAAACTGGACAGGAGAGGAGTTCCCTTGGTCCTAACCCAGAACCCCAGATCCTGATCAGGGCCTAGCCATCCTCTGTACCTTCACTTGAAGCAATGTGACAAACTGGTTATTTTGTTCTGAGGTTCAAAGATTCAGGTGGCCAATATTTGAGTCGAACTTTAATTAACTGTTGAAGGACAAGGAAGGAGCTCCTTCCATGAACTGCTTTGCTCTGGGCAAGCTGTGACACGCAGATTCAAGATTCTGGGATTCAGAATACCTCTGAAATACCAGACTGGGACATCAAACCTGGTGTTCTGGCCAAATTCTACTTCAGTTATTATGTTCTCTCTATCACAGCTTCCTCTTTAATTACGGTTGGGTCTGTACTGTATGTCCAAACTGTTGAGGAATGTTGCTGTAAGCTTGTTACATAGTGGCAACATTTCATTTTGGATGTGAGCAAATTAATACCTGAGGGCCAGATTCTGCAGTCCTTTATTGAGAGATCAATGGGAGTTTTGCTTTGTTTTTATTAAGTACTGGCAAATTTGGCAATTTCTGTATAGTTTGTTCCAAAGTAAACAAATCTCTTTAAGATCTATTTGTATTAAAGGTGCTATGTATATGCAAGACCCATATGATTACAATGCCTATAGTTTAGTTGTAGAACTTGGAACATCCAAATGTTTTAACTTAAACCGGAACTATACTTGTCTAAACAAATATATGGCCTCATTGCTGCTTGAGGTGACAATAGGGTTTTATTATAACTTCTCCGTACGTATAAGTTTTGCCAGCTAATGTAGGGATATGCCACAAATGATGAGAAGCCTTATTTTAAAATCACTTTGGCATAACTGACAGAAGCAAGTAGCAGCTTGCTTCCATTTGTTTCCAGAATAACATGGTAAGAGTAATAAGTTTCAACTGCTGCAGATAATTATTAGGTGCATTCATTGGGAACATAGGGAAAGGGAGTCTGTGAGCTACATTTGAACTCTGTACTTAAGCAATAAAAATTTTATCAAACTGCAAAAAACTAAGTCATTTTAACGAGCACATTCCAAAGGTGCTGGATTTATGAGGAGACCCCAGGAAACTTTGATTGAAATTGCTGTCTCTGATTGTAGTTCTATATTTTATTGGTGCCATATTGTGAACAGTGCTGCTGCCAAAGTGAATGGGAAAGCAGCATAACAGACAGAGTTAACCCACAAAGGTTACCTCTTTTTATAATATCCATGATGTATTGCATTAAAAATGCCTTGAAAGCCATCCTATTTGCAGTTTTCAGAAAGCATTTTTTCTTAAATTAAGTTACGATTTATCTGAACAGGGCAGAAAATATGAAAGCCCCTGAAAGACTTTAGTATTGATTTTTCTCAGAGTATTTGCTAGCTGTTGTTTTCTCATTTGTGTGCTCCTTGATGGAACAGCCTAGAGCTGTGCACTGATCCTGAGACAAAGCTTTAGCAGGATGAGAAGAACAATAGTGAGGGGCAGTATTGTGGGGCTGATCTTATAATAGGAGTTTTGCCTGAGTAAACAAGGACGTCAGGTTTGGGGCTCTGGGATATTTACTTTTTTTTCTTCCTGGTTCCAGAATTTAAGCAAAATTTAAATCACCTGGAAAATTATTAGAATTTTATTAACTATTATGCCTTCCCCCAACTAAGTAAACACTGTAGTAGCCACCTGTGATGAATGACTTGAATATTCTGAAGGCATGAGGTCAACACTACTCTGTAAGTGTGTGTAGAATAATGAAAGTTATAAATCTTTTTTCTAGTATTTATGTTCTAAAAATAATTAAGCTTAAAGTCTACAAAAATTAGGACATTAATGTGTATTTGTCATGGCAGTGAAATAGATGTATTCAATCAATCGGTAATTATTGAGTCTTCAAAAATTAGGCAACATACAATTGTTGATTATAACTAGCCATTGATGGTAATTGAGTACCAGTTGCTCGTTAATAGCTACGTCCTCCCCCCGATAAAATGCTCTGTTACATCAGCCATTAAGCTATTACAGCATAGCTTCCACATACCTTATTATAAATGCAGACTGTATCTTCCACTTAATACTGCATTGTACTCAGCCTCTGAAAATAGTTCTAGTTGAGAGATTGAGCGCCAAATATTTTTTCATTGCACCGGATTATTATTTTTCTCCTAGTTTATCACATTCATTTTGTTTAACGATAAGACAACCAAATGTAGATTAGATTGTACAGAATCATCACTGGCTGTTGCCATCTCTAACATGTTTGAGTAGTCTAATCATATGAGAAGAGGATGCAAGATAGGATTCCAGGATTCAACTCTACTGATTTTCTGCGTGGCTTTATAGAAGTCACTTGAACTTTACTGAACCTTAGTTTATGCTTTGGTAAAATTAGAACTAATAACATGTAAATAAGTTTAATTGTTTTTAAAGTGCTTTGAAATCCTTGGCTCAAAGTTATCTTAGAATTTGTTTCTTCTTACATATGTGGTATCATCGTTCCGCTCTAATATTGGTAAGCATATTACTATAGTTTTAATAATCTATATTTAAAAAACAAACAAACAAAAAAAACCCCACCCCAAAACCCCTGATCCAAACATCCCAGAACTGTAGGGAATTTTAGATGTGGTGCCAGACTTTATTGTCCTGATTCTCCATCGCCCTGTGCCTCATTTTGGGTTAGTAGTGTTTTACACCCATTTTATACTCACTTTCCATTGACATCAGTGACTCCATGAGGTGCAGGGCAATGGAAAATTAGGCTCAGTGGCTTATGACCATATGACAAGAGGTTTGCTCTACTAAATTCATCTTTATATTGGGTGGTTCTAATCCTGCCTCTTTTCTTTGCCTTTTTCTTTTTTTTATTTCTCTTTTCTTTTTCTTTTTTAGGTTCTGAAAGTGACAAAGTTAATGAACAGGATGAGGAAGGGAGAGACCCAGCTGATTGGCACGTAGGCTTGAAGGTAGCATGGGACATAAAGACACCTGGACTGGCAATACCCCTTCACCCAGGAGACTGCTATTTTATGCTGGGTAATTTTCAAAAGCTTAGGAATGCAAATGTTTCTGTTGAAAATAGAGGGCAGACCATCAACTGGAGTAAATTATCTTAGCTCCACTGATGTCAGTGGGATGGGGGTGACTTACAACAGCTGAGGATCTGGCCAGAATATGTAATTACTTTGTGGTGGTTTTTTTTTTTTTTTGTCTTTGGAGACTGTTTTCTTTCTTGTTAGTGGTGCACAGTGAAGTTTACCTGTTTAGCCTTTCCCTATCTGATGCTCAGATTGCAATTGAGGTTAGCTTCAGCACAATAGGAAAATTCCTTCAGCTTGTACTTTACAGGATTAACTATCGGTATGAGAAGCTGAGATGTTTATTCCTTATTTTTAATTGAAGCTTCCTCTTCCTCCTTTCAAGACATAATTGTCCTGGGGAACAATACCCATCTACTTCATTGTCTTATTACAAAATCTCCCTGACTGTGCAGTTTTGAGTGAAGATGGACTATACGTGTATTTCATTTGTTTTTAAAATTTCCATATATATAGCTATAAAAACAAGTTGTGTATATTGCTGTTGTCTTTTATATTTCTGACTCCTTGGCTCAGGACGAGATTTTCTTAGTACTTCTTTGCACTGTTTTCTGATGGTGTGTTGGTCACATGCTTTAAGTATGAGCCTTTCTCTCATTCTGTTACACTTTGACCAGTGTGTATTCAAGAATACCCTCCACCAATGTTGGAATTATGCTGTAGAATTGAGCTGTTCTATTCCAAGAAGGAGCCTGGATGCATCTCTTGTTTGGGGGACAAGAGAATTAAATCAGGCCAACTGGTTCTGGCAGCTGAGGTCCAACACTGCTGTTAATACTACAAGGCAGCAAGTCAGGGAACATAGGTAGGGTCATTCTGGATTGGCATTTCCCCCTAATTAAATCTCCTTGTGAATAAACCGCATCTACATCACACCATGAGCCATGTTACCTAAAACTCAGACAATCATTGTGACACTGCAGTGATTGCCTGTATTGGTTGTTCACCCTTGTTCACCCTTGTTGACACTCCCAGTTCATTCACTTCTGGTATGTAGAGGGCCAAGGTACTTCCACAAAGCAGCTCCTCCGGGGGTAGCTTTCCTTTTCGCTTTTCCCCACTGTCTATCAGGTGAAACCGAACAACTTAGTTACCACCAGTGATTTTTTTTCAGAGTGCCTGCTAATGTCTTGTACCTTGTTCTGCTCTGAGTTACACCTATACAACCCCACTGGGGTCAACAGTGTGGCATATGTGTAACTAAAAGCAGAGTGTGGCCATTGTGCTTTTAAACACTTTCAGACTTGAGCATCTGACAGATTAAGATACGTAATTGTGTGAAATCCTGGAATACTGTGATATAGAAGATGTGTCTGACTTTTCTTCTTTCGTTAGGATGTGGGCTGGCAGTCTGGAGAGAGAGAGAGATTTTTAAAATCAAAGTGAAGGTTATGTGACAGTTAATAATTCCCTTTGTAAGAGTTTGTAATCTATCTTTGTGCAATAGCTGTTCTGACATCAGATGGACAGATTCATCTAATTCTTATTGACTGTAAAGTTTGTGCCTAATCAGCCTTGTTGGCTTGCTGATTCAGAAGACAAATTTGGAATGGATGTTCATCATCAGTGATTTTAGTGCTGTTTATTCTAGTACTGTAATTCATAGCTGGCTAAACTTTCAAATGGTAAGGACATTCCTTATTCCCCTGATAGGAGTTAACTTTATATACTGTAGCTCAGGTACTGCTGGAAATGCTATATAAAGGACGGGTCAAAAATTTTATTTTATTTAACACCTAACAACATCCTGATCATGTTTAGGTGGAAACAGAGGACATATTAAACATTTTTCCAGTTATGGCTTATAAATCACTCTTTCCTATTAATTCTTCATAGAAAACTACTGTTTGGGATTCTGTAGAGCAGGTGTTAGATATTCTCTTCTAGGTTTCTAAATCACTTAGTTACCTTTTAGCAGGATTAACAAAAACATCTATTATTGAATTTAAGAGCAGTAATAGTATAGAAGGATCCTTCCTAGAAATGAAACTTTCTGACTAAATCATATCTGTTTTATGAGTTGAAATGAGTGACTTAATACAGCTGGTAGTAACCTGTAATTAAGGGACCTATATTAGCATTGGGTTGTTTTATATCTTCTTCATGTTGGTTTGCAAGCACACTATTTTAAGAGTAGATACATATGTGGGATGACACATAAGGTGTGATTCAATATATTTGGAGATTTAAAATATGGGAACATTATATAAGAGGTAGCATGATCGCAAATGACCAAATACTAGTTAATTTATCCTGTATTTCTGCATTGCATGCATTCCAGAGTCTCATCTTCTTCTGTGGTACCTCCTCCATCATGGCTGCAAAAACAATGGAAACAGTTAGGGAACATGCTGTTTGATCCATCTGGAATTTGTACCATCCGGAGTTGTACCAGTGTCACTTTGGGAATCAGCTAGTAGATGCTGATGTAGGGTGAGGGCAGCATGTTTAATGGTTACAATAGGGGGAATGACAGTCAGGGCTTCTGGATATTCTTCCTCACTCTGGCTTTGACTCATGTGATGGTGGTAAGTCGCTTCACCTCTCTGTGCCTCAGTTTTTCCATTTGTAAAAGAATATGTTTACTTTACATAGGTATTATGAGAAAAGATGTCAGATTCAGTGTGCTGTTAATCATTTAAAAGCCAGCATTTATCAACAGTTATTGCACAGTGGTATTTGAGATACTCTGTTTCCTTTGCTTATGTATGTACAGGAAGTACCACAATCTCTTCATCAATACCATTGTGTGAACATTTGATAAATACTGACATTTTTAATGATAACTTCTCAAAATACAAATTATTTTTATTATTAATAAAAGCCGACAGATGGCTGAGTCAACACTATAATTTATACAGCCTCCATTAGCCTAGAAGTAGAGACTCCTTAATTATAAGGTTTTTGTTGGACAGTTATGTACCTTGGTTGTGGCCATCTTAGCACAAAATAAATACAGTCCAAATGTGTTGTTTCCATGAACCTCTGCATTTATTTTTGAGAGATATAGTATTGTAAATTGTATTTTTTTTAATAGTGTTTCAAAGAACAGGAAAAAGTGGATGAATTTTTTTGCCCTTCAAAGTGTGTGTGTGTGTGTGTGTGTGTCCTGCTCACAGGCGCTTCTATGATATGATTCTTTGTTACTTTGAGAAGAATTGTATTTAAAAATGCAATATCTAAGGTTAGCTTTACACTTGCTTTCTCAGCTCTTGTCTTCAGTTGAAATATGCTGCTGTATTAAGTCATGTCTTGAACTGCATATTATGTGCCAAACATCAGGTGTTCAAATTTGTCTATTTTAAGATATGCTATCACAATATCAAAAAGAACTTTTGATTTAAGGGGGGAAAAATTAACTTTAATATGACATACCTTTTTTTTTATAATCTTTGTTTTATTTCTCACATGAAAAATAGCCCTGCAGAGGGACTGCAAACCTGCTGCCTGATAACTGGAATCTGAACTTTATAGCACTTATGAAACGGAAACAGTTTAGCTCAATTTAGAATAATATATTGGTCTGTAGAGGAAACACATACTGAACACTGCTGTCTCAAGTACACAGTCAAGGGGTGTCTAATATGAAACGTGTTAGGTGCATGTAATAAATCCACAGTACGTGGAGGTGAGCGAAGAGCCCCAGCTGCTGTGGTCGAGAGCATGCTTAACTAGGGTTGTCATGGTCTTACTATTAAATTGGAATCTTTCCTCTAAACTTAGAGTTAGACACGACCAGATTTGCAAATAGATTTACAATTTTCACTAATTTTCCTACCATGACTTCAAAACATACTTAACAAAAATACACTCTGGGCTTTTTCAAAGGGGGAAGATTTACTTTTCCACAGCTGTTTCCCATCGATCAAATGTTGCTTGAAGGTTAGGGGTTTAAAGCAGCTTGAAGATGAACTTGGTGTCTTTTTTTCCTGAACAAATTATAGTTCAAGGAGCATCAAAAATTATTTTAATTAACCAGAATTTAGGCACACACGTTGCGGGGGTGGGCTGTGGTTGGAGATATTCCTTTAATGGAAACATTTCCACATGTATGTAGTGGCTCATTAAACTATTTCGAGCCAGTTAATGTGCCTATACTTCCATATATTAACTTGAACCTTTTTTGCTCTTTAGCATCTTGAATATGTTTTTTTTTAACTTTATTGTTTGCTCTCTTGACTCCATGTTTGATCTAAATTCTTTCCCCCCATGATTATTAAGACTATTAGCCCCAGAAATTTATTTGTTGTTATGAAACTTTGATCATATAGTTGGCAAATCCCTGACACATTGTTCAGTTCAATCTTTTAATCCATTCTGTGTTTTCTTTACACACACTTTTTTTGTTTAAATACTACAAATATTCCCTGATTAGGGCCAGTTATTATATTCCACTTTTTTCTCCATGAAGGTGATGAAAGGATTAGAAGATGGTTCTTTGGCCTATAATTTCTTGGGGCGGGTGGGAGGGGGGAAGAAAATTGAACTTGTGTGGGGTCATTCTATCAACATTGCTGCAACAGCACCATAATATGCTACCTGTATGTTTGTATCTCTACTATTGAAATGCAGGGATGAAGCTGTGTGTGAAGGGGTAGACCAGGGGTCTCAAACTCAATTTACCTTAGGGCCAATGTCAGTCCTCAAATCCTCCCAGTGGGCCAATAATGTCACTAAAGATGGTATTCAGAAAAGAAAAATATTATATTGTATTTTTTATTTTAAATTCCTTAGAAATAATAAAACTGTCATACGACTTTATACAGTCCTTTGCCTGCCGGAGAGTTTTTAGTGTTTGCCAGATTCCTGGCAATGCTTCAGTTCTGTCAGTTTGTTGTTTGGCCTCAGTCATTGAGCAGTTGAAACCTTCAGGATTGCAGCAAGGTGTGCATCAGATAGTTGTGTTCGGTATTTTGATTGTGGAAAAAAGTGATGCTGCTTTCATGGTTGACTCTGCCCGGCAACTAATAATGCTGCTTCCATGGCTGACTTTGCCCAGCGACTAGTGATGGTATGTATCTCTATCCCTCTCCCCCAGCCAATGGGAGCTGTGGGGGGCGGCGCCTGAAGCAGACATTGCTGGCAGTGTGTCTTCCTGCGTCTCTCCTACGCGGGCCGCAGTGAGGAGGTTCTGGGGCTGCAGATGGCCCATGGGCCGGGACTTTGAGATCCCTGGGGTAGACCCATGGAGAATTGCTTCCTGTAACATTACCTCATCCATCCAGACTTGTGGATTGTGTAAGATAATGCTGACAGAATTAAGTTTGTGAATTGTAACTAGTTTTGCAAGTCCAGTTTGTGATATGCACAACACACAGCACTGCAAAAGGGTTGTTCATCCCTATTGAGGCATGCATCAGATGGTTTTTTGGGGAAAAAGGCTTGTGTATCTTATTTTTAGAAACTATCTTTTGCATAGCTATATAATAATTGGAGATTAGACAAGAACTGGAAGGGACCTTGAAAGGTCATTGAGTCCAGCCCCCTGCCTTCACTAGCAGGACCAAGTACTGGTTTTGCCCCAGATCCCTAGGTGGCCCCCTCAAGGATTGAACTCACAACTCTGGGTTTAGCAGGCCAATGCTCAGACCACTGAGCTATCCCTCCCCCCCATTTTTATAATGGGATACCAATCATCAAAAAACTTCCTTAGTTTCAGTCGCATGACTAAATCCAAATGGAACCAGAGAGATGGCAGAATCGTGATTAAGCATTTTAGCTCCATTGTGTCTGTATACTTATTTACACTAAAATGATCACAAGAATAAGTACACATCTTTATTTTTATATATATATATATATATATATATATAAATATATATATATATATATATATATAAAAATAAAGATGTGTACTTATATATATATATAAATAAAGATGTGTACTTTATATATATATATATATATATATATATTTGGAAGATAAATAGCCCAATTCCATTTCATGTTTGTATTGTTAGATATATTTGCATTTAGAATATTGAAAATTATGCTGCGCTTTGAATTAGAGGCATCATACATGGCAACATTGATGATAAAAAGACAATTATCTGAAGAAGTTCAATAGAAACAATAAGCAGAGAGGAAAGACAAAAAATTGATTGTTGTCGTTAGTACTGCAAGCCATTACATTGCTATTCCCAGGAATCATTGTACGTACTAATAATCAAGAGCTCGGCCTTGCAGCCCTTCTCATTAGAGTATTCCTTATTTGTACAAGTCTCACTGAACTCAGTAGGAGCTGTGATCACAGGATCGGGCAAAAAATTGTGTCTTCCTTCCTGTATGTAGTTTATTTTGATAGTCTTTAACAGTAGCATGTGGAATTACAACCATCAGTTCCCTGTGTCTGCATTGGTTTGTCACCATATTGATGCCACAGTTCAATTATTCACACACTCATCCATCCACTTCTCTGACAAAGGCTATACATGTACATATCTAATGCTGTAGCACAGAGATAATCAAATCATGATTGTAATAAAAAACAAGCAAACAAAATAAAAAAGAACATAAACATACCATTTATCTTTAGACAGCCCCAAAAATTGGAAAATATAGTTAAGCCAGACATGTCCCATGGAAGTAAAGATCACCATATAAAATATAGTAGTAACAGTGAATGGTTAACCTCAAGAACTCTGTTTCAAACTCATTCTCATGTAATAGTCAAGAACTTCAGAAATAGAAAAAAAACTTGGTTTTTTTGAGTCCATTTTGGTGTAATCTTGTGCCATCTTTTTACCTATCTTTTCTAGGAACCTTTCAACTGACTGTCAATCCCTCAAAAGATGTAATTTGCTAAGATATATAACTTTCAATTTGAGAGGGGAAAGATTGCTGTGTCACCTATTTTTGAAGAAATAATTATTTAATAGTAATTCATGTTCACCTTTGTGTCTGAGTCAGGGGCTGCTCCAGAGCCCAGCGGGGCAAGCACCTGCCTGGGGCGGCCCTTTCCCAGGGGGGCGGCAGGCTGGGCCGGTGGACCTGCCGCAGTCATGCCTGCGGGAGGTCCACCGGAGCCCCGGGACGACCGGACCTCCCGCAGGCATGACTGCGGACGGTTCGCTGGTCCCGCGGCTCGGCTGGACCTCCCGCAGCTATGACTGCGGCAGCTCAACCGGAGCCACCGCACCAGCGAACCGTCCGCAGCTGCGGGAGGTCCAGCTGAGCTGCGCGACCAGCGGACCCTCCGCAGTCATGCCCGCGGCAGGTCCGCTGCTCCCGCGGCTCGGGGGCGCCTCCCGGGCATGATTGCTTGGGGCGGCCAAATTTGTAGAGCCGCCCCTGGTCTGAGTATATAATTTTTAGGCCTGAAAACTTACAAAGCCATTATAATTGGCAGAGCTGGCAGAGACACTTATAGGTAAGGTTGCCTATTATAGGACCCGGTGTTCGTTGTGTGTAACATTGACAAAAAACTTTAACTATTTGGTTGAAATTTTCCATGCTCAGCCTCTGCCTCAGGTTGAAGTTCTTTTTTAAAGCAAAACCAGTTCAGCCACTTTAGAGAGTGAGGCTAGGGGAATTATTTTCTTTTACCAATGTTAAAAAAAATTCTTAACTGTTTTCTTGATAAGCTCTAGCTTCTTAGTGCTTGGGAGCAGGGACTTGAAATTTGGCAGGGCTCTTGCAGTGTAGTCAGAGAAGTGCCTTTTGCCGTCCCCTTGAAAATCTGCTCAAATTTGGCTGAGTAATAAACATCTGAAAATTGTCATTTCCACATCTTTAGCCAGGGGAGTGTTGGAGTTTGGCTGCTAAATTCTCTGAACTTTTTGTCTGCATCGAACATGCTCCATCCCAGGGTTGCAGGGACTGAGCAGGACTTTTCTTGAAATTTCTCTTCTGTGTTCTGACTGTTCCTTCTGCTGGTGCCTACTAAGTAGTGTGGAGGAGAAGGAAGAAGCAGATTGACTCAAAATGAAGAGGAGTGAGGAGTGGATAGGGGCTGGGGTGTGGTGTGGTTGGGCAGAGGAAGATGTGGGGAACTAGGAGCAGAGAGGACATGGGTTAGGCTGTAGTGTGGGAAAGGGACAGGCTGGCGTAGTAATCTCAGAGGGGGACATGCTGGGGGCAAAGTCAGAAGGAGGAAGGCTAGTGGGGATAGAGGCAGAAGGTTATGTAGCACATACTTCCATTCAGAACCTGTAATAGAGTCCAGGGTACCTAAGTCCCAACATTCCTCTGTAGTCCAGGAAACACTCGCAGGACCCACTTGCACAATATGTGTCAGTGACTGGCCCACACAGGGGATATCATGACACTTTTGCTGCTCCCAGTTACTCTGATAGCTCAAGCGACAGAGGTCTGTACTAAAAGCAATTCAGTTCTGCAGCGAATCCTTGCTCCTTCTAGTTCCATATTATAACTGTGGTGTGCTGTTGTGTGTGCCCTTTGAGGTATTTGTATCAGGTGAGTCTGTATCATCTTCTGTTTAAAAAAATATTTTTGGCAATAGGAAGACCTGCTTAAACTTGCTCTTCTGCTGTTTCCAAACTTCATCTGTGAAATAAAACATCTTCGTATACCATCCATCTGAAACCACTCAAGATTATAAAGATTGCAAGCTGATAACATTTGTTTTCCAAGGTGGATTTGACCACCTGTACCCAGTTATGCATGTGATTAATTTCTTCTAATAAATCATGCATTGAATTACCAGAAACAGAAGTCCTATAATGGGACTTCATTCTGAAGTGGCAGACGATATGTTGGAAATGGGCAGGCAGAAAGTTGAGGAAATAGAAAATCAATACACCTTGATCTAAACTCTCCCGTAAGTTGCGTTATGTATATCGATGAAATTATCTTCCCTTCTTTTTTTCATAGTACTCCATACAAAATTGGAAGTTATCTCTCCGAACACAGAGCAACACTAGATTCCTTGGTTTGTTCTCTTAAGTGTAAGGCCTTTTGCAATGTTGGGCAGTTGATTTAGGCATTTCAGTTTTTATCGTACACAAGCAGTTTTTTTAGGTCCCAATTCAAGGAAACTCAGGATAGTTAAGCATATGTTGAAGTTAAGTGTGTGCTTCAGATATTTCATGAATTGTCATCTTAATTTTGGTATAGTTTAGAGATTCTAGAACACTACAAACTTGAGAAATGCCTGATCAAGTTTTAGAGATAAGGTTACAACTACAGAAACTGGCAGTAGTCCATTGAAAAAGGTTTTCCCAGCTTCTGCAGACACTGGCACTTTAGAAAGGGTATACCGGCCATATCATGCAGTAGTACCTGTGCCATTGGTTCTATTTGCTAATATGTGATGAAAAAGGCAATTGATGAAAGAATGCTATCAACTTAAAGAGCATTCTTGTCTCTGAAAATTGTTTATCATGTCCATTGTCTTCCATATATATGTAAAAAGTTTGTGTGTGTAGTGCCTGTGTTTAGCTCATTGTTAGGACTCAATTGATGGTGATTAAGATTAAAATTGAAAGCGTCCCTTTGAAAAAAATTCACTTTGCATAGTTATTATATTGCTTATGTACTTTATTGACTAATGTTCTGAAATTGCAAAGGGATCTGCATGCATGGACCTTATTCCTGTGGGAGTCCGACTGAAATTGTGCTCTATGTTGACCCTTAATCCAACACAAATTCAGTGGGACTCCTGCAGTATCATAGAATCATAGAATATCAGGGTTGGAAGGGACCTCAGGAGGTCATCTAGTCCAACCCCTTGCTTAAAGCAGGACTAATTCCCAACTAAATCATCCCAGCCAGGGCTTTGTCAAGCCTGACCTTAAAAACCTTTAAGAAAGGAGAGTCCACCACCTCCCTAGGTAACCCATTCCAGTGCTTCACCACTCTCTGAGTAGACTGAGTAGTAAAAGTCTATGCAAGCAGATCTTTCTGCAGAACTGATGACCTTTTTCCCCCCTCCTCTTCCCCCCCCAGCCATATGGTGTATAATGTTTTTAAAGTTGAGCGGGATGCCTTGGTTTGGGTTTGCAAATCTCATCAGATAGAATTTAATTTAGCAAAAACTAAAAACTGGTGTTGTATCCATATGTATTGTATTTTATCTGAACCATCAGTATGCAAGGAAGCTAGGGTGGGCATGGCAGGGTTGGCCAGGTTTTAATCTACCTCTAATACTGATAAAATAATTTGTATGCAATGTTGTTAGTTAAAAGTGACTGCCGCCAAATGGGCAATGTCTCATTTAACAAGCAATTTTTTTTCTTTCAAATTGTAGGAAAAAAAATCTTTGGAATAATCTTTTAAGGCCTAGAATGTATTTTTCAATATCCTTTGAGACATATGATCCATGAAGCTTCAACCATTTTTATACAATTACAGTTTTAGATGAATTATAAACTCTTAAATTAAAATTACAGGGTTCTTTCTAAAAGTCATAAAGGATTAGAGACAGTTGGAAGCAATTTCAAGAAGAGACAGCTCTGCAATGAAAGGGTTGCCAAGGGTTTGAATGAAGGTGCAAATCAAAATGTAATACTTATAATGCTGTGTTTGCTACACAGACTGCGCCAAATTAATTGGTACTGAATGGAACAAAAGTACTTAAGCAATCTGCTTTTTGTGATCATTCTTCATAGAGATGACTGTGATACTTAGTGCTATGTTTTTGTTTTCAAGATTTGGCTTGATACCCTTTAACTCTCATATGTCTGTACAGCAGTGATTTCTCTGTTTTAAAAAGTATTGAAATGAAGTTTTGTGCAGGCATCACACAGGCAGATACTGTTAGGGTGACCAGATTTTATAGGGACAGTCCTGATTTTTGGAGCTTTTTCTTACATAGGCACCTATTACCCCCCATCTCCTGTCCCAATTTTTCACACTTGCTGTCTGGTCACCCTAGACTGTGCAAGCTTCCCCACATAACCTTGCCAATGCAGCTCAGTCCTGATCTGTAAGACGACTCCTATTCCAGCCCTAAGCCTCTCACGATCAGAAATTTACATTTGTACCAAATTGTTTCTCTCTTCACTCAAATGGTAGCAAAAGGAACAGAATCATAGTATTGCTTTCTCTTTGTGGACCTCAATGGCCATGGTTTGCAGTAGAAAGACAGCTGTGGATTCCTAGGTGGCCACAGGTTTAATGTATAAGCAACTAATTATAATATGGTTCTGCAATAGTCATAATGGATTATTTCTTAAATATATTTATTGGTGATACCTAGATGGTTGGGCATTATTCTGCAGTAGAGAAATGTTCAAATACTAGCAAGCGATATAAGTTTTCCTAAATCTGATGGGGATATGTGAGCATTTTTCTCGTTATCTATCCCTTCTTGAGATCTGTTTTCATGTTTCATACAGCAACAGAAATGGTAAAAGATAAAACCATCCACCTGCATTTTTCTCCTAATATCTATAGTACTAGATGACGCGTTGTTGTGCATGAATTCTTATAGCTGCCTATAAAATCCATTGAAAGAAGAGAACTAATTCTTGCAAGTGGAATAAATCCAATAAATCTTATCCGAGTGAATTATTATTCATAGTGTGCATGCCAATCTGAAAATTTCAGACTTACTACAAAATATAGTGAAGATTTCAGATCATATTTGTTTTAATTAATAGAGAGAATAGCATATTAAACTTCACACACAGTAAACTACACTAGGGTATTCAGTTTAACAAAGTGTGGTTATTATGGTAAAAAAAAAGTAATTATGACTTACATTTTTTAAAGTGACTTGGGATTTTAGGTTCCTCAGTTTTGTGGGGTATGCAAACTGTGACATCTTTAAAGGGCTTAATATTTATTAGGGGAGGATGTATGTGAGGCTGAGCATTTCTGAAATCAGACCCCCGTACTGTGATCAAATTCAATAGTCACTAGTAATAGCTGAAGTGAAAATGGCACCTTCTTACTCAGAGCACAGCATGCGGAGCCCTCCTCCCTTGTCTAATATTATTATTTCCATTATTAATATGAATATTATCTGCTGTATCCTGCATATCCCTGACCTCCTTTAACACATTTTGCTCCCCTCCAGCAGCCACTCAGACCCTCTTCCAGTCCCTCTGCTGCCTTCCTCTTGCCCACCAAATCAGGTTGAAAATTTTCTTTCTTACCTCCCAGGCTCTATCTCTGACCTTTTTTCTTACTGGATCAATCTTGCTTGCCTCGCTCCATTTATGATGCCAGATTCACCACTTTTCTTCTTCACTTTCTCACACTATCTTCCTTGTGCCTTCTCTCTTGCTTGGAATGAGTGCACCTCAGTGGATTAGGCATGATCCATCTGTCCATTGTAGTTCCTACTGAAATTCCATTTTTGAAAGGCCCATAGACTTTAATTTCTGACACTTGAACATCAAAGCCAACTCGATTTAGAACATTTTTAAAAGAGTTCTAAATTATTGCTGCTTCTGAGTCCAATAGGAAAAATGTTATTACCAGAGCTGCTCAGAAATTTTCCATCTGAATGTTTTTCTACTGGAAAATTCTGATTTGTCAAAATGGAAACATTCTGTAGATCATTCTGTGGGATCTTGATGACTTCAGTGAAATTCTGATCAAACTTTGCTTACCAGGGGATACCTGCCTGCTTGCCTTCCAGCTCAGCCCACCAGGTGGGCTGTTTGGGAGCCTGGGCTTTCAGGTTTCCAGCTTCCTGGCTCCTCACCAGCCTGGGCTTCTGGGATTCCCAGCTCCACAGCAGCCTTCAAGGTGGACAGCTTTGAAGTTGGGGTTTCCAGAGTTCCTGAGCTGCCGGCTTCCTACTTGCATTGCTGGGGCTCCAGACAGCTCAGAAAGCCTCGGATAAGCTTAGCAAAGGTCAAAATGGAAATTTGACCTTTTTTAAACAAAATTTTTGAATTACTGTTCCATGGTAGATTTTGAAGTTTCTTTTCTTTTTGGTTACATTTCTGAACAGGTTTATTCAAGGGGGTGGGTGGGGGGAGAAGTTTTGGAATTTCCCACAGAATGGGAATTCCAGTTCCAGACAGCTCTAGTTCTTACTGATGACAATGCATCAGCCAGAAATAAGACAACTTGTTTATCAGTCCCTGGATTCATGTTACAGAACTGTCTTTTATGAGAGAAGGGAAGGAATTCTCCTTTTACTTGCAAACTGAGCAAATGTGAGAGATAATTGAGACATTTTCAGGCACTGAGAGACTACAAACACAGAACCACATTCTGTCATTCTTACAGTGTAAGCTTTCCAAAATATAGTTACACTTCAAATTATATTCCAAAATCTTGCTAAACTTCTTCATGATTATTAATGTAAATAAGAAGTCAGTACGTTAAGTGCAATGAAAATAAGGAAAAGGGAGCTCAGTTTAAAGAAAACACTTCAAAAATTCAATTTTGTTTATTTTTGTCTGTTCATTTGGGGAGAGAGTGCGGTCCAGTGGATAGGGCAGACAGCAAATTTTCAACTAATCTCTCTGGCTCTGTTTCTCCATTTGTTAAAAACAGGATAATATTTACCTTCTGCTAAGCGCTTGAGCTCTACAAATGAAAAGCATATACAACTTTATGAAAAACTTTATAAGAGCTAAAAAGATATAAAAGAGGAAAGTCCTTGTATTGTGTTCAAAACAATTGCCTTATAGTATCTGTTGTTCATATTTGGTAGGAATAAATTTGGTATTTAGTATATTTTTCTCCATGGACTGAAACTGATTATAATCTGTCCTCAGATGATCTCAATATGACACATCAGCATTGTGTTCTGGCTGGTTTTCAGCCGCGTTTCAGCTCTACCCACAGAGTGGCAGAGGTGAGTAAGAAAGGGGATTTGTTTTTTGGTCATCTGCACTATTAGTAGTGGCTGACAGAAATGAATTTAGGCTCACACAGTCTTGTTTTAAACTATGATTAGTGGTTTTACTGGTGACTCCGACTTTTTGTGGGAGGTGTATGTTCTATGCTTTTCGCTTACTGTTGGAAGAACTCTTACTGATTTTTATAGGAGAAAGGCAATTTCTTTGTCTATGAGCAATTTATGCCTAACCTCACATAGAGTTTCTCTATTACACTGCAGTACCGCAGCTTATTAAAGAAATGCAAAAACATGTAATCACATTTTTATAAAAAATGTTTTCATAGTTTTTTTTGCCATACTCCACTTAAGAGGCAAACTGTTGATGGGATGGGATATGAAGTCTAAACATACTGCACACCAGCAATCCTAACAACCCTAGGCTGCCACTACAGGTCAGGGCAATGTGGAACAGCCATGAGGCTGGATTCCCCAGCTTCCTCTAGAACTGCAGGTGGAAGCAGAAGAGTGCACAAAGCTCTTGCATCTCTCAGGTAGTCTGAGCACTGCTCTGAGGATTCAGCCCAGTGCTTCCAAGATTGCTGATGTGTGCTGTTTTATTAGATTTGTTTCTTCTTTCAGTACTCCTGACTATTGATCATAATTGCATTAACTATAAAGAAAAGAGGTATTTGTCCCTCATACTGTGATTATTTTTTGCTTGTTTTCATAGTTATTTTTCTCTGTACAGCAACCAAAAGGAAAAAGCAAATAATACTTTAAAAAAAATCACAAGAGATTACACTTTAAAATAATTCTTTCAAAGGTAACTAATCACATTTTGCTATTTGTCTTATCAAGTCAAAATGCATTACTGTTGAAGTATCTCTGTGTGTGTTGTATTTCAACGGGAATGTATTTAATTTTTTTTCACTATTATTTGCTTTTCCCTTTGGCTGTTGTGTAGAGAAAACAATGAGGGCAACAAGCAAAAAAAAAAAAAAATCAGAAAAGAGAGCATTGTAACATTAAAATTATATCATAGTATTTTGCCAAATTAGATTAAGGACTTGGTGGTATAAGGACATATCTGTCTAACTTCTGTCATGTAGGAACATATTTTTCAAAACAAACACACATTCTTGTGACTACAGCTGAGCTTTGGAATAAACCTAATATAATGTGCATTGTACTGTATTCATCAAGCATATGGCTCTTCATTTTTCTTCAGCAGAAAAGATGAACTCTCTAACCTTGTGCTCCCAACACTCTGTTATTCTGATATTAAAATACACACTTATGTCCACAGTTTGAAAAGCTTCCACTTTAAAAGCTTATGTTTTGTTTTTATAAACCTTTGTGACCTCACATTGTATAGTATGGAAATTCTAATACAGAGAATTATGATACTGGGAGTCCTTATTCAAGGTTTTTCCTAGGGAGTTAGCTAATGTTATAAATATTTAACTGAAAATAATTATAAGGTAGACATATCTTTTTGTTTTGTGTCAGAAAGATATTTATATGTTTCTTTCAGCACTGAAGGAAGTTATATTCCTAAAAACAAAGTAAAGGCAGAACAATCAATCTTTTCAACTGTATTATATACTTTACACTTAGGAGTACATTCTACTTTCATGCTGTATGAGAAACTCCCCTTCTACATCATTGAGAGTCCTATGCAGGGCAAAATATGACCAACTGTTAGATGCTCTAGACTACTAATCTGCAGGGAGGAAAAAAGAAAGAAAAAAGAATTTTCAGCCATGCTTTTGAATATCTAAGATTTCAAATGTGTTTCATGGTGTTTCTGGGTTCCCCCTTCCCCCAAATCTGTAGGGTATTTTTAATAGTCTATTATATCTTTAATGAGTTCGTTTTTTAAATGTAAACTTTTTTGAATCAATGCAAGTAATTTTAAATAGCAATACAATCAATCTGGCATGTATTAAATGTTATAAGCTTTCTAATTTTGCTTTAAAACATAATAAAATTAAATCACAGAAATGCAGCCCCATTTTCTCTCATTTTATTATTTTGATTATTTCAGTGGCTTGCACTGAATCTTATTTTCTATTTGCCTTAAACAGTATTACTTCCAAAGGATCTGTAAACTGATTAATTTTTTTATTGTGCTCTTACAGTGCTCAACAGGAACACTGGAATATATTTTTGGACAGTGTGAGGTTGCACTTCAGAATTTACAGGTTGATTCTGATTCAGCGGCTTTATCTTTGAAATCACTGGAAGTCCAAGTTGTAAAGGAAGTGGAAGAAATCCATAACGAGGTGAGGGGAAGGTTTTCGCAGTACATTAAGCCTGATTCTTTGAGGGTGGTGCAGTCAATGGGCTTCAGGGTGTTCAAAAACTCACAAGACCTGGTCCTATGTAAGTATCTCAAAATTGGGTTGCATTGACTCTTGCATTTGGGTGTGTTGGTTGAGATTAATGCAAAGTCACAAGGGGGAGGACTCTGTTTTTCTAACTGAAGGAGCAGCTATAGCAAGAACATTGGTTACATTATGGCAAATTTGATTAATTTCTCCCCTGCTGTTCTACTCTGGCAAAAAGTAAGAGGGTAGAGAAATTAAAGGAAAGGGGCAAGTGAAACCCTTACAAACCTCTTGAGTTGTTCCTCTACTGCTAATATAGTAGCCCATCGTGTTCAAAACAAATGCAGGACAGGACGATAACACAGAATCTGCTTTAATGCCTGTAATTAGGAAAATACTGTAGAAATCAAGTTCCTGAAAATAAGATCAAGGCCCTGATCCTGTACTGAGGACCATGCAGGTGAACCAATATGCCCTCAAGGAATCCCACTGAATGTACCTCTGTTTTCAGTACAGAAATGGCCCTTAGCAAGCAAATACATTTAACAGACCAAGGTGTCCATCAAGTTAGACGAGAAAGTATTAGTGTAGTGTTCAGAAAGATTTGGGAAACTGGTAACTTTATCTGAGATATAAAATTACATGGTCTCCTGGACAATGCTGTTTTGCTAATTCTCAGTGTCAGAGGAAAGAGTTGCAGCGTGAGACAATCATTAAGCTCTTGCAGAGGGTTTGGTAAATTTGCTTACATTCTTTTTGTGATGGTGCCAGTGGTGTTTCCAGAGAGGCTCAATTGAATTTTCTTTAAATTTTAACTTAAATAAAAAGAGAGCGCCACGGAAAATGTAGAGTCAACAACACTTTCTAGGGTATTTAAAAACAACAGATTTGACTTTTTTTTTGTTATCCTGATATAGCTATAACTTTAGATACAACTTGTGTTGACCTTTATTGATTAACCAAGCATAAATGGTGAGCACTATATGTGAACTGAGTAACACTGACTAATTAGTATACTATAGTACTAATTTTTTTGACCAATTCTCTGATTTCACTGGTGCTTTCCAGCACAGTTATAGTCATAAATTCCAAAGAGTTATTTTGGATTTCCACTAGTACAAGTTTGAGCAGTATTTGACCTACGGGGACATGTATAGAGTATAATTTTCACTTAGAGTATAGGGATGCATTTATGGCTCTAAATATTTTTTTTAATTCACATTTATTCATGAACAAGACAAACTTTTACAACTTTCATAAAACTTTGAGGGTCAGTTTCTTGGCTGCACTGTGTTTACTCTTGGTGCAGCTGAAGAGAGTAGGGTGGGGAAAGATCTGCTCCCATGCTTTTGGTTGAAATGGCTGCCAGTATAATTTAAATCAGCCTACTACTTGCAATACTTTACGAAATATTAATCAGGCTTAGTTCATAAGACTGTAGGCATATATCAGTTTGTACAACTGGGGCCACATTCACAGCTGGTGTAAATCAGCATAGCCCCATTGACTTCAAAAGAGCTATGTGATTTACACCATGGGAGGAGTAGACCCCAAGTGTTTGCAGTGACCTGAATAATTTTGCCATGTGACATACAGTGGTGTTTCCTGTTATGCATATGGATATACCATCCCAGAAATCACTGGTAAGGCTATATATATTGTACACTCTGACTGAATAGAGACATTGGATCTATATTCCATATGAAAAGAGAATCACTCATCCACTCTCTTTTGATTTTTCAAGGTCATCTCTTCGTTTGAGGGATTAATTCCATATGTCAAAGTGCTGTGTCAGATATTGTTCTTTTTTTACCACACAAGTAGGCAAGTTTTCTGTGGTTTACATTGTGGTAGACATACGTTCCTTTGCTGTGTATCACTATTAACTGGAACCATAAATGTCTGTGAGGCTAATACAGGTATTTCATTCTTTTCTTTTGGGGAAAAAACGCCACATGCCTTTTTAATACAAGTTATATGATAAAGTTCTGTAGTTTCATGGTCTAATACAACTGGTAGGTTCAAACTCTGTAAATTATTTATAGAAAAAGTGCACAATAATTTCCACACAAAGAGCCAAATCCTGGATCTAGTGAAAAATATGCCAGATCTGCCATTGACTTTGGGATCAGGATTTGGCTACAACTCTTAATACCTTCTTCCCTGCAATTTTCCTCTCTTCAGTTAAAAAAAAATGTTGAGAAACTTATAGTGCTGGCTAAAGCAAAACACCACATGGGTGAACATGGCGTGGGGATCCCAAACAACTCTACCACTGTGTCTCTGTTCTGATGTGCAACTTCCTTCCTATTCTAGATCTATGCCTTTCCAGAAAAGTTGTAACTTTTGTATACACTGCAGAGACAGCCTTGAAAACGATGCTACTTGAACTTCTTCCAACTTACAATAGCTGGCTGCCATGTTTTACTTTTAAGTATTGCCACAAATGCACTTCTTTAAAAACGTTATCCCAGATGGTGATTGCTAGATGCTATGACTTTTTCTGAAATTGTCACTTTGCCTTGATGGCATCTCCGAAATAGGCATCGGAAGAATCATGAATGGTTTGCTGAAAGGCTAGAAATGACTGATTATAAATTCCACAGTTGAACATTGGTTCACACTCACAGCTGAAGCTAACACCGTATTTGTACGTAAGGGTTACTCAAGGTCTCACTGTTAGACATGTCCTCTTTGAGATCAGATGTTAATCTGAAGTTCCTTCCTTGCATCTCTGGTGGATGGCCAGGTAAAAGTTAGATTTCTTTGGTCATAACCTTGGTGTCGTGGCCTCTGTCTTTAAAACAGAGATTGCATTTGAGTTATTACTGACCACATAATCGCTGTTGCTTTGTTCACACAGCCATTTCACTCCAAGCACATAGCTCATAATTGTAAATAATGGCACTCTCAATAGTGTCCGCCTGCTGATTGTCAAGGTAGTCAGTCTTGAAACGTTGTAACTACAAAACAAATACTTCAGTGGCAGCGTATTCATGAGCGAAGTATAGTAGGATGAACAGAAGTAATTATCTCTACGGTTGTGAGGTACAGTAGCTTAACATCAATGCACACAGTGTTAGGGATTGAATTAAATTAATCACCTGATTGCTTAAAGGGATGTTTCATCAGTAGTAATTTACATTGGAGTAAATGATCTAGCAAAGTTGACTGAGTGCTCAGCTGTTGACTGTGCTGAACCATTCTTGGCTTCCAAAGGGTGCTTTTATCTGGGTGGGTCTGGAATTGAGCTGTAAGAAAGTTGGGAGAACACATAGATAAGCAGACACCTTTAAAAAAAACAAACAAAAACCCCCAAACAAAACAAAACATTGCCAAGCAGGTGATTTAAATGCTCATGGATATAAATAATAAATATAAAATATTTGCAAAACAAACCAACTCCTTCCTATGCTTTGCATTTCAAGCACTGGGCTCGTGTTCTGGAGTGATATGAAGTTTAGTAGTAGGATGCTGGCTGTGTGATGGTTAGGATCAAGCCCAGTAACTTCACAATAGCTGAATGCTAGTGAATATTTAGGCTTGCAGAGACTGCGGCATTGACTTCAGTTGGTTTTGGATCAGGACTTTGATTACCAAGGTTTGAACGTATGGTTTCATGGTCTGCTGTTCCTCTAGTCTGGCAACAGTCACTTCCTTGCATACATCAAATCCTTCCTTATGGCAAAAGTAGATCGAGTTTATTCCTGAATATAGCGTGATGTAGAAAAAGCTAAACTGAAAGAGGTTTGTGTTGTTAAACTATTAGGTCAGCTGCTTAGAAGAGTGGTGATGTACACAGCAAAAGTAAGGTTAATGTGTGTTTTACCACATCAGTGTGAAATGACAGCACAGTTGGTGGCTGGCTGGTACAAAAGAGAGGAAATATAGATCACCTACATAGGTGGCATTTAATAACCAATACCTTTAAATAATTGACTGAGGACCACAGGCTCACAAAATGTCAAATGGTGCTGTTGGCCTTTTACTGCTGAGTATTGACTATAAACCCAAAAATCAGCCTTTAATCATTGTTTAAAGGACAACTTGAGGATGAGTTGATGTTAGACATAACAAGCCTGATTCCAGTCTTACTTAACACTGGTGTAAATCAGCAGTAAAAACAGTGAGATCAAAATCGGGCCCAAGTTTTTTTATTTTATTTTTATTTATTTTTAAATGTTCATTCTTGGCATTCAGTTTAGTTTTTGTACAAGGAAGTCTCCAATATAAAATTGCATCAGAGAAACTGTAGCCAAAGATGAGGCACAACTGTTAACCTGATATTCAAATCTGGTATGTGAATATTCACTGACCTCAGCTACTTTGTGTGTCTAGCTCTTTGGTGACTGTACTATGATTTCCATCTGTTGGAATTGCTGCATTCATATGTCCTATTTCGTTTTATTCTAAGGCCTTAAGTGTTGAATCTAATGATTTATATAACAGACCTTTTGTTTTTATACGGAGTTCGTCCTCCCTACCCTTTTAAAAACCTTCCAATGTTTGATTTTTTTTTTCTTCCTCGCATCCTCCTATTCATAGAAAGTGTGGGAAGTAGGAAGGCAGGTGTGAATGCCTCATTAACTCCTAGTTGATCCAAGAAAAGATGATGTTAAAGAGTTGATTGGTTTTAATGAAGGAAAGAAGGGGAGAGTATAACTCTGAATATAACTTCTAATAATGTTGGGAAAATATTTAACTCTGCTTATCTCAGGGTATGTCTATAATAGGGTGACCAGATGTCCCAAATTTATAGGGACAGTCCCGATTTTTGGGGCTTTTTCTTATATAGGCACCTCTTACCCCCCACCCCCATCCCGATTTTTCACACTTGCTATCTGGTCACCCTAGTCTATAATGTGATAGGAAGATAGCTACCATGCATTAAATTAAAAGAATAAGTGTACTTATCTTTCAGAGGATCCCAAAAGGCTTGTTACAAAAATAAGTAGCACTATCGCTCTTTTACAGATGAGTAAACAGATGGTGACATCATGGCCACAGAGAGGGTCCTTTGCAGAGTCAGGAGTCACCTGACTTTCAGTTCTTGCTCTAGCCACCAAATAACTGCCTGCCTGCACTACTTCATGAAGATCAACTTGAAGACTAACGTAGTGGATAAAACTTTGATTGACCTTTCATCTTTATTTAACTCCATATAGACGCTAAGTTGAGACACTAGGTAAAATGAATTTGGACCTCAGTTTGAGATCTTTGGTGACCAGTAGTCCATATCATTAAACAAGCACATATGTCACAATTTGGCATGGTTGGCATGCTCCCCCCTAGAGGGATCAACTAATCCTGCACAAAATTAACTAGCCTACCACTAAACTTTACCTCTAAAACCTAGAGAATAATACAGCTCTTCTAGGTCACAAGTCACTAAGCCGTGCGGCTGTAGTTGCAGCATTCACGCTGTGCTAGTAAATGGTGCTGCCACAGTTTCCATTACTGCCTGTCAGTTAAGCCCAGGGTGTATTTAAAATGTGACCAGGGTGCCAAAGATTTAAATTAGATTTAATTTACATAGATCAAGAGGACAAATCAATATAATTAGTCAAAAATCAGATTGACTGAATTCACATTCCTGTCACAATGGGTCATGTTGTCACATTGATTTGTTTTTTATTTTTAAAGCAGAATTCTTTATTGATTAATGACCCAGTATGGTTTATTTCCTGAAACGCTGTGGTTGCCAGACTTTATAGGGTATTGCCTTTTTAATGGAGGAAGCCAGCAAAAAAATTACCATTGGGCCTTATTTTCAGCAGTACCGAGCACTCAGAACTCCAGTTAAAGTCAGTGCAAGATGTTACTTCTTAACACACCTGAAAATCAGTCCCAGAGAGGCCTGGCAAAATGCATCTCGACACTTCATACCTGGATAATGCTTTAAGAGCAATAAACTTTACTTGACCTTTATTAGGAAGGACATATGCTGTTAAACCTGAGTACTAAGAAAAGATGAATGACACTTTCAAAACATTTAAGATTTACCTCAACTAATGTCTTCTAATCCTGTTGATAAGTTTTACCAATGGGGTTGTTTTAATATTGTATGTACAGCTTTTTTGCTTAACTGCTTTTATTGAAATCAGTTACACATATCAAACAAACATTTAGTTAGTGTCAACTAAAACAACTTTCAGTCTTTTGTAGCTGTTCTGTTGGTTACAAGGTGTTCTCAGGTGAGGGCTTTAAGCCATTTTCATTATTGTTTCACCTTCAGAGGTTGCATTTGTTTGCCTCATCAGATTTCAAAGGGGTAAACAAAAGAATTCTTTGTGGTAAAAGTGAAGATTAAAGCAGCTTTGAGCCTCTGTGTGAAACATAACTACCATAACAAAGATAAATACAAAAATCTAAGAGACCAGAACTGTAAATCACTAATAAAAAAAAAATCAACAAAAAGAACAACAAATGAAAAACAGAGACTGGGGGGGGGCGGGGTATTAAGATGAATGGAATCACTATGCTTGAACAATAATCAGTGTGTTATACAGTCTTAATGATGTTTTATAACTACAGTACTGAATGATGTGCAAGTATGGTATTAAAAACAACCCACACGGGTTATCTATTGTGTGTTACGTGCCTAGTGCTCCTGGGCTTAAAGAGGTGTGCAGCACATAATAACTATAACTATTTTTTAAACATAGCTTTCTTGTCACTTTAGCTTCTTGAGGTGTGTCAGATCCTTCAATGTCTCAGATCATTGGCTCCATGAGGGGGAGGGATAGCTCAGTGGTTTGAGCATTGGCCTGCTAAACCCAGCATTGTGAGTTCAATCCTTGAGGGGGCCACTTAGGGATATGGGGCAAAAATTGGTCCTGCTAGTGAAGGCAGGGGGCTGGACTCAATGACCTTTCAAGGTCCCTTCCAGTTCTAGGAGATGGGATATCTCCAATTATTACCTTTTTTATTACCTCAGCATAAACTCTGTTGGTGACATCCCATCTCCCACAGTACTCTGCTGCAGCATAGAACTAGCCTTGGATAGGAGTCAGGAAAATATATTTTACTACAGTAAATGGAGGTGTACTGTATGACTTCAAAAGTAGTTTATATGCTGAAGAATATAAAATAATCCTAAAAAATGAAAAGAGTGTTGCCAAGCATACCTTGTAATCTAGGAAAATATTCTCTTATGTGAGCTTGACAAGGCTGTCTGCATGCTTAAGTGCAGTGCTGTGGTAGTTGAGGCATCACTAGCATAATGTCTGCTGCTGCATCACTCTGAAAAACTCCCAGAATCTGTGACTTCAGGTGACCTGGAATTAAGCAGAGCGCACCCTTTTTTGCTTTTGCAGTGTGTGTCACTCTGCATAGCTAGAATAAGAAATGTTTGTTTTATGTGAATGAAGAATTGATGGAGGCAGCACAAAGAATTGTTTTGGGGCCCCCAAGCAGTAAATGATAGAGCTGATGGGTCAGAGGAATTGGTATTGGGAAACAGATCATTTCATCTCTAGGTCTCCCATCCAGATCTCTTTGGCTAAAATTTATCATCTGGTGGTAGTTTGGCGACCTATTTGAAATTATCGTATAGTATCAGTACTGGTGTCTCCATCATAAAAACCACAACTGGTACTAATACATGCACTTCTTGAAATTGTTATCAGATTGGCCAATATTTATGGGGACTGAACTATTTTCCCTCCCATAGTGGTAGTTTAGTAAGCCAAGGGTTGAGCCATGTTTGTGTGTGTGGTGTGAGGAAACTTGCACTATTATTATCTTCACAGTACAGTTCTATAGGTGGAAAGAGGATTTGGGATTCCAGAGCTGTCAATCAGGCACCTTTTATAAGCACCCTTGGGCTAATCTAAAGCCAGTTGAAATCAGTGGGAGGTTTTGCATTGACTATGGTGGGCTTTGGCACAGACCATAAATTGACATGAAAAAGAAAATTAAAAATAGCTTGCATTTCTGTGTGTAAAGTTGCCTTTGGAAACTACTTGTTATTGGAGAAACTCTCAATGCCCCCATCTTATAAGTAGCAGCACAGATGTGAATAGATTCATATGTTTTTCCAAGTAATGAGCACAGATTATTTATGCCTCCTTACATATCATTCATCTCTTTGCAGGTCGAATTTGAGTGGCTTAGGCAGTTTTGGTTTCAGGGCAAACGCTATAGGAAGTGCACTGATTGGTGGTTTGAACCAATGGCAAAATTGGAAGGATTCTGGAAAAAGATGGAGTTTATGGTAAGTACTATCAAATAGCCTAAAGCTCTTAAGAACCTAATTCTGCAGATGCTTTGCATGCAGAACCCATTGTAACTGCGTTGTAGAATCAGGTTTTAAATTTTCAATATTTGTGTGCTCTCTATAATGCCAGTGCTTCCTTCCAATCCCGCAGCAAAGCAGGAGAGGGAATAAAATAGCAAAACAAAATGAACAAAACCAAAAAACAACAGAACATGTTGCTTAGTGTCCATTTTGACTACTGTAAAGTATAATGTCAAAATACTGGGTTATTACTTCATAACGATTTGTCTTCACAGAAAATTTTCAGCGCTATCCCCATATAGCACCAAGGTAGCTATTTTCATATAGTACCAAGGTACCTAGCTCTACTGGTAAAAACATCTGTATGCAGTTTCACCAGTGCTTGTGGTAGACCAAGAATAGAGAAGAATGCTAGTGAACACAAGGCTAAATAGTGTCTTGAGCAATGCTAGTTGAGTGGCTAAGATCATCATTATGTTCTTTGAAAATATATCCCTGCCCTTGTCTTACACTGGGGATTTGCATTGGTGGCCAGCCATTGATGTAGCTATACCTGTGCAATCCATGATGTATTACTGTGAAACTGCTAGAAGACTCTGTTTGTACTGGCACAGTTTACTGTAGTTTCAAGTATTGCCTGTCTACAAGAAGTTTTTGCACTGGTGACTGGCTGTAGATGTCTGTAACTACGGCCAGGTCTACACATGGAAGGATTTGCCACTAAGATATATTATACTGGTAAAATGCTCCTAGTGTGGACACAGCTTATACCAGCAAAACTGTCCTTTTGCTGGTATAGTTCTTCTAGTGCCCTGAGTGAAATAAGCTACACCAGCAAAAATGCAGTTTTACTGGTATAACTGTGTTTACACTAGGGACTTTTGCCAGCATACCAATGGTGATCAGGTATCACACTTCATTACATACCTGACTGACATAGCTATGTTGGCAAAACTTTGTAGTGTAGACCTGACCTTGGACAAATCCCCACTGTAGACAAGAAGCCTGAATATCTGCTTTGAGTAGTTGTTAGGTTTCTGTGGCATTGAATTTGGACCTGATCCTGAGAGTTGCAGAGTACTGACAACTCATCAATGTTAGTTACAGGTACACGGATCAGGCCTCATGTGTAACTTTCAGTTTGAAGAAAGTTTCTTCCTTCACTAACAATAGCAGATAACAGTTCACACTATACCATGAACAGAAAAATGTTTTTGCCTACTGGAGCTCAAGTTCTACATCGTGCGCTTTTTCTGCAGCAACTGGTATCACAAACACTCAAAACATTACAGAAAACCAGAATGTAGATGTTTGTGCTCCTACCAGCTGCAGAAAGAAATCAGAGAGCCCTGGATTTTACCAGTGAAGAAAGAAGTGATTTGTAACTTTTATTTTTTTTAATGCATTTGTCTCTCTTCTTTAAATCCACATGCACTCCCATTCTGCTGATGTTTTTCGATCTCAAATGACTTGTCATTTTTTAAAAAAGCTTTTCAGTTTATTTTTCCTTGAAATAACAATCTATTTTCTTGTAATACAAAGACTTAGTGAGGCAGACGCAAGATTGTTTGATTGTTATTTTATAACCATTGTGTGTTGGGAACATGGAAAAACAGCACACACAGAAATTCTCAAGGGCTAGGTTTTCTGCAATTGGTGTGACATTACCATGTGTCTCTAATTAGAAACATGGTGGCGTCAGTGTATCTCCTTTCAACAGGCCTCAGGATGATATTTATCAGCAAACTGAAGGCTTAGGCCAAGACAGAAGCTGCTTCTAATTTAAATTTTAAAAATTGCTTTAATGTTTTATGATTTCTAACACATGAATCACAATTAATTTCAGCTATTGAGGGAGACAGTAGAGAATTTTAATTGAGAATGTCTGTTGTTTTGATGAGTCTTTAAGTAAATTTGGTGCTTACTGTATTTGGGACCCAGAAGCAGCCTTTTTTAGTTCTGTTCTTTCTCTTTATACCTGCAGCATGTATCACAGTCTTTTAAAAACTGACAGTAGGGGGCATTGTTGAGCTGCAGTATTAAAGTAACAACAATTCTGGGCTTGAGAAAATACATAGAAATTTAGCATTAACTGTCAAGAATGATCCCTGTTGCTTCAAGTTAGCTGTAATCTCTAAGATTCCATAACACAGGAAATCAATTGTGGGTTAACAAATTCAACAGCAATTTAACATAAAAAGTGCAGTGTTTTCGTGCACATTTGGATTCTATCAAAATAAGTTAAATCAAAACAACATTTCTGGAGGTACCTGCCAGTCTACTGTCAATATATTTCTGTAAATTATAATCATTTTAGCTGAATGAGTATAAAAAATCATTTTAGTGTATAATTTAGAAAAAAATCTAAATTCTGAATGTCTTGATACTGTTAATTTTGTCTGTACAGAAGCACTATTGGGGTTTCCTTCTAAAAGGAAATACTTTAATAAGCAGTTAATTTTTCTTTACCTTTATATGAGCCGTACAACTCTTATCATGCATTTTTACATGTATATATCTAGAATTTTACAAAAGCAAGTCTTGGTCTCTTTGTTTTTGTTTTATGTTTTCCTGTTTAAAGATAAATTTTTATAAAAAAATATTTTTTCCAAAACTGCTTCTAATTCTGCTAACTGTAATTGCTCCAGTGTCGCAACAAAATAATAATTCAAAAAAGTTTAAGCCAATGTCTCCAAACCTCAGGGCTCTATTTAATATTTTTATACATTATAGTAAGCATACAGTTTTATCATAATGTTTATTCCTGGCATTTCTTTCCCTGAGGATAGTTTTACTCAGGGCTCACTCTTGTGATGTAAATGTTAAACCTTTCATTTGAATGACATTCTGATAAAACATCACATTTCCCCATAATATTACCTCATGAATTTATGAGCCCTTAAATCCAAAGCAGGTTGACCAGTCTTCACCGCCCTTCCTCCCCCCTTAAAAATATGAAGGCTATTCAAATGTTTGTATTAAAAAAAAAAAAAGTCATCCAAGATTACCACATTATCATGTGCAACATCAGGATAAGTGCTCACTGAATTCAAAGAGAGAGTTACCATTTGAAAGGGACTGTACAAGCTTTGCTTTCTGGGTAAAGAGAAGTCTGAAAAGCTGAAATCTCATGTGATGTGAAGAAGTCTTGCTGTAGCTGTTCTGAGATTCAGGGGAGAGACAATTTGTCTCTCAGGGTCTGATATCATGCAAACCTCACAAACTGACATTTATTTTACCTATAAAAATGTTTAATACTTCAGCAAAGCTGTGGGAAAAGAAAGAATTAAAAATAAGGAAATGGGGAAATTCTAAGACTTTTTTTTTTTAACTCTAATGTAAATTTGGTCAAGTAAAATGTGAATCACTGGTATGGTTTTGTTTGTGAAATGAAAAGTGAATCGACTTTGATTTTACACCTGAATGACAAATCTTCAAGATTTTTGTTAACATATCTAATGTTCCTTTTAAAAAATGAAGACACTAGTAGTGTTGTTTGTCATAAATTGTATTTCCTGCTTTGACAGACCATTTTGCAATGGAGCAACGTATTTATATAGCAGTTGGCCTTAATAACCTTTATTGACTTTAGCGGGTAAGAGCCAAGACTGGGATTATTAAAATGTATCGGTTTCATTGCAGTATAAAATCACAACATATATAATTATGTTAGGTAAGCTAGGCTCCATTTCATCCCACCCATTTATGTAGGCATTTGGCAAGAGGAAGAAAATTATGGCACTAAAATGTACAGAAATATAGAAGTGACTTGGAGTTTTAATAGCATAACTGTTTGTCTACTGTAAAAAGGTCTCACTTGAAGGCATGAAACATACAGAAGCTAAGCGTAAGCTTTTGGCATTTAATTGTTAATAAAGTAGTCTAAATTCAGGAAATCTCATACCATTTGCTTACTGTTTTGGCATGCTTAAACAGTTAATAATGATTAAATGCAGCATACCATTCATTTTAATTTATAAATGTACTGTACATACAGGAATGTATAAATTTTATGTGATTATAATGAATGAAGTGTCATTCCATGCAGTCTGGTATCTTGAAGCACAACTGTTTCATCTTAGAGGTTCAGAGATTTTTTTTTTAGTAACAGTACAACTAATCATGCTCTTCTTGTTGTTGTTATCCTCAATGGTACCTTTCTATCATTCTTTCACTTAAATTTAAATTGGAGAGACAAAATATTTACTTGTTAGATTATTTTTCTTTGTTTCCTTTTTGAATTCTATTTCATTATTTGCTACTGTTGCTATATATGAAGATATTTCAGAGTTTCTGCTATAAGCCACTATTGTCAGGAGCTTATAGATTGGTGGTAAAAATTGAGTCTAGGTTGAAGCTTAAGATATAGAATCTCAGTCCAGGACTGTCATATTGTTTATATTTTTCCCAACATTTTAAAAGGTTTAAATGTGTATCAGTGCCAAAATAACTATGATGATCTATAAGGCAAACAGTCTATCTTTTCAAAATAAATCCTTGGAATTTTCTGTTATTTTGACAGTTTTAAACAGCTAAAATTAGATTCAAGAAATTGGCAGGTTGATTAGTTAATATCTCTTCAGGGCTTTGAAAATGTAAGTTGTTATGTAAGTGCTAGATGTTATCAGGATCTGATTTTGACAGCCAAAAGTTAGGAAATTTTGAATTAAGGCTTAAATTCCGTCCCTAACTTTCACATTGTGCTTAGATATTGCAGTTGTCACAGTCCTGTGATGGAGGGCCTCAGACTGCCAGGTGATCATATTTGCCTACTGAGCTGCAAAACATGGCTACTTAAAGGACTGAATTTCAGCCATAACTCCTGAATTTCTGGGCTTTTCTTATCTGCTTATACCAGACCCTTTAAATAAAGATACTTTTTTTGTTAGGTCAATTTTTATGCATACCAGGATTGAAATGTTCAGAGAAATTTACCCTTACTTAAAAAACTAATACTGAAGTCTGGTATTTTTATTAGTTTCTTTCCTTTTTCTATCCCACTAATTTCTTTGACTCCAGTATTTCCACTACTCAGAAAAGAGAGAGCACGTTCAGCATTGTTTACTGGAGAATCATTAACAAAATTTTTAAAAAATAGTCGTGCACAACATCTTCCTAAAATATATATTTACTATTCTGAGAGAATTCAGACTTAAGCTTCCAAAACAAAATATGTGCTGAAAGCACAAAGGAGTGTGTTTATGATTCTCTTTGAAGTGTTTTTGCAACAGGATAAGGAAAATTTTAGAAACTGTCTGATAGTGTTCAGGGTAAATACTTAAACCCCTTTAGAGAATTTCACACACAGATACTGTGCAGTAGAAAAAAGGATACTTATGTTTCCTAAAGCTGCTACAGCCTACAGCTTTGTACTTAAAGACAGAGGTGTTGAATAGAATTCTACTGAGGATACATCCAGTGACAATATCTACAGGAACATCAGAGCAAACCAGTGGATAGCACTTTCTATTTTTAACCCTTACATGAGCTAGTTGAGATCTGAGCTCTGTTGGTATGAAGCACTTCTAACATTTCTATTACTAACTGGGAATGTTGAGATGAAAAGCCCTGTAACTCCTATGGTATACTTAAAAAACAACTCTTGAAAACATGAGGGTTGGCATAACCCAGCAAACTCAAAGCTGAGGCCTGGCAACCCCAATTTGTGTGCAGTAGGGTATCGGATACATGTCAGGGAGGGAGTTAGGACAGTGTTGTGAGGTAAGTGTGTGGTTGGGAGTGGGGGTTACCTTCAGTTTTAAATTACTAGACTTCTGCTACAAAATTTAATGTTATTTAAATAAGTTCCTCTCTCTCTCACTTTTATATGCATATATATATATACACACATCCCAATCTACAATCAGATTCATGGAATCTGATCTCTGGGCCCATATTGAACCTTGTAGCCTTGACTGGCACACTATGCAGAGACAAGGGTCTGCCTGCACAGATCAAATTGCAGAATCTGTACATGCATGCACGTCCACGTATGTATGTGTGTGTGTATACATCAGTTTATTGCAATTGTTATGAATTAAGCTAGTCTCCTAACTAAAGGAATTATACAAAGGTATAGCTAGACATACAGTATGTCTTCAGTGCTTTATACTGCCCCATCAGAGTCAATGGGAATTATATCATAGACTTCAATGGGAGCAGAATCAGGCCTTTAATCATGAGGCTAGCATGGTTTTTATATATATTTATTATGCTGTATTTATGCTAATATCTTGGATGAACACATATGCACCACATGCATGATCTATCTTTGATTGATCAGTTAATATTTACCCACTTTTAGAGGCTTATAATTTGTCTGTTGTAGTATTATTGTACTGTCACTTTTAATAGGCTGATTATTGATCCAAAAGCCCATCATAAGTTTTAGAGAGACATTTCATTGTTTAATTTTATAAATCTGATGAAAGTTGTGACGACTTTCTGCTGAAAATATATATTAACTTCTATAGAAAAAAGCAACACCTATGTGGTTGAAACTTTTTTTTTTAATTAGACCAATTATTCAGTTTATTCTCTGATATACTTCAAGTAAATGGCTATTAGTGTTGAGTTACAGGGCCACAGGAATGATAAGAAACACAAAACTTCTATTTTGTTTGTACTCATTACTTAGAAGTGTGTGAATGTATGTGTGTGTGTGTGTAATATGTTAAAAGGTATGGTTGTGGGTTAAAAAAAGTTTCTGACCAGAGAACTTTTTATTATGACAAAGTTATAAACTACGGGAAATAAATCAAATGAGTGTGATTAAAATGTCATCATCTGCTGTAATTTTTCACAGTACAGTGAATACTTGTTAAACCCTTTTTTTTACTGCTAGCTCTCTTTAGTGACTTGACCATCACTTTGTGATGGGTGTTGTCATTCCCATGCTAGCTGCTAAGGCCAAGTGGAAATTCTGTAGCATGGACAGATATAGTTGCATTTTACTCATAATTTGTAAATGTGGATGGGAGCAAAAGAGAAGATGCTTGTCTAACAGTCACTATTTCCAGGAACTGTGCCACTCCTATTCTGTCTGATCCCCAATCCTCTCTCTTATTAGCAAAATCATAGGAGAATAGCTCTTTTTGTAGTTACTACAGGTTTGTTTGTTTTTTCAGAATTTCATTTATGGTAAAAATCACAGCCTACTTTTTATAGATAAGGAAGTTGAAGCTCAGAATAATTCAGTGACTTGCCATGTAAGGCACTGTGGTCTGGTGGATCAGGTCTGGAAATGGGAATCAGGAAACCTGGGATCTTCTAACCCTAGTTCCATCACCAACTTTGTGTAATCTGAGCAAGTAATTTAAGCCTGATTTTCAAAATCTAGTGCCCCTAAGTCAAAATTTCTGTGTCTAAAATAGGTATTTAGGTGGCAAACTTTAAGCACTGTTATCAATTTCCACATCTGTTTTTTTACCATAACCGAAAATATACAGAAATTATGGTAGCTGTAAAAGAACTATTCACTATCATCTTGCCAGTGAGAGAGAAGATTTGAGTCAGTGCAGATCTGTGTGGGCATGAGGTTTATCCGCATGGATCCAATTGTAAAGTAAGGTCCAGTGATGACGAGCTCTGCCTCAAGAGGGCAGTGCGTATGGGCAAAGTTCTGCCTGAGTTAATTGAATTGCAGGAGTTAGTCCCATATTGCATATCCTGATCATTCCCCATATAAAATCCAGGAATCCATTTCAGTTTCCAGTCCCGGCTCTTATGAGCTCTTGGGCAAGACTTTTCTGCACTTTTCATTTATTTTGCTTACTACACACACTTCCGTTTAGTAATCCTGAAGCTGTAGTCACAATAAAATGCAGCTTATCTATTTAATGTTTACCATGCTGCAGCAGGAAAGTAATTATTGGCTTTTCTCAAATGTCTCTACTTAACATCGGGTTTTGGCAGCCCTCCTTGGACCGCCAGTGAATCTGAACTCTAAATAATTCTCACAGCAGAGGCTTTATATTAAAGTTTAAGCGTAACAAATCTTCTTAAGTTGTTTTCTATGTAATAATGTGATTGTTTATCACAATTGGACTAAATGGCATCCCTATTCATAGGACTCATTTTGAATCTTTTAAAAATAATAGTAATAGAGTGGCTTAAAGACCAGTGACAGGGGGTCAATTCAGATGTGGTGTCAATGAGAATGGTGTCAGTGGAGTTACACCCGTGATGCATTTTCCCCAGTACTTAGCAGGTGACATTCAGCTAAATGTGTTGTTGGAGGCTAAAGGAAATTGTTACAGTTTGTGTTGCCTAGATGTTTAGAATCAATATAGTTATGCGATAGCTAACATGACTCAGATTTACATATGTATGTTTAATAACAACATTTTGGCCTTGTATCTCAAGTGCTTTGCAAATGTTTATTGATAAAGCCTGCCAACATTTCTGTGAGCTTGATAAGTAGCAGTCTGGCCATTTTGCAAATGGTGTTGTGGGTCACAGTTTGAATGAGTGAATTGTACAAGTTTACACAGTAATTCAGTGGCAGAGAAAGCAATAGCATTTAGGATTGTCCCATTACCCATTGCACTGCTTTAAGTATTAGGCCTCATTTCTGTCCTGTTTCACATTTCTGGCTGGAGAAATAGCAGTTCTAAGTTGCAAGCACTTTGCAGTATCAGGCCATTAGCATTTACACATTTGCACAAAAATAAAGAATGAACATATTGTTTCACTATAATGAGATATGTCCGTGTAGAAGGATTTGGATGGCAACTATTTTACAAACCACCATATGCTGATGCTTTCCCCCCAAAGCCATGTCTACACAGAGGTCCATGTTGTGCCTCCTGGAATTCCCAGGTGAACAGAGGCAGAGCACCTACTTGAAAATCTTTATCAGAGACAGCTTTCTACCCCCTGTGCACTAGCCATCTCTTCATGGAGAGAGGGACGGAGCCATGGCATCTCCTCTGTGGTGTGTGCTCTCTCAGGACAGCGGGGATGGAGCAAAATACAGACCTTGTAACTCTGTATGGTATTCACATAGACACACAGTGGGAGGTGCACAAGGAACCCTGACTCTAAATTAGTCTGAGACTTCATACTCTTTTTGGAAGGCTTAAAAAATCACTGATAATAAATAATGTTTTGCACTTATATAGGTCTTGTCTAGTTACTCCTAAGCAATGTGTTCATTAGTGCAGCAGCACAGTAATTGACATAGTCTCTCTGAGGAATCACAGTAAAGCTAGGCTTACTACCCTACTACAGTTTTGAAGATGTACAAAAAATGTGGCAAATGCTTAGCTTCAAATACCTCTCAAGTGTTTTATTTATATATAATATGTCATGTGTCTACATATATATCTGTATAGCTATAGTTGTCAACCATAGCATTATTGTAATTTCTCTAAGGAATTGTATCAATCAAAACCTTATAGCTTGCATGATGATTGTAAAAAAAATGGAGGCTAGAGAGATAGAGGGATGACTGCTGAAAACTCATCATACTGATGAAAATATCTAACTAAAGAAAACAAAAAAAAAGCCAACTGGGCCCCGGTTTCTTTAAAAAAATGTTACTGTGTAAAACAAAGACACTAAAGGGCTGGTTTCTCAACTCTTTTTTCCTTTGCTTTTCATCTATTAGATGTTCTTGTTAAATCTAAAATATTGTAATTGAATCACAGCATTAAATGGCTTTTCTGACAAAACAGCAGATTTGGGCTCTTTACTGCTAGTTTCAAAAGTAATATATATAGAGAGAGCACAGAGACAAAAATTGAGCACATAGATGTATAATCCCAAAGGAATAAACTGACTTTTGCTAGACAAGCTGAAAGCTGATTAAAATATTTCTCATCCTTTGGGTATGCAACAGCTTTTGATGATGGAGAGCATATTAATATTCAGCTTAGCTGCTTGTCGACACTTCAGACAGGTCCCAGGAAAGAATCTGAAATTGACCAGGTTTTCTCACTGTGCCAGAAATCTTTCTGAGACGCAGAGCAGCACCCTTGCACCAGCAGGAGCAAAGATAAGCATTTTGCGTTCCTATTTAGCTACTTTTTTATTTGACTAGAAAATTGCTTTTAGACATTTTGAAAGGTTTAAAGAATTATTTTAACAACATGAACTCATAAGATGCAGCAAAGGCAAGACTTGGAACTAAATTTAGCTGAAAACAAAGATGCTATTATCTATTATGTTTAAACCTCTTTGTATGAGCTGTTTGCAAATACACTGACTCAAATGGTAGTATCAGAGACTTAATTATACAATAATTGCAGTTAGCATAGTCCCAGAGATGTGGACTTTTTTTAGTACTATTCTCTCAGTTTGTGCTATTCCTTTATAGCACAGTACCTACCTTTCAGGCAAGAAGGGAGTCTTGCTTCTGCTGCTCTTTTGCAGGCAGGCTGACAATGTGGGGTGTTGGCTTCTTCCTCTATCTCCCGTGACTGAGTACTCAGTATCTCTACAAAACATGTAATGTGCTGCATGAGGTGCCTTTAGGATTGCTCCAGGGCTAAATATTTCCTGTAATAGGTGAAAGAGCAAGGCTTAATCAGCTTAGTTAACTTAATTAAGCTGTGATTTTTCTTGTGGAACAGCCTAAAGTATAACACATTTATAAATTCTATTACATAGATGAATCCTATGGTTCTTGTAGTAGGTCTGAAAAATGTTGAAATAGATTAAATTTGCCAGTAAATGGACATAATTTAAAAGCAGATATATTTTACTGAGGCTTTCAGTGGATTTTAACAGTCAGGATTTAAAGACATTTAAAATCCAGAGGCTTCATTTATTAAGACTTTGGCCAGCTGTATGTTGAGATAATAATAATAGGAGATATACCAATCTCCTAGAACTGGAAGGGACCTTGAAAGGTCATCAAGTCCAGCCCCCTGTCTTCACTAGCAGGACCAATTTTTGCCCCAGATTCCTAAGTGGCCTCCTCAAGTATTGAGCTCACAACCCTGGGTTTAGCAGGCCAATGCTCAAACCACTGAGCTATCCCTTCTCCCTCAATCTCTTATCTATTCTCCCTCAATCTCATCATCTTCATATGGAGACAACTTGCTATTCATGGATATTACCCTTCCTATGTGCAATTAGAAGAGTCAGTTGATTCTGTGGCACTATCCAACTCTATTTCTGGACTTGATGGGGAGAAAGCACTGTTGTGGTATGGTCAAGAGGATGTGCATCCTTTGTCTCCACCAGTCCTTCCTGGTTATCACTACTAAATATGAATGTAGTTTGAGCTGCACCATCCTCCATGATGGGAACCGCCTTTTAAAAAGTCAGTCTGAATGTATCTTGGGGGAGCTTTGGCATTATGATTCCAATGAAACCCATCCTGCTAGAGAGCTGGGGAAAGCCGCTTCATTAGAGAGTACAACCTAGTATTCATAGCTTCTAGCCCAGGGCTATTCGTGGCTTGACTTGAACCCTGAGCTGTAATGAAATAAATATTTATTAAAACAAAAAATATAAAAAACCAACAACAAAACCCCCACTTACTATGAACTGTATGAAAATTCTGTACTGAATGTGTTTGTATATACTAATATTTTTTCTATTTTTCTCAGAAGGCCAACTTTGTTCTTGCCCATTTATATAAGTAAATAATTAAATGCCAACATACCTATACATACAATTCATGGCAAACAAATGCTCATGTGCATTTTACCTTTGATTATGAGCTACCCAACATACAGATAAGTTGCTCTTTGTAACATCTGCCTGTCATAAACCAGTTAAAGATAAGTTTCGTCATGTTAGCATCCAAACAGCAGAGGGAACTAAGATACACATAAACACATTGCACAACTGGTAGGCAGATGTTAAATGCTAGGACAATGGAGTTGATATGATCTGTTTTCACCCTCTTGCTGTCCGAAGAATTTGGTTACTCTTAGATTTCTGAAATCTCTCCATCATATGAAATTACCCTATCATCTATCCCTTTACATTTTTATCTTTCTAAGTTGTATAAAGTAGGGCTAAAAATATAGAATTATTTCAATCCTTGACAGGTGTTGGGTGGCTAATAATTTTCTGTTGTTTTTCACCAGCTATTATTGTAGATATTTGTTCTTGAGTAAAGGTGTGATCCTTGATTCTTCTGTAAACTTATAATCCTGTGTTTAAATTGCCACCATGTTTTTGCTATGGAAATATTCCATGATGTCACAAATTCACAGCAGAACCAAATGAGGATTGTAAGGGAAAGAGGAAGCCCTTGTTTAAACAACAAATATCTTTGATACTTAGCCAAAATGGCAATGGAAGTTACTTAAAGTATGTTGAAAGGTAATGGATTTTAAAGTAATAAAGATGTAACCAAATGTGTTCCACAGTGCAAAAGTCTTTCATTTAGCATTATGTAAACATAGTTTTTAGTGTTTTAAAATTATATGTATGCTTGTAAAAATGTGTGAATTATTTTGTGAGAGAGTGTAAGGGAGATATAAAATATGTGTGTTCATACATTTAAGTATTAAGTTCTCCTCCATAATACCGTGAGTTATTGAATCCTTCTGAACTGATACAATGTTAGTTTCTTATTTTAGTAACCTTCCACTGCTTCTACATAATTCTATGGGAGACTTCAGCATTTCTTGATTATATACAGTGTTATAATTTCCTGATGACTGGTTATATTATTTGTAATGCAATGGGTATTAATCCTTTGGCAATTAACACCCTATTTGAGTCACTAGAGGTCAAGGGTATGTTCTTTCATTAGAGCAGTTAGTGAGTTTTTCCTCTTTTATATATCTCCGGGGGTTTTTCCACTGATGTTTTTGTGTTTTCTGTTTTATTTGAAAATGACTATACCTTTACTTTATTATTTTGTTGTTGTTGTCTACCTCCTTAAGGACCCAATCTAGTCCGTGCTGTCAGTGAAAGTGGGAGCACAATAAGGCTCTATATTCTGTGTGTAACAAGTAGCTCCTCCAGTATTCCATACTAATAAGTAAGGGCGCCAGAACCTTTATAGAAATGAGGGGAGGATTAGGAGGAGGCAAGGCCAAAGTGCCCCCTTCCTTCTCCAACGGTGAGCCAGCTGCCTTCTCTTCTGGCACCACAGCAGCCCCTGGTGGTAAAAAGGTGTAATTGCAGCACCTCTCTGGCCAAGTCTGCAGGGGACATGAATTGTGTGCTTGTTTCTTTTGTTAAAAAGTGGATGGACACGGCTGGCGCTGGTGCTAATAAGTCCTCCTCTCTCCACCAGTGATAGACAGGCAGACGGATGATTTGAAGCAACAGAAATTTCCCATCAAAAGGGGTCATTCCTTTTACTGTTTGCAGGAACCACTTCCTGCTCATCCTCTATAGGAGCCGATGCTGTATGTCAAGCTCTCCTCAGGAGCCACTTTAAAGAAAATGCCTGGAATACAGCAAAAATAAAAGGGCCTTTACCAGCTGTTCTGAGTGAAGGAACCTGTTTATAACCTGTAACTGGTCCCCTTACAGGCATCAACATGCAGGCCACAGAGTTTGTAATATGGGTACCTCCTTCCCTTCTCCAAACCAGCTGTATGACCTTCTGTCTTTTGATGGGACATAAAGAGGAAAGGTAAAGTCATGTGTGTCGGCTTCTTCTTGCCCTTCTGCAATTGAGACAGGTAATAGTAATGGGAGATTTGATTATTAGAAATACAGATAGTTAGGTTTGTGATGACCAAGAGAGCTGCGTGGTATATTGCTTGCTGGATACAAAGGTTGCAGACATCTTGAGACATCTAGACACACTTATGTGCAGTGCAGGGGAGGAGCCAGTGGTCGTCGTACATGTAGCTACCAATGATATAGGAAAAGGTAGGAGAGAGGTTCTGGAGGCCAAATTTAGGGTGCGAGGTAAAGAGAGCAAAGTCCAGGACCTCCATGGTGGCGTCTCTGAAGTGCTTCCAGTTCTATGCGCAGGGCCAGTTAGACAGAACTTCTTAATGTGTGGATGAGATGATGGTGTTGAGAAGAGGGATTTAGGTTTATTAGGAACTGGGGAACCTTCTGGGAATAAAGGAGTCTATACAGGGGATGGGCTCCACCTAAGCCAAAATGGAACCAGATTGCTGGCATGTAAAATTAAAAAGGTCATATAGACGTTTTTAAACGAAGAGCTGAAGAAAGCCAGCAGGTGTAGAGGAGCACACGGTTTAGATGGACAAATCCCTTAGAAGAGGATTTATTAAAGGTGATCTTAGTAAAGAGGAGAGGATAGAAGGTAAAGTACAGGTAGAAACAGAAGAGAAACAGTCAAACGCAAAAGAGTTCCATTCAGTTACAGGGCTGCCCAGAGGATTCATGGGGCCTGGGGCAAAGCGAGGGAGCTGTGGTGCTTGTACTCACCCGGAGGCGGTCCAGGTCTTTGGCGGCATTTCAGCAGTGGGGGGCCCTTCAGTCGCTCCGTGTCTTCGGCAGCACTGAAGGGCCCCCCTGCCACTGAAATGCTGCAGAAGACCCGGACCGCTGCTGGGCCCAGGGTTCGTGGGGCCCCTGCTGGGCCTGGGGCAAATTGCCCCACTTGCCTACCCCTCTGGGCAGCCCTGTTCAGTTACGTCACATGAAGGCAGACAACTGAATATTGACAAATTTTATAAGTGCCTGTATACCAGTGGAAGAAGTTTAACTACTAAAATGGGTGAACTTGAGTGCCTGGTATTGATTGAGGATATTGATATAATAAGCATCACAAAAACTTGGTGGAACGATGATAATCAATGGAACATGGTAATAGCAAGATACAAAATATATAGGAATGGCAGAATAGGTTGCATTGGTGCAGGAGTGACACTATATGTGAAAGAATCTCTCTGAATAGAAATTCCAAGCTTGAGTAATAAGAGTATAACAGTATTCCTGATCACCTGACCAGGATGGTGACAGTGATTGTGAAATGCTCAGGGATATTAAAGAGGCAACAAAAACAGAAAATCCATGTTAATGGGCGATTTCAACTATCCCCATATAGACTGGGAAATGTCAGCTCAGATGGGATGGAGAGAGAAAATTTTTAGACACAATTAATGACTGCTTCTTGGAGCAGCTAGTCCTGGAACCCACAAGACAATTCTTGATTTAGTCCTAAGTGGCGCACAGGATCTGGTCCAAAAGGCGAGTATAGCTGAACCACTTGGTAATAGTGAACATAATGTAATTAAATTTAATATCCCATGGGGACGGGAGAAGGAGGATACCAAAGAAACCCACCACAGTAGCATATGACTTCAAAAAGAGGAACTACACAAAAATGAGACTAGTTAAACAGAAATGAAAAGGAACAATGCTTGTAAGCTGCATGAAAACTTTATAAAAACACCATAATAGAGGTTCAAACTAAATTTATACTTCAAATAACATAAAAAAGTAAGAGTACAAAAAAAAAAGACCATCATGACTAAACAACAGAGCAAAAGAGGAGGTTAGAGACAAAATTGAGGAAGTCATATCCTACTTAGGAAAACAGAAAGGAGCATAAACTCTGGCAAGTCAAATATAAAAGTATAATTAGGGAGGCCAAAGAGGAATTTGAAGAGAAACTAGCAAAAGACACAAAAACTAATGGCAAAATTTTTCTTTAAAAACATCAGAAGCAGGAAGCCTGCCAGTGGGACTACTGGACGATTGAGGTGCTAAAGGAACACTCAAGGAAAACAAGGCTGTTGCAGCACAGAAACTAAATGGATCCTTTCCATCGGTCTTCACTGCAGAGGATATGAGGGACATTCCCGCACCATTCTTTTTAGGTGATAAATTTGAGGAATGGTCACAAATTGAGGTGCCCGTAGAGGAGATTTTGGAACAAATTGATAAATTAAAGAGTAATAAGTCACCATGACCAGATGGAACTCACCTAAGAGTTCTGAAGGACCTCAGATTTAAAGTGCAGAACTACAAATTGTGGTATGTATCAACGTCTGTACCAGATGACTGGCAGACAGCTAATGTGATGTGATTATTAAAAAGGGCTTCAGAGGTGATCCTGGCAATTATAGGCCAGTAAGCCTAACTTCAGTACCAGGCAAATTGGTTGAAACTATAGTAAACGAAATAATTATCAGACACATAGATGAATAGGATAGGTTGAGAAAGAGTCAACATGGCTTTTGGAAAGGGAAATCATGCCTTGTCAATCTATGAGAATTCTTTGAGGGGGCAACAAGTATGTGGACAATTGGACTTAGTGTACTTGGACTTTCAGAAAGCCTTTGGCAAGGTCCCACACCAAAGGCTCTTTAGCAAAGTAAGAAACCACGGGGTAAGAGGGAAGGTCCTCTCATTGATCAGAAACTGGTTAAAAGACAGGAAACAAAGGACAGGAATAAATGGTCAGTTTTCCCAGTGGAGAGAGGTAAATAGCAGGGTCCCCAAGGATTAGTCCTGGGACCAGTGCTGTTCAACATATTCATAAATGATCTGGAAAAAGGAGTAAACAGTGAGGTGGCAAAGATTTCAGACAATACAGAATTACTCAAGATAGTTAAGTCTAAAGCAGACTGCAAAGAGTTACAAAGGGAGCTCACTAAAGTGGGTGACTGGACAACAAAATGACATGAAATTCAGTGTTGAGAAATGCAAAGTAATACACATTGGAAAACATAATCGCAACTATACATACAAAATGATGGGTCTAAATGAGCGGTTACCACTCTAGAATGAGATCTTGGAGTCATTATGGATACTCTTCTGAGCACATCAGCTCAATGTGCAGAGACAGTCAAAAAAGCTAACTGTGTTAGGAACCATCAGGAAAGGGATAGATAATAAGACAAGAACTATTGTATTGCCACTTTAAAAATCAGTGATATGTCCACACCTTCACTACTGTGCAGTTCTGGTTGCCCCATCTCAAAAAAGGTATGTTAGAACTGGAAAAAGTACAGAGGAGGGCAACAAACATGATTAGGGGTATGGAACAGCTTCCCTATGAGGAGAGATTAAAAAGACTGAGACGTTCAGCTTGGAAAAGAGATGACTGAGGAGGGCTGTGATAGAGGTCTATAACGTCATGAATGGTGTGGAGAAAGTGAATAAGGAAGCGTTATGTACCCCTTCACAGAGCACAAGAACCAGGGGTCACCCAATGACATCAATAGGCAGTAGGTTTAAAACAGACATTGGGAAGTACTGCTTCACACAATACACAGCCAACCTATGGAACTTGTTGCCATGGGACATTGTGAATTCCAAAAGTACAAGTGGTATCAAGACAGAATCAGGTAAGTTCATGGAGGATAACTCTATCAATGGCTATTAGCCAAGATGATCAGGAACACAGACCCTGGCTCTGGGTATCCCTAAATCTCTGACTGCTAGAAGCTGGCATGGGACAACAGTGGATGGGTCACGTGACAGATTGCCCTGTTCTGTTCTCTCCCTCTGAAGCATCTGGCACCAGCCACTGTCAGATGACAAGATATGGGTAGATGGACCTTGGTCTGACCCAGAGTGGCTGTTCTTATAATATGTCTTCTAGGTGCTATCAGAGGTCCCTGACCCTGAATTTTCAGCTGCCTGATAGCCTCTGCTTTTCCTTTGCTTTCTTATATACCTCAGTTTAGGGATATCAGAACTTTCACTGATATAGCTATTACTGTGTCAGCCTCATCCCTCTTTCACCTAACCATAGAGATTAGCTGCTCTCTAAACATTATGGCCCTGACCCTTGGGGTTCAGCTGAGCTATGCTCATGGCAGGACCCAAGCAGGGAAAAGGAAGCAATAGTGGCTTTTGCTGGCTTTGTATTCCTTGATCCCGGGGCTGGCTGAACATTGATTCGGCTCCTGGGGTCATTTAGACCTTCCCTGGTGTGCTGAAAATTGTGCCAGCTGAAGTGTCCCCCAAGGTCCTGTTACAGTAGACAGGATCTCTAGAGCATACAACCACTCTGGCCCTACCCCGTCTCTGGATGTGACCCTAACATACTCCCTGTGTCCAGGGCCTTCAGGGGAGGGGTGAAACACAAGACTCTACAACACCCAGAGATTCCCTCATCCCAGGGCAGTCCTTCCTAATCTACTTTCTATGGGTGTCCCACAAGGGCACCTACCTTGGCCTCTCCTCGTCTCACTTTGAAACCTTTCTTTGGCTGATCATATCCATTGATGAAGCTTCTAATATCACCTCACAGCTGAAGCTCTGTAAGAAGATACGGTTATCTTCTCTAATGGTTAGGCCATATGAGCTGCGTGTCTGCACACAGCAAGTGGTCAAAGAGCAAGAAAAACTTTCTTGTTGACAGGCTGAAAATGAAGAGAGCTGCTCACTTGGCACTTCTACACTTCACACTCCAGATGCTAGTAAATCCAGTCCTACTCAGTCCAGGCAATGCTGAAGTGGTGTCTTAGTCCTCCCTTGATTGTTGAGTTAAGAGTCTAGCTCCCTCACAGAGGCCTTGCCAATTCTGAAATGGGCAGAGAAGAGTCCATCCCCTCTCAAAGCAATCTAGATAGCTAATAAACTCAGCATTCAAGTAGACTGGCTCAGCTGTTACAGTGTGGGTCCTGGGGAATTGGAGCCTTAGTCCACAAGTATTTCACCAGGATATTGCAGGATGTGGAGAACTCCAATAATATACTTGTTTACCACCAAATGCCTGTTTTCTCCAGTAGATTCAGTGGTCTTCTAGCACTAGGGATAGTTCCATTCTTTATTCCTTAGAATCTCTCTATGCTTTTATCCTTTCCCTGCTCATTCCCGAGGGAGAGATGCTTGTGTCTAACTATTCCTCTGATGAAGCTTTCTTCTTTCCCCCACTCCTTTGTGTGATTATACATGCGCTCACTCGCTCACTGATACCACTCTCTGGACTGGCTTCATGGCTTGCCGGAGTACCATGATTAGTGCTGTTTTTGCCTTCGTGGCAATATTTCAAGCTCTCTGTGACAGACAGATGAAGAGATATTACTTGTTCTACTCTACCATGCAAGGAAAAACAGTTCAGACACTGCGGACAATTAGCCTTATTTTGTGGGATAAAAAGCAGACATGCTAAAATTTTAGGGGGACTATTTTCCTATGCATACTCCAGGGGGAACCTTGAATATGGTAGTGTGGCTTTCTACATGACTTTCTGTTTAAGCTTATTTTACTGCTGTCTGCCATTCAAGTACTGGCCTGTGGTTAGTTTTATTTCACTTGTACAAATATGAAGCAGTCGTTTGGCTTCTTTCTGTCTTTTCCCCTTTCCCCCAGCCTTCAGTCAGACTTCATTAGTTTCATTTATGCTATGAATGGATGACTCGTGCTTCTGTTGTTTTTCTGCTCTGCAGAAGGAAGGTGAATGCATAGCACTCCCATACCACAGAGCATGAGGAGAGTGTGGGGAATTGTGGGAGGGAGATTTTGGTTGAAGAAAAGTGTGGAAGATCTAGTGGGGGAGGAGGGAGAGCGTGGAGGTATTTAAGGCAAGGGGATATTGTGGGTTGTGTGGGGGAGAACCTGGAAGGATTTAAGCGGAAAGGAAAGGGAAGGTGAGCAAAGGGAATTGAGAGAGAGAGTGTCTGAAGTAAGGGGGAGAGACGGAACAGTGTAAAGAGAAGTGGGATCAGAGATTAGGGAGGGAAGACGAACACAAAAAGAATGATGGAAGATGCGAAAAATTTTAACGGGGAAGAAGAGGAAGATTTATATCAGAGAGAGTGAAACTGTGGTTTTAATACCTTTTAAATGTACATTGTAGTGAACCACGTGAAGAAAATTCTTCATTCTTTGTAATTAATATGAAAATCTAACCATTTATTTTAAAGCTGGTGTTGCATCTATTTTATTATGTGTTTTTCATCATCGTTATGCATTAAGGAAGGTAGAAAATCTACATTAAGTGATGGAAGGGGAAAAATTCAATGGATAGATATCTGCTTTCCTGAGCTTATATGTCTTTCACTGTCTGGTGGCCTGTTCCTCAAACCTTATTCAGGGAAATCTCTGATTTACCTCAATGGACTTTTTGTCTTAGGTAAGCACTGCAGGATTTGGCCAAAAGAATCTCGGATCTAGTCTAATAATCTTTTTCTACATATCTACATATCTACATTTCTCCATTCAGAGAAATGTTTAAATAAAAATCTAAGCCCTTGCATCTAAAGACAAGAGGTGTACAAATTATTAAAAACAAATGGCACAACTACTCAAAATCTGATTTTTGTATCTTTATGAACTGTTAAATGGGTCCATATTTGACATTTTTGTGAATTATGTTTCATGTTAGGGCTATTCTAAGAGAAAAGCAAGTTGGAAATTTGCCTACAATTTGAGGGTTTGCATATGTCTGATATACAAACAGCTATTTTGTGAAATTCTGTGGAAAAGTGAAACTTCAAAGGTGCAAAGTTACCTGAGGGCTAGTCTACACTTACCAGCCGGGTCGACGCGGTGAGTTCGACTTCTCAGAGTTCAAACTTTCGCGTCTAATCTGGACGCGATAGTTCGAACTCTGGAAGCGCCGCGGTCGACTCCGGTACTCCACCACTGCAAAAGGCGGTGGCGGAGTCGACCTTGGAGCCGCGGACTTCGATTCCGCGGCGTCTGGACGGGTGAGTAGTTCGAACTAGGGTACTTCGAATTCAGCTACACTATTCACGTAGCTGAACTTGCGTACCCTAGTTCAACCCCCGCCCTTAGTGTAGACCTGCCCTGATTTTAAAAAAAAGGCAGATATTTGTTGAAAGCTTGTTTTGCACAGACCTACTTGCTACTGAAAAAAGGCAAGGTGAGATTTTTATGTATAGTATTTCTTAACCAAAGCCCTGATTGCAAACTCTTACTCATGCAAATATTACTCAACCCTGACAACTGAGACTTGTTTTAGTAAATAAGGAGTAAAGGAGGAGCAGGTTGCCTCTTGGTTCTGTTGTGTGACCACCTATATATATATAATTAGTCTGATTTTAATCTTACTAGGCCTGATTCAAAGCCTGCTGAAATCAATCAGTCGCCCCTCCCTTCCCCCACCCCCTTTTTAACTTCAGTGAGTTTTGGATCATGCCTATCACGTACAACTATTACTTTGCTCAGGTAAAACTGTAATTATTAGCAGGAGTAGTATGCCCTTTTGTATTGATATATGAATTTCATTATAGATTACTGCCGTTGAAAAGGCTGGAAAATGGATTTGTATAAGTAACATATTAACTCAGTCACTGAAATTATGAATTTATAACTCATAATATTTTTGCTTGATGACTCTTCCCGTAAACAATTATTAGACAACCAGTGTACACAAAATTTAACCAAAAAATAAACAAAACCTGTAGAGTTATCAAAATACTCTGTTTTAAACAAATATAGAGATACAAGTCCTTCAAATACCAAACAATATTGAGTACATATCAGCGTCTTTTATATCCCCAGTTACATTAGCTAGAGTAATAAATATGTATAAAGCATGAGAACTCTCATGTTTCAGGGGACCACTAGCTGCTTAGGGTTGGGAAGACGCTTCCTCCATAAGCATGTTATTGCATGATTGTGCATCACAATTTCTCTCGTAGCATCTGAGATTGGCCACAGTTGGGGACAGCACATGGGACTAAATGGACTATGGGTCTGGTCTGGTATGGCAGTCCCTTAGTGGTCTGAGGATTCTTGTAATTTGGCCAACATAGATGTTTTCATTTCCTTGGATGTTCTGTAGATGTAAACCTGGTCAGCATACTCTATTTTTAGTCTCACCAAGTAAAGGACAGATGAAGAAAATCCTGCTACAGATAATTTCTTAGAAACAGTGGTGAACGTTTTCTTTTTTGTTTTCATGAATCTTGTAGTGGAGTCCAGAAAAATTCCAATCCAAGATTCTTTATATTCAAACATATCTTTTAACGGGCAATTTTCAGATTTTGTTCCTATATGTAACACAGAATCAACACTGTTCTGAAAATAAGGGGAAATTTCATCTTTCTTTGCGGATAATTTTCCTGCGGACATGATTTGTATTGGATCTGAAATGGATAGTGCTCTGAGTGTCTGTAAACAATTTTTTGGGAAGGGAAATAATTTTTTCTTTGTTCCTTGTTTTCCATGTTCTCATTATTAATCCTACACTTTTTAACGGTAGTCCAGTTTTCAAGAGCTTCAAGACCACTTAGCTTTACTTCCTTCGGCTTTAAAATTTCTTCAAACATGATGTCTTATCCAGATATAAAACTTCCTAGACACACATCCCCATGTGTCTGTTTCTTTCGTTTCAAGGGTTACTTTCATGTAGGGGATTGGAAGCTGAGAGAACTTCACATTACTGAGTTTGAGGCAGTTTCCATTAAAGGACTGTGGAAGAAGCAGGGAGGTATGCCCTACCAAACATGGTGGATCCTTGAGATTGCAAATCACAAGGAATTGACACAGAAGCCTTGTGCTTTAGCCCTGATTTATGACTCTCTGGGTCCCTCCAGTCCTCTGATAGCACAATTTCTCCATCAGATGTTTCCCCTAGAACTATTAGAATGGTGACCAAACCTGCCCCGCTTGAGGACTGTCCTGGTTTCACTGCCAGGAGTCCTCCTGGTACTGACTGGGTAGTTCAGTTTATCTTTTTAGGTGATCCTTCCTGCTCATAGTTGAAATACATGGGCATACTGTTATGGGGAAGCTTCCACTGCTTTTGTCTGTGCTAAATCTTTCTACTTTTGATTTTCCATGCTGATTTTCTCATGTTTCTCCATTTATCAAAATATTCTTTATAGTAACTTCCCAATAGGAGTTATTTTTATTAATGCCTCTCTCAAACCCTCCTAATCACTAGGTCAGTACTTCTGCATTTTATGTTGAAAACTCAGATTGAACTGTACAGTGCTCAAATGGTTTAATCTTTTGTGAATTTTGTTGTGAAGGCAGAGAAATCCATGTATTCTGCATCTCAGTTATGAAGTTGTAAAAGATATTATAGGAATTAAATAAAAAAATCACTGTATCATAACCCACAGGACATATAGATCTCTCTTAAAATGTTCATTGCAAATTAAATGGTTAAAACTGAGCTGTAATTACTTGAAATTACTTATTATTTCCTGACTGTGTTGTTTTTATGGGCAGAGAAAGGAAAGAAAAGGAAACAATCGCTGGGTGTCATCAAGGAGCTGGTGGAAGGTGGTGAAATGAATAATGAGATTTGTAAAGTATCATGAAAACTGAAACACCGTTGTACAAAGTACCACTGATCCTCACAGACATGAGTACCACATGACAACACTGAGGGGAAGTATTTTCTGAAGGTTTGAACTGGAGTCTGGGAGACAGGACTCCTGAATATTATTTCTTTTGCACTTCCATTTGCGTGGTATGTGCCTTAGGCAAGTGACTCAAGATCCATCTGTGCTTCTCCCCTTTCTCCTGGTCCTTTATTGACAACATCACCATCTCCCTGTCATGGTCACTGAAGCTCATCATCCTGGTGTCATCCAGGCCTTGCCACTTCTACTTCCTGCTTGTAATCTTGTTACTCCTACTGTAATATTTCTGAAACCATTGTTTTCTTGTTAGTGCTGTCAGTTCAAACACAGGTTCTGGCCTTCTTCTCTGAAACCTCCTTCTCCCCTCTAATAGCATCTCACATCTCTTCCCTCAAGTCGATTTAAAAGGCAGCTTCTAAGAGCTTCCTCTTTCAGTATTAAGACTGTCTTCTGCGCTAACAGTGCATCACCTCAACCCCTTGAACCTCTCCTCTGTTCTCTCCTTCCACATCAAGCTCTTCTTCCTGTACACTCTGCCATTGCTTAGATCTGTGCTTCTCTTCCCACACACCTCTTTTGGAGTTCAGTGGCTCTGATCCCTGATGGGATTTTAGGGGGTGGTGAAGGCTCACATGGTTGAAGGGCTGAGCAGTTGGAAACAAGACTGTTGATCCACTGGTCATTCTCCTGTGGAGGGCTCATGGTGGGGTAGGATATAAAAAATCAGCTAGAATAGGGGTGCAACAGCATGAATGCAGCTTCAGTTGCACTCCATGGCAGGAGGATTCCCGTTCCCCCAGGTCCCATGGAGATCCACCCAGTGAGCCTCAAGCTTGGATTTGGGGAGTTATACTTAACTAGAGAGTAGTGCTCTTATTAACTTTGAAACATTCCTGACATTAAAGTAAAATGTCCTTGCTAATAATTTGTTAAACATAGTTTAGTAATATTGAATAGAATTTGTTTTGTGCTGTGCTAACTGGACCATTTCTAACCAGAATTCTGGTTTGTTGAGGTTGTGTGTGTTTGTTTATTTTTCAGATTTAAACTTTTGCCAGAATATTTGCTTAAAAACAAAGTCTCCACTTACAGTGATGCACCAAGGTATTACTTGTGATGACTTGATGTTCAGGCGGCAATATACTGATGTACAGTACATGTCAAATTGGAGAAAGCATAATTACCTAGGTCTAAATCCCTGCCTATTTTGCTGCCACTTCTCTTCTAGCTTTCAGTTGCTTCATCTCTCATCTTATGAGAAACACTATTAAATATACAGTACCTGATTCTGCTCTCACTTACCCTGTTGTAAATCAACAGTAATTCCATGGAATCACAGCAGGTAGCACTAGTGAAAGCAGTATCAGTAGGGTTGCCAACTTTCTAGTCACAGAAAACCGAACACCTAGCCCCTCCCCTCCCCTGAGGCCCCGCCCCTTCCACAAGGCCCCACCCCCACTCACTACATTCCCCCTCCCTCGGTGGCTCGCTTTCCCTCACCTTCACTGGTCTGGGGCAGGGGGTTGGGGTCCGGAGGGGTGAGGGCTCTAACTGGGGGTGCTGGTTCTGGGGTGGAGCCAGGGATGAGGGGTTTGGGGTGCAGGAGGGGGCTCCAAGCTGGAGGGTGAGGCTGAAGGATTCAAAGTGAGGGAGGGGGCTTCGGGTTGAGGCAGGGGGTTGGGGTGAAGGAGGGGGTGAGGGCTCTGGGCTGGGGCCAGGGATGAGGGATTTGGGGTGCAGGAGGGGCTCTGGGTTTTGGGGGAGCTCAGGGCTGGGACAGGGGGTGGGGCTTGGGGTTGGGGCCTGGGCTTACCTTAGGCAGCTCCCAGTCAGTGGTGCAGTTGGGGGGCTAAGGCAGGCTGCCTGCCTTTCCTGGCACCGCACTGCACGCACCCCGGAAGCAACCAGCAGGTCCAGGTCCCAGGTGGGAGGGGGCCAGGAGGCTCCACATGCCCCTCTCGCCTGCAGGCATGACTCCCCCAGCTGCCATTGGCTAGGAACTGGCCAGTGGGTGTGCAGAGCCAGTGCTCAGGGTGGGGGCAGCACGTGGAGCCCTGTGGCCCCCCCACCTAGAAGCTGGACCTGCTGGCTGCTTCCAGGGCTCAGCGCGGTGCCAGCCAGGACAGGTAGGGACTCGCCTCCCTTAGCGCCACAGCAGACTTTTAACGGCCCGGTCAGCGATGCTGATCAGAGCCATCAGGGTCCCTTTTCGACCGGGTGTTCCAGTCGAAAACTGGACACCTGGTCACCCTAAGTATCAGGCTTGGTTTGAATTAGAAATTATCACTGTATAAAGGTAAAACAAGAAAAGAGAGTTCAAGCTGTTGGAAGAGTGGGTGTAAGAGCAAAGAAGTTACACAATGGGAATCAAGTATGTCATTTTGGCAGCCTTTGAAACACAATTTTTATGCTTTGTTGTAATTTTTTGGAAAATATTACTGCTACATGTGATATGACAGGCTGTGTTATGGGCATGTAGTGGTGATATCACAAATGATAATTTATCACTCTTCTTACCCAAACTATACATTTTTCCCTAATTTTAGCACCAGAAATACATGCTATTTAGTGGTTCTGTCTGTGCTATGGGAATTAGTGCAGATATTTGAACTCTCCATTCCTGTGGTCTAGGAACACTGACATTTTACAAAGTATTTCATTGTTTCAATGGTCATAATTACACTATGATCCAGATGGTTTCTCAGAGCTTTACTCACTGGGAAACTAACTTATTTATGGGGGAAATGCTATATTTAAGTAAAAAAGATACCCAAAGTCCCGTTCTCTGAAGAAATTCTTACTCTTACACATACATCAGGGGATAGACTAAGTCTAATATATTCTTAATCTCAGATAGGAGAAAAATGAAATATGAAACTATTCCCTGTAGAAATGCTGTAAATCTTACAAAATATATAAGCTTTCTGTTTTGGCATACATCAAAGCTGGGTGACTCAAGAGATTAAAATATGTTTTTAATCTTGGTTTGATGAGCAAAACTTTCACTGTAATATTTATTATGACTGGTTCGGCTTGTGTTGCCTCTTCCCTTTGTTCTGTTTATATACGACTTCCTTTCTTGCTAAGAAAGTAGGAAGTATCACTTTCACAAAGCCAAAGGATATTGCAACGGTTTGTTCATTTAAGCCCAGTGGTAGGCCCACGTGCCGGACACAAACTTTTCTTTTATTGTCCTGTGTCCCAGAGGAAGACCAATGCTTTCTGATGGCTTCCCATGAATGCCTTTCATTTGTGGAGGAGTTTCAGTGGCTTATGCTGTCTGTAGAAAGATCAAAAAGGCAGGGAAATTGTGGTTTTGAGAAACTTAGCCAACATCTCTGTTCTTTTCTTAGAAGTTTTGTTTCTCTTACCTTATTTTTTCAGGCTTCTGCTATAAGAAATAATTCTATCAACTGGTATAGAAAAAAATATTGCATAAATGCAGTAATTTTATGTTATCTATTAGTGTTTTCACCCTCCAATTATTAGAATATTTTCAGGAGCATATAAAGAAAATAACTAACCATAACTACAGCTTCCTGAGAGAAAAGTTTTTTCTTAATTATATTTGGTATTGTTGCCTACTGAAATTCATCTTAAAAAGAAGTATGGCCGCAATCCCGCAATTGGAACCACTCAATGGTACCCTTGTGCCAACAAAGAATTTCGGGGAAGTCATGGACCCTACATGGTACAAAGGTCTGCCCATGCTGATTTAATTGCAGGATTTGGGCCATTATTTATTTCCTTTTCTGCCTTTGAAATACACTGTTTATGAAACATTGTTTCTTCCATCCTTTTTAAGCAATACATTTAACGGTTTCATTTTCCTTAGCCTTATCTGTACTTATAAATATTATATAGGCTGACAAAAAGATGCATAGACCATAATATCCTAGTATGCTGTGTATATTAGCATATTCTGGAAATAATATTCAGTTTTAATTGCATGACTTTTCCAGTGTAAATCCTAATTTTTTTCATAAACACTTAGTTTTATAAAGGAGTGTTTCAGTAAACAACACTAAAATGTCTCAAGTTGTTGAAATACAACAAGCACCATTTTCAGAGGTCATATGGAGCTGAAACTTGAACAGCTGTACAACAAGCATCCTAGATTGTTGTTAATTGTCTTCCCTTTCTGTAACAGCAGTAACTCTTGTTTATATTGTCAAGATCCTTTCCACTGAACACAAAAGCACCATACTTTGAGGTCACATGCTTAACCCCATTGCATAGTTACAATGTAAATGGGCCCCCTTTGTTTTTCATTAATGTGTACTGAAGTAGTATACACGAGGGATGCGAGGCAAGGGGGTTCACAAGGCTCATTGTAAAAGCGTCGCAAAGAGAGCATATTTTTGTCTCCATACCACAGTTGTTTAGCATTAGCTTTGTGCATCCAACTGCAAGCCAGTTTATCCATTTGTCAATGGAAAGAAAATTTTTGCGCCGTTTTGCTCTTTTGACCTGTGATACTTTCTACTGACCTTACAGATTCACTTTTTAAACAAATGCTTTCTCCCGTACACTGTTTAGTATGTTCTTAACGGTTGACTTAGAGTTGGCTTATCTTCCAGAAACTTTTACATGCCAGTTTACCTGATAACACCTGTTACTTTAGTGACAAGTAAAAGATTTTACCTGAAAACTGCAGCTGAGAAATAGAAATACAGTACATCAGCACTTGGTATTTTATGTAACACTAATGTACTATAATTTTTGTTAAAGATGAACAAAATATATATATTTTAAAATGTATTTGGGAGAATGCAATAATGTGTTTATGTTGCTTTCCTGGGTGACATATGAGAAAATGTACCTTTCAACCAACAGTAAATGTATTCCTCAAACATGAAAGTCACCTTGTTACTGAAACTAATGATACAAAAGCCAGTGATAGACTCAGTTTGGGAGATAAATTATTACTGTTGGCTTCTTTTGCTTTTGTTTATCCAAGATTGGGCCTGAACCTAGGATACAAATACCCACAAACTCTGGGAAATTTCATATCCAGTTCTAGATCCAAACTGTGACTCATGTCGATCTCTAATTTTATCCTATGTACATTTAGGCATATAGTCTCAGACCAAGATTTTAAAAACAGCAGCCTAAAGTTAGGCTCCTAAATAAGTGCTCAATGCTTTTGAAAATCAGACCACTAATTTAGGAGCTTAAATATGGGCATCGGAGCCTGGACTCCTGTTTTAGAAAATCTTGGACCTTGAGTTTAACTTATTTCAGGTCTGTTTCAATCAGATACACTAACTCAGATCCTGGGCTGGTGTAAATCATTATATCTATCAGCTAAGTATCTGACCCGCTATATTTTATACAAAAAGACTGTGTGCTAGAGTTTCTCTGTGTGTACTGAATTTATAAACACTGAACAAGGCAAAGGGAGACCATTATCTCTAGAAGATGAGTCAATAATACATGCTTATCAAAGCAGAACACTATTCTGAATACTGCAAGTTGTATTTAGTAGGAATTCATGCCAAGAGCAATAGTACTTTGTGGGTTTCAAATTGTATTAATCAGGATAGAAAATTGGTTTTTGTTTACCAACCTGCTGTTGAAAGGAACACAGGTAGAGTTCTCTGAGGTGAAAGTTGTCCAACATGAAGTTCAATTCAGAACATTCAGTTCTTGTGTTTTAAAAGCTACATACACGACAATAGCCTATTTTCCAAAATGGATTTTGAAACATTTTTTTCTAAGTGTAGTTGCTATATTATTAGGATACAGATGCAGACAATTTTACATTAAGTGCTTTGGCTTTTAAGCTTCTTAGAACTGATATGTAAATTGTTGTTTCTGTTTCACTAGTATTATATATTCAACCAACTAGATCTACTGACATCTGGGCTCAAGAAAAGTTGTTGGATTGAATAGCCATAAAAATGTAAACAGGCTGGCATCTGCTGACCTTGAAAGAAGATTTTAAGCACTTAGAAACATATTCCAATATTAGTGTTATTGTCTATTAAGAAACATTCCTTTAAAATGTAACAGAAAAATTAAATGTATGTCATTTTAAACCACAACAATGAATACTAACAACACAAGCATTTAGAAATGTGCCTTCCTCCTAACAGCAGAATCACTGGTAAATGTGAAAAAGCAATTGTATTTTCGAAAAAGATAATACATTTCCTTTTGAAAATGTTTTAACTTGCTTCTTCCCATGTGATTTTAGATTTATCCCTGAAATAATCGGAAAGTTCATAATTAAAAATCTGCCATTAAAATACTATATGCGAAATTTTAAAAAGGCTTAAAATAAAATATGCAGATGACCAACGTATTGGCAAAATGGCTATGGGTTTTTTAGATTTGTACACAGCATCTTAATAGCATGGGTGATTGTTATCGTAGTGTATATCCTGTGTGGATAATACCCTAAACTCATATTTTGATTGTTGTGGATAAATACACCTCTACCCCGATATAACGCTGTCCTCGGGAGCCAAAAAATCTTACCACATTATAGGTGAAACCGCGTTATATCAAACTTTGATCCGCCGGAGCATACAGCCCTGCTCCCCCAGAGCACTGCTTTACCGCATTATATCCGAATTCGTGTTATATCGGGTCGCGTTATATCGGGGTAAAGGTGTACTTGTTAAAATGAAGTGTGGAGTGGATGGGATATAATACTGTAATTGAGTTTTAGACAGTATGTCTCTGTTGAAAGAACATTGAGGGACAGATCCTGGCCAGAATAAAGCTCCTTTGCATTGCTTTAGCAATGCAAAAGAACCATGAATCTTTCCTCATTGGGTAGCTAGTCAGCATCAATTAATGCAGCCCTGAAGCGGCTTTAACTTGTGCCAAGGATTAAACCAGCTTTCAGCAGCTTCCAGTATCAGAAAAACATAAAAGTCGTGCTCAGCCACATTTGTTCCTGCCTCCCTCAGATCTTATGTTGAGTGCAGAGTATCTGCAACTGAGCATTAGGCCTTGTATTTTATTTATTGCTCTTATACAAATGCACATTGATGAATGGTGACACTATAGCTGAGCGAATAACAGCGAGTAATCATTTGAACAAATTTTATTTATTTGTTTTGTTTATGAGGAGATCATGGAAATCTCTTGTTTATTATTCCAAATGACTTGTCAAAATCTTCAGCAATTAACTCATGTCTGCAGATAATTCACCACCAGTTCATTCTGAACACCCATATTTTTGCTGCATTGGTTAGTTTCAAGGTCACATGATTATATCTCAGTTTCCTGATTGGATGATTTATGTAGCTAAACAAACTGGTGAAAATTCTGAGTTTGAAAAATTAAAGTACAAATTTGAAATTCTTTAATATTTAATCTTAAAATTAACTTTTTTCAATAATTCATCTGGATTATTGAAACATTTATGGGACGCGAATACAAGAAGATCACACAGAAGGCTGAACTGAAATGCATTTTCAAATCTGAAACATTTTTAATTGACCTGTAGGTGACACTAAGGATACATTTTTTTTTACCTAATTTAGCTTTATCCTGCTGCTGTTTTACTGCTTTACTCCCAGATATGTTTTAATTGTTGCGTCAGTGAGAGCGCAAGCTTCCTTTTGACGGGGGGAAATATCTGAGAACAAGTTTCCCCAAGGAGATGGACTAGTTAGTAGTTCGGGCCCATTGCTCCGTTCCTCAGTAGAGTGCAGAGGAGAGTAAAAGTGCGTAAAGCCCCTGAGAATGTGGAAAAATTGAATCCAGGAAGGGAAAAGTGGCATCTCATTAAACTGACCAGTGATGTAGCCACGCCTCCATGGCCACAACATAAGATCTCAGTTGTGGTGCCAAGGAAGCTTGTCTAGCCTGAGGGGCAGAAATCAAGGGAACAGCCACTTTATAGGAGGTCCTCAGTTGGGTAGCATAATCTGTTGCCAGCAGTAACTCCCATCTGCAGCTTTTATAAACCACAGAGTGTTTATAGACATGTAGCAGACAGAAGGCCAGTAATTGGTGGCATGGCATGGCAGACTGTCATGCTTCTGGCATTGTGGGAGTCTTTGTGTGACAACAGATGGGCCAGAATCTGTGGAAACCGACCCTGTTATTGGAAGATGTGGTGACCGTGCGCCTGGTTGGTCTGCTCATGCACTACCTCCAGCTCCCAGTCAGGATGATAAAGTTGAGTGGGTTCCAATGGAGCCCACACAACTGTGGAGGATCACTACTCCCCTTCTGTTCAACTTGGTACGTGGAGTAGAGAATTTGGCCTCGAGTTCACTTTCAGTTTTAACTGCAAATAATTTTTCACCAATGTTTTGGAAATGTCTTAGACTTAGCTATTTGTGCTGCAGACAAATAAGTACATTTGGTCAGAAATATTAACCAGAGTGAAATCTCGCCTCTGTTAGAGTCTGAAGTGTATTGTAGCTGTTGGACTCACTTTTACTATCAGTCTTTTGTTTTCAAAAACAAGAAATATTTTTACTGACTGCATGGAACATTTAATAACAGGCTGGACATATATCCCTTTATCAATTCTAATGAGAAATCAGGGTCCGTACAGGGCATCAGGACTGTAAGAATTATATGCTTCCTGGCTGGATAAATCAGTACACAAGAAATGCAGCTGCTTGTTCCTAAAAATGCACTGAGCCACGCAAAGTAAAAAATGTGCCATAGCCTGCCGTCCTAAATTACATACATAGCAAAGAGCATGACTATGGGGCCAACCAAATAAGCACACATAACTTACTTGAATGACCGCATTATTTTATTAATGTAATTCTTGTCCTCTTCCCCATCATTCCTGTTGTTATACTCACTTGTGCATCATGTCTAAAATTAGACTGCAAGCTCATAATAGGTCACGGCCATGCCATTTATCTGTACTATAAAGCACTTTATAAATAATAATATGGAAAATTGTAAAAGATGTAACTGCACTGAAACAGCTGTATAAAACCCTTGTAACACTCAGGTCCTTTAACTTTCAAGTGTTCAACAACACTGCTCTCTGCAATGTACAGAGAAGTTTATTGTCCAGCTATGCCAGAAGGAGGACAGGAGATACTGGATGTGGCCGCAATTTTATTCCAAAGGGTATGTCTACACTACCTGCCGGATCAGTGGGTAGTGATCGATCTATCGGGGATTGATGTAGCGCGTCTCATCTAGATGCAGTACATCGATCCCTGAACGACTCCCTGTCGACTCTGGAACTCCACCAGGGCGAGAGGTGGAAGCGGAGTCGATGGGGGAGCAGCGGCCGTCGATCCCGCGCCCCGAGGACGCGAAGTAAGTCAATCTAAGATATGTCGACTTCAGCTATGCTATTCTCGTAGCTGAAGTTGCGTATCTTAGATCGATTCCTGTCCCTAGCCAGCCCACTACTGGCTTGAATGAGGGTTAAGGGAGGCTATAGAGGGGGAGGTGTTGGCTTCCTGCCATACCAGTCATAGGAGCTCCAACTCCCCATTTCTGCTTTTTTAAAGATTCCCTCCTTTATATCCTTTACTAATGCGTTTTATCAGCTCCGCCATACCCCTTCCCTACAGAGTACCTCCTGCACGGGACAACCACCCCATGCTAACATAATGAGTTGCGACATCATAGCCTAACCCCTGTTTCATGTTTGCCCCAACTAAGCCTCCAACCTGCTGTGGGGAAGGCAAAAAAACCCCTCACTTTGCCTTGGCCAATCCGGTGGTGAGGGAAGAATTCCTTCCCAGCCCCCCCAGGAAAGGAGCTACTAGCATAATGTCCACAGCGGCTCATGACAAAGCCTGGTATTTAACTAATTCTTTGCTGCTCCACCTGGTCCAGGTAAAAGAGGGCCTTTCCTGCACCAACATGGACCTAAATAGTCCCCCTCTCTTCCAGTCACCTGGGCAAGGATGGGTCAGCTTCCACATGCTGACCCTGGTTTGAAGTTGTTGCAGCAAGTCACTCTCTGGCTCTCTAGGCCTTAAAAGAGGCCACACACTTTTTCCAACAACCCAGACAGCAGACCCCACTTCTTTATGTGCAGTGAGGCTGTTATCAGTCCCCAGCTACTGTCATCATGACAACCTCTAACAATGGGCATTGTGTGTTTTAATTTGCCTTTTAGCAGTCTGAATTATTTCATGTTCCCTGCACATGAATAAAAGCACCTTGTGATGCTGTTTTGCTTCCATTTCCTGTACTTTTCCAGGCACTGTGATATTCTGTTGAATTCTGTGTGTTTGGCCCTTTGTAACTTGCTGGTTAGTGTGTGTATGTATCTAATGGATGGAAATGGCAGATCTATTTGAGGGTGCAGTAATACTGCAGCTAATACAGATGTTCTTTTTAGCTAACGTCGTAAGAGCCACTACTTTTGGAACAGAAAGGCCTGAGTTCCATTCTCACTATGACCATGAATTTCTCATGGACATAGTGTGTAATATTGTGATGTTTCTGAACTCCTTGATCCACTACCCCTTCATATCATTCCAAGACTTGATTCAGCTGTGTGTGACTATCTTACATATGCACTACACTGCTATTCTACTGCAGCGTACACCTGGAGATAGCACACCCAAAGATGATTTTGCCCATGTAGTGACAGTAGCATCTTACCAGTCTCTGCATTCTACAATGCTCATAGTATTAATATGGCCCTCTGTGTTTTAAATAGTTTCAATAAAAGTAACAAGCATTGTAAATGCATCCGAACATTTGCCCACCAATATCTATAACAGACCCTGTGTTGGATAGGGACATGGCTGAAACAAGAAACTGGTGGGCTGCAACAGATGATGGCTTCACTCAAGTGAGAGAAAGTTCAGTGTTGCTCTAGGCTTTCCCATTTTAAGCAGACATCAAGTATTGTGTTCAAGGAAATCAGTAATTTGATTTCTAGTAAAATGTTTAAATATGGGTTCCAGCTGCAAAATTCAGTACTGGATCCAGAATTTGACACCCTCTTGCATCTCCATCCTTCTCAAAGTTTGGGGATGTTTGAAGCTGATAGTTTGGTTTGACTGATTATATAAGGCTCATGTGCAAATGTAGGTATGGTTCTGGGTTTGGATTTTGAACACACATAAAGCTTTGGGTGTTTGAATCTAGGGTTTTCGTTTGGCCTGTTAAGAGCAACTAGTCAATAGGAAAATTTGGATCCGGATCCCAGTTTGGATTCTGACCACCATGAAGTTTGAGTGTTTAGTTCTCTGAGTTTGGTGTGGGTCCATTTCTAGAAATATTAAAAATGAGGTAAATATTAAAGCTTGGATTGAAGCTGCTTTATCAGACAGAATAAGCCACATTTATCCCTAGCATTATTCCACTGACCTCAATGGAGTTATAGTGGCAATGATTTGACCCACTACATACTCATATAATTGTATAGCCTCATATTGCTAGACAACTGAGTTTAATTACCTGTTACTAACTTTGGATTTTAAACTTATGGTTCTCTTTCATCTTCTTTTGAAATCATTCATATAGGCAACAGTAGATAACACCTCAATTCCAGTCCTATTAATTTCTATATTGTAAATATGTGTAGTTACAGGAGCCTTAATGAGATTTTATAACAGATAAAACCATTGTGTTGGTTTTTACAAACATTTTGTTTAAAACTGAGAGCCCACTTGATAGTGACTAAGGTTCTCAGCAGCTGCCGAGTTAGCTATATGGGTTGTGCTAGGCATGATTTGGTATCACAAAGTGTGGGCTATCCAGAGTGCACGTTAGTGAAGTGACTCTCACTGGTCATCCAGCTCAACTGTTTTCAGCAATAGTAAATTATCACTGAAGCATACGCTGCTGTGGCAGTCCTTCAGAACTTAAGTGCTTAGAGTAACTACTGTTTGGATGTGACCAAAAAGGGAAAAGAGAGATACATACAAAGGAGTGAATTATAACAAAGAGCCCTTTCTGCTTCAGTTCTTGTGCAGAAAACATATGTTCAGCCATGCAGGCAGCAGTTGGGTTAAAGACACACGGTAGGATTGGAAACAAAAGGCATGCTCTTTTCTTGCATTCACAATGTTTTCAAACATATTCACTTGTTTCACTTGTTAGAGACTAGCTTGTCATCTGGATCTTCTTGCAAGTGTGATTTCTTTTTCCCGCTTCCTTTCAAAAGCTTTTACCCCCAATGTTTTACACTTCATATAATCCACTATGCATGGTAGGCCAACTTCAGGCTTTGTATTATTGATGTTTGGGAGACAGAGGGGGTTGTGCTGAGGGAGAAACTGACTAAAGGGTAACCTTTCACTCACCCATAGATCTAAGCGTGCTAAGCCAACATCTTGAGTGGTTCAGTCACTCTCTCTCTTGGTGTGATGCGTTATACTTCACTTTTAGAGGCTTGCTGAACAGTTTAGTAAAGACACCTAAAAAGTGATGATCTTTTCACATCCATTTCCTAGACCTTGTTGAAATGGGTTTCAGCCGTTAACCAGATTGAAATGTCCCAGGTAAAAAGACTAAGCCATTATCACGAGAATCCATTCAGGTTTGAGATGTCAAAGTAACCTAGAATATATCAGTCATTACTTTTTTGTATGTATTTTTGAATAATTCTGAGAATAATGTTATTACCTTTTACCTTCTGCATCTGAAATTACCATATCACTCACTTTCTGCTATGTCTTTTGTCTTTACTAATTAGTAATCCTTAAAACTGTTCTACAGTCAACAACAACAAATTTTAGCTAAATTCTCAAAGGGGATGATAGGAATTAGGTGTCAAACTCCCATTATATTTAAATGGTAATTGGGTGCCTAACTGTTAGGCCTGGTCTATACTTGAAAATGTTACTGCTTCATCTATTTTTGTTAGAAGTGTGAATTTCTTTTTAACCTAAATAGTTATGCTGGCAAAATCCCTCACATGGATGCATTTATTCTGGTATAAAGGTAATTTATATGGTATAGTATTTTCCCTTCCTGTATGGGACTAGCTCTACCGCTATAAAGCACCTGAGATAACTGTGTCCACACTAGGGGTATGGCTACACTTACAGCTGTACAGCGCTGGGAGTTACAGCTGTCTTCGTACAGCTGTGTAGGGAAAGCGCTGGTGTGTGGCCACACTCACAGCTACCAGCGCTGCAGTGTGGCCACATTTGCAGCATTTGCAGCACTGTTGGGAGTGGTGCATTATGGGCAGCTATCCCAGCGTTCAAGTGGCAGCAACATGCTTTTCAAAAGAGGGGGGTGGGGTGGAGTGTGACAGGGAGCGGGGGAGAGAGAGAGAGTGGATTTTTGGAGCTGACAGTGTGTGTCAGCTCCCTGCCTTGCAAAATCTGAACATTTCCTCGACCCCTCATTCACTCTTAACTGCAAATAGCCTGCAGACCAGATAAGCAGCTGCTCCAACGGACTCCCTTTCTCCCCCCCTCCCCCCCGCTGTTTCTCTCCTCAAGCAAACACTAGCTGTAGACATTCATCACCCTGCCTGCCTCATTCACAGCAAACAGGAGCTGTGTTTGGTTTTTAGATAAGCAGCTCCCGGAGCCCCAAGTTCACAACAAAACAAAGAGAGGCATCATAACTAAACAAAGAGAGTAATTTAGTTAAAAGCATTCTGGGATATCTCCTAATACCCTGGAGGCCAATAACAGCGCGGGTGTGTGGCCACACTTGACGAGCAGCGCTGCATCACCAGCGCTGCACTCGTTATACCCCAAGCAGACCAGGTGTACAGCCAGCACTGCAGCCAGGGAGTTGCAGCGCTGGATGTGCCTTGCAGGTGTGGACAGTTACTAAGTTGCAGCGCTGTAAAGCCTCCACCAGCGCTGCAACTCTCCAGTGTAGCCAAGCCCTAGGTGAGTTGTACCACTTTAGCTATAGTGATATAGTTAAAGTGGTACAACTTTCTAATGCAGATATCCCCTTCGGCCTGGTCTATATCTAAAACTTCAGTAGACCTGGCTGCATCACTCAGGGGTCTGAAACATTGACTCCCCTGAGGGCTTGGCTACATTTACAAGTTGCAGCGCTGGGAGTTACAGCGCTGGTCAGGCAGCTGTGTAGGGCCAGCGCTGGAGTGTGGCCACACTGACAGCTACCAGCGCTGCAGTGTGGCTACACTTGCAGCACTTTCCAGCGCTGTATTGAGAGGTGCATTGTGGGCAGCTATCCCACAGAGCACCTCGTCCCATTTTGGCGCTGAGTATTGTGGGAAGGGGAAGGAAGTGTGTGGGTCATTCCGCTTCCTGTGCCAACGCCCCGTGGTGCATCGCTTCACATCCCAGCATTCAGTCTTTCCGGCAACGTTTGGCGCCATTGTGAGTGTCTTTCTGTTTTACTCTCTGTGTGTGAATCGCGATTTCTGTGGGAAATGGAGCCCGAGCTGCTGAGGACTGTGCTGATGAGTGTCGCCAGCACAACACGTTTGGCAGTCGAGCTATTCCTTCAGCTCCAAAGTGACAGTGAGGAGTCCGACGATGATATCGATATGGATTTGCCTGCCGCGTGTGACACTACAGTGCTTGTGGCATTCACGGAAATGCTCAGCACCGTTGAACGCCACTTTTGGGCTCGGGAAACAAGCACTGACTGGTGGGATCACATCGTCATGGAAGTCTGGGATGACGAGCAGTGGCTACAGAACTTTCGTATGAGAAAAGCCACTTTCATGGGACTGTGTGCTGAGCTCGCCCCCACTCTGCGGCGCAAGGACCCAAGATTGAGAGCTGCCCTGACGGTGGAAAAGCGGGTGGCTATTGCAATCTGGAAGCTGGCAACTCCAGACAGCTACCGGTTGGTCGGGAACCAGTTTGGAGTGGGAAAGTCGACCGTTGGAATCGTGTTGATGCAAGTTTGCAAGGCAATTAATCGCATCCTGCTAAGAAAGACGGGGTGTAATTGCAGCGCTGGAAAGCCTCCACCAGCGCTGCAACTTGTAAGTGTAGCCAAGCCCTGAGAGACATAGGCTGACCTAAGCACTGGCATAGACACCACTAGGTCGATGGAAGAATTCTTCTGTCCATCTAACTACTGCCTCTCGAAGGGGTGGATTTACTACAGTGACAGAAACCTCCCTTCTGTTGGTGTAGCAAACGTCTGTGCTATAGTGGTATAGTTGCAGTGCCACAGGTCTGCTGCTGTAGTGCCTGTAGACATGCCCTTAGACTCTTTTGAAAAGCTCTGCCTATGTTGTTTACTCTATATAGGTTTTGTCAAATCAAATCACTCACCCATCAAGTCCAGTATTCCACCGGTGTTGTGGTCAGTACTGATTACTTCAATGAGATGCAGAACACCCTGCCCCTTGAGCACATGCCTCACTTTAAACATGAGGATATTCCCACTGAAATCAGTGACAGTATTCAGATGTTTAAATTTAGCATGTGCTTCAGTGCTTTGCTGTATTGGGGCATTAGCTAGTTGTGCAATACTGTATGTGAGGGAAGGGGTGAATCCTCCTTAATCTTTGAGGCAATCACCTCACATCCTGGAGCATGAGATTGTATTACTTTAACATGTAAAAAGTACAGAGGTGGTACATTTGTCATAATATTATCTAGCTGTAGCTTTTTCAGTGCAGATGCAGTATTTGACTCAAAGGCCTGATCTACACTGAGGGTGGGAGGTGGGGAATCGATCTAAGATACGCAACTTCAGCTACGAGAATAGCATAGCTGAAGTAGATGTATCTTAGATTGACTTACTTCGCATCCTCGCAGCGCGGGATCGGTGGCTGCTGCTCCCCCGTCGACTCGGCTTCCGCCTCTCGCCCTGGTGGAGTTCCGGAGTCGACGGGGAGTGCGTTTGGGGATCGATGTAACACGTCTAGACGAGACGCGATACATCGATCCCTGATAGATCGATCACTACCCGCCGATCACCCATAGTCACAGCATTTAATTTAATTTTTAATGTTATAAATGCTCAAATCTCCCCCCGCCCCAAAAAACTTTTCCCATCTGTTTCTTAGTATTCTACCCCCACTTGAATTTCTGAGCTTGAAACGTGCCAAGGTTTTCCCTAGGAAACAGAAAAAGGAGAATAGTTGTGGAATTTTATATTGGCCTGAGCTACTAATATATCCTCTTGGAGTACTGAGTGGGTTGTTAGCTGAATTCAGTGGCCTGGGAAAGTACTACCGACGAACATCCAGTCAATAGGATTTCTCACATATGGTTCCTTAGAGTATGATGATAATTTGGACATCTAGCAAATCCACAGACAAAAAACCATGTAAATATTTTCTAATGGAAGGTGCCAACAAAGACATCCCTGCCAACACATGTCAAAACTGCCAAAAGATCTGTGCAGATGGGGATTAAACTTTTTAGCACTGTCATTTAAGAGCCTTGAAAGGAAAACATTATTTAAACATTTTTCTTTAACTGAATTTAACTGTCTGAAAAGATGTTAACGGTAGATAAAACTAATATACTGTTAGCAATACTGACATATATCCCAAGTCTGCACCTTTTTCTTTTCATTGAGATCTGTGTCAGACATCCCCAAGAATAGTACAGTTTTAAAATAAATTGGTCTTCCTTCTCAAATGAAATTTGATGATTTGTCTCCAGTCTGATAAAAGAAAGCATACGTTAGTATATTGCTTTCTTTCAGGAATTTTTAGTTTTGTTTTATAGGCTCTTTGAAGGAAGATGATGTTTTAGATATTGTAGTGATTTCTTTAACTCTTAGAAAGAAAACAGTTAATAATTTGTTTCTTTTCAGCTCCCCTGAGTATGCCTTCATTGTACAGGTTGCATATAACAGCTAGTAAGAGTAAAATGTACTGAACCTTTAAACAAATCTATTAGGATCACTATGGCAAGAAGCTTGGAAAATGGCAGGAAAAACGAACAATGATTTTGTAAACCCTCCAAAGGTCAGAAAAAGGCTTTCAGTAAGTATGCAGAGGCTAGAAATCAAATCCCATTTCCTATCGTAAGAAACCAGTTATTTTAGCAGCAGTGGTTAATGTACTGTATGTGAAAGATTTAAGACTAGTTGGAAAGCTTTGCTTCTGTTTTATTGGGCTGCTATTGAAAAGCCAACAGCATAACTTCAACTAGGTGCTTTGAGATTTCTTAATGGGCTGTCAAGGGCAAGACACCAGGTCTGTGCTATACTAGCTCTTTCCTGTACATTAAAACAACAGGGACCAAATGATCATATACAGAAGTATGAATTACTTGATGCTTTCTCTGTTCCATATGGTCAGCCATGTCTTTGGCAATTAATCATGTACAGAATCAGTTGAGTGCTCTCTGAAGCATTGAAGTCAACATTTAGTTGTACCTGTGCCAATGGGGGCTGTGGGGGTTGCAGGCGTAAAATAGCAGGATGAAGAGCTGCTGGCGCCAAAGTCTGAGCAGCTGGCTTCTATAAACAACACTTTTTCCCTCCTCACCTTTTTTTTTTCCACTTTCTTTGACAAACATGAGCCATTTTTCAACATCATCCAAAGCACAAAAGTTGCTGATTGAAACTTTGCTATCTAGCATGGTGGACTAATAAACAAAAGGCCGTCAGTTGTGTTTAAAATGTCCAAATTGTTGGTGATAACCTAAAACATACTGGCTAATTCCATCCTATCGTTGAGAATGGGGTGCATTAATACACTCTTCAAATAACAAAAAAAGTCACTACTACTAAGTCCTCTGCTATATACCAATGAAGTCATGTTAAACAAGCATGTCATATAGATTTCAGGTTCATTTTCCATAAGAGCTACCATGTTGCAGCTCCACAGACCATCAGGATCCTTCTTGCAGAGAATAATAGCATTGTAAGTAATTAAAATAACAAGAAAGACGTGCAGTAGGAACTGAAATAGTTGGCTGTGCTTACACATGTAATAACACCTGATTTTTCTCTTTCTCTGTTAGTTATGGATTATTGATAGTTGAGTGCTGCTCTGGAATGGAAGAGATTAGTAAGGACTCAGAAGTTTATCCTGCTAATCTATTTAAAAGGCTAATGAGTAAATTAAATCTTTACTCAAAGAGGTGAAAAGCGCATTTGTTGGCCAAATAAAGTGGGACTGAGAAACAAACAGTCCCAAGTGCCACTTTAGTTCAGACTGATAGAATCATTTGTTTGCCAGAATATTTGGTATCATGTCTCTGGCTATGCAGTATTTCTAAACATATGTGTACCTCCCTGTTAAGTCTGTCAAGGAAGAAAAATATGTAGCTTTAGAAGAAAAAAATGTAAGTATGAAATCTACTCGTTCAAGTAACATGATTAAACATGGTAGTGTCCCAATCATATTATAATATTCTTGCTTCTTTTGTAGGGTTGTCAACCCTCCCGGTTTCACTGGGAGCCTCCCTGGAATCAGGCTCTATCTCCCGGAGGCTACTGAAGCCAAACCAGGAGATTTTAGGCCACTAGGCTCCCTGCCTGGCCTGGCTCAGCGTCACTCTTGGAAGTGGGCAGCACTTCCCTGCAGCCCCTGGGGGCAGGGCAGGGGGCTCTGAGTGCTGACTTCGCAGCTCCCATTGGCAGGAACTGAGGCCAATGAGAGTTTGGGGGTGGTGTGTGCAGGCAGGGGGAGTGCACCGAGATCCACTGCCCCTACCCCACCTAGGGGCCATAGGGACGTGTCGGCCGCTTCCTGGAGAGGCGCAGGGCCTGGGCAGGCAGGGAGCCTACCTTAGTCCCACTGTGCTGCCGACCGGGAGCCGCTCAGGGTAAGCACCGCCCGGCCGGAGCCCATACCTGTCCCCATCTCCTGTACCTCTGCCCCAGCGCTGAGCCCCCTCCCACACCCAAACTCCCTCCCAGAGCCTGAACCCTGCAGTCCCTCCTGCACCCCAGCCCCCTGCCCTAGCCCGGAGCCCCCTCCCGGAGCCTGCACCCGACCCCCCTGTCCCAGCCCTGAGCCCCCTCCAGCACCTAAATCCCTCCCAGAGCTTGCACCTTGCACCCCAGTCCCCTGACCCAGCTTCAGTCCAGAGCCCCCTCTCATAGTCCGAACCCCTTGGCCACAGCCCAGAGCCCGCACCCCTTCCCGCACTCCAACCCCCCTGCCCCAGCCCAGTGCAAGTGAGTGGGGGGGGGGAGAGTGATGGAGTGAGCGGGGCAGGGCCTCAGGGAAGGGGCGGGGCAAGGGTGTTGGTGTTTGTGTAATTAGACGGTTGGCAGCCCTATTTGGATGGTACTAAATATGTTGTTATAACCCTGGTAAGAAGCCGGAGTTTAGCTGTATTAAGACTAGTGGAAACGTATCTAATTATGAATGTTTATCTAAAGTAAAGGCCAGGGCATGGTTATAACACAATTTTATCCAATACCATGTTGTCGTTGTTTGATTTTATTAGTAGGGACTGGAGGAGGAGGATTTTACTATCACACTTTCATTCTAGTATGCATGTATGAGGGAATTGCTTTGGTAGCTACTACCTTTTAGGTCAGCAGAGCTTTACCTCCAACTCTGCCTTCTTTCCAGGAGATAGGCAAAAGGTGTAATCGCTAAACGCAGTCACTAATTTAACACAGATGGCAAGATTGTCAGCTGGTGTGAACTGGCATAGTTCTAGTGAAGTTGATGGAGGTATGTTGATTTGCACCAGCTGAGCATCTAGCCCACTTCTTTTTAAAAGCCAGATCATTTTGGCAATTATCTAGGAAAGCCCTATCCATTCCTATAAGTGGCCCCTAGTGTAAAAATAGGGGAGATCAACACAAAGCGCTAATAATGCTATATAAAAAGACACCCCACCCAGTAAGAGAGCCAGTGACTTCCCAAGCCAGTGAGATGCAGTTTGTGTTATCTCTTTGCTGAGGTTGTCCAGGATATGTTTTCGCCAGTTCAGGAAACAGAGGAAAGAAAGTTTCAACAATTCGTAAACATTAGCACCCTCAAAACCCTCTGCTAACAGAAGGATGAGATAAGACAGGCCATAGGACTGCTTGCACTGTTTGTTTATTCTCCTGCCCTGCAGTCCCAAGTGTTTTGAAAAAAAAACTGAGCCAGTGTTGAGTCCAGTTTAGAAATGTAAAGGCTTCACTCAGCATCGGAGAAAAGGGGCCTCAGTAGACAATTATCTGTCATTAAAGATGATTAAATGAATGAAGACACAGGGTCAGCCTTTCTTTGATGGGATGTGCAACTATAGGAATGTTCAATAGAAGGCTGTCTCTGCCCTTTAAAACAGGGGTGGTATCGGCTGGGTTTTTGATGGATTTTTATCAGTGTTGATGTGAGGAAATGGCTTTCCCAGCTGATAACATCTTTGACCGAGTTTCTTGAACCCCTGACCTTTATCAGTCAGGGTGCATTGAATCCCTTTCTAATCTCTCTTAAAAATAAATCCTAAAATAAGGTCTATGTAGGAAATACCTTGCAAGTATGACATTCTTGCAAAAAGGAGTTATTTTACATTTTCCTTTCACTCTAGGCTATTGCTTTGTTGTTCCAATTTGGAAATTTTTCCTGTGAGAGCAAATAGAATGTATCATTCAGAAACACATAAACACGATACTACACTTGATCTGAGCTCCAAGGAGCTGAGTACTATATCCTGCACTCAGGCCCCAGGTGACTTGATTGACTTCAGTGGTCTTAGATAAGAAGTAAGCTAAACTGCTGTGTACTGTTGGTGCATACTGCTTAATAGTGCTGTTTCACCCCAGAGCTAGCAGCATTTGTATCTCATCAGGCGTTGTAAGGTTTAAATGTATGTGAAGCATTTTGAGACTCTGAAATGAAAGCTGCTGCAGGAGGGCTGATGATGATTATCACTACATTTTCTTCATTGACGGAAACACCGCTAAAACACACTCATAGTGCCAATCTCTGAGTAGACGTAAACCCCATCCAATCCTGTTGAAGTCAGTGGAGTTACTTGGGGTATTAGTGTGAAACTTGGCATGTAGTACTTTCATATTTCCAAATGACGTGTTATACTTACCCTCTCAGTAAAAATTAAATTACTCCTAAATTGCCACAATAAAGCTGCATCCTAGAGTGAAATGAAAATGTAATTGTAGAGTAGTTTAGGTAGCAGAATGTAATTACCCAAGTTGGAATTTGGCCAGGACATGAGGATTAACACCCCTACTTTTACTAAAAGCATCATTTGACCTGAGTGTTTAGAGGACTTTGATTCTATGTCTCATCCAAAAGACTGCATCTCCACCACTGCAGAGCCCTAAACCCTGGGCAAAAGCATGGGTTTTGTACTGACTCCGAAAGAGTGCTACTAATAGATCACTTGCATTATCATTTCCTGCAGAACCTTCCCAGTACTGAACCAAGCAGTGACCTAGACTATCCCTGAGTTTCTTGTGAGATCTGACATATATTGCCACATAAGGGACGTGGCTGTAATTTGATTGCACTAGAATATACAGAAAAACTATTCTGTAAAATAGCGATTCTCAACCAGGGATCTGGGGCCCCCTGGCAGGTCGCAAGCACGTTTCAGGGAGTCCGCCAACCAGGGCCAGTTTTAGACTCACTGGGGCCCAGGGCAGAAAGCCAAGGCCCCACTGGATGGGGGTGAATCCCGGGGCTCTGAGTCCCACCACTCAGAGATGAAGCTGAAGTCTGAGCCATGTAGCTTTGTGGGGGTCCGGTGGCCTCAGGCAGTTGCCCTGCTTGCTACCCCCTAACACCGTCCATGGCTTTTATATGCAGAAAACCAGTTGTTGTGGCACAGGTGGGCCGTGGGCTTTTTAGAGCATGTTGGGATGGGCCTCAGAAAGAAAAAGGTTGAGAACCCCTGCATTAAACATGTTATGCATAGATAAATGTAAAAGTTTAGGGGTTAAAGGGTATATTTGTCTTGAAAGTCAAGTGATGTGTGTTACCATCCATGAAAGTGTAGAAGTCCCTTCTAA